>NW_018164985.1:785887-806670 GCF_001263595.1 Phalaenopsis equestris | reverse complement strand
ACATTCCTCCACTTCAAGCAACCACTTCAAGCAACCAACTTGAATTCTACTATTAACATCCACATCTATATCACCATCACTTTGAACAATAGATCATATTACGCTTCTGTCACTAGAGCTACTATTACTAAAATTACATTATATGTATTCAGTTTTAGTTCTATATGTATTCAGTTTTAGTTATTCAGTTTTAGTTCTACTCAAATGAAGGCCTTTAGAAACCAATGGAGACATTCATAATTCAAGTTTTTCCTGGGCTTTTTTTCTCGTTGAATTTCCAAAAATACCTCCAAATCACATCAAATTCAAAAATTTAAATTACAGATTCTGTTCTATAAATGTCCAGTAAAACCATCATAACTAAAGCAAAAAGAAATGGCTTAAAGCCGATCCCTGAAGTAATCCAACAAAAATAGGAAAATATTTATTCAATCCTCCTTCAGTTCGAACAAAAGTAACAGTTATAGTATGCATATCAATAATGACTTAAATATAAGTCATATCAACGCCTTTTTTCTCAAGCACTCTCCAAAGGATATCTTTTGGAACCTTATCATAAGCTTCATCTTAAAATCCAGTACTAAGTTTATCCTAAAATTCAATACACACTCAAATGAAAAAAAAAAAAAATAAAAAAAAAAAAAAAAAAATATAATTCTTACGTGGGAAACCCTGAAAGGGAAAGAACCACGGGTTTTAGTCAATTTATAAAAATTCACTATAAGTTTATGAATACGGAGACCACTTGTCCCCACAGGCGAGAAAGAATTACAAATCTTCCTAATTACAACGTCAACGTGTGGATGAACTTGTTGCAAGGAGCGCACGACGACTGATAGCAATAGGTGGCGACTGATAGAGGTAGTCGACGACAATCGACAATGTTCGACAACGGCAAGAGTGATGTTGTACTTCAGCTCCTTCTCAAATCTTCAAGCTATTCCTCAAGCCTCAAGCTCTCATTCCCTCTCATGTGAGGGGTAGGGCACTATATATAGAGTCCAAACTGCAATTAATAAAGAAATATGAACCATTCCAATCAAACAGCTGAAGAACTTTTTTTTATCGGACGACATTTGATGGACATTTGAATATTTTAATGATGTCAGAATTGAGCGGTCTTAGGCTCATTGGATTCTTCTTGTCAAAACGTTTGATTTGATTATAAGCTTGCCAGATTTGACATTCATTTGACCTTTCAAATATGTTTAAAAAACTTTCAAAAAAAAGTTTAATGACTTGATTTGACTTAGATTAGACTAATTTTATTACAATTGAGTCCGTCTCACCAAACCGATCATTTTTACTGTAAGTTTGCTGAAATAGAGCTTCGTAAAAAGATTATTTTAAAATTCATGTCATTCCAAAATTAATGGTTGACCGATCTTACTGAATAAATATTTGGAAAAAAATTGAAGAATGTTAATTTCATAAAAAAAACATCATTAGCAGCTTACTAAGCCAGTTCAAAGTTACTACTGCACCAGATTGTACTTCGAGGGTCGGGATTAGCAGTTCTGGAGAGGAGATGGGTGGATGGGGAACGTAAGGCAAGCTGGAGTTTTGCGCACTCCTGTCTCGTTCTTCGTGAGCTCGAGAAGAATGGGTTTGGATGGCGTCAGTTTCGTTCATCTCTCCTACTTCATTGTTTTTCTGTACATGTATTTTCCCGCTAGGGCTGGAGCCTGTAAGTTTTCTTCCCTTTTCTATTATTTGACCCTCTCTGCTAGCAAAATCTTATATGGTCTTGTAAACATGCTTGGATGTTTTGTTTCTTTCTGTTAGATGTTTTGGTAGCGTTTCTTGCAAGATGGGAGTGTGTCATTAGCTTCTGTTTCTCCTATTTTCTTCTGCTTGAACTGCTCGTTATCTTTAATTCCCTCATTATTGTTTGAGTTATTTTTCACTAGCCAGGATCCTAGACGGGGCTAACGAGTTTAGCTTGCTATACTGTTCATAGAGCTGAATTTTGTTTGATAAGGCTGGATCTGTGACGAACCCCTTGATGTATTCAAATAACTGGAGTAAAGTTTCTAGTAAAGAGATTGACGAATTGCTTTGATCTCTAGGGCCTGTCTGAGGGGCACGGAAGCTTTCTTTGCCCTTGCCTCTATTAGTATGTGAATTGTGATGGAATTTGATATGTTACAGAAAAGTTCATCAGGTCAAGCATGAATTCAACTTTTAGATTTTAAAGCACCCAAGGATTTTGGTTAGAAGCTTCAAGAAGTATTTTTGAGATTCTTAACTATGATTTCAAGAATAATCAAGATGGTGTAGTTCAATGAGATAAATCCAATGTTGTGAAGAGAGTTTGGATCAAAGTGCACGTGAGCATAAGTTAAGCACTTAAAAGTCTAATTGAAACTTCTTGGGCCATTTGGTTGGTTAAGCATCTTTCAACTTTTGTGTGCTCATGGTTGAAACAAGATAGATTCAATGAGTCTAAGTTCAATTAATTCAGAGTTCACTAAAGCATTGAGATATTAAAAAATCATAAAATTTATATGGACCTATTTAGCTTGTTTGATGGAGTGTCTATATTATTTCAGGAATTATCAAAATACCATTTTCAAAACTCTATAAATAGTCCATAGTGTTATATATTTTGGCAGGCCTTTTGGTGGAAAAAATTCTCATGCTTAGTAAAGTCTAGACTTATGACTGTCATTTGGAATCCCAACCAACATCTTTGGGATTTCACTTCCAAATTTTGTTAGCTTTTATTGCAAGCTATGGGTGTCTCTTTGAGCTTCCATTTCTTTTTTCTAGACCTATCGTGATGATCTTTATTTCCTTTTTTTATTTGTTCGGCTTCGTCTCTTTTTTTTTATGGCTCTGATCTAAATTGGGACTAAGGAGGTTAGCTAGCCATACTGTTAGTGGATCCTAGCTTTGTTTGATACATGTGGATCTGCGATGAGCCCCATTTATATTCTTAAATGCCTTCAGTGAGGTTTTAATATAATGAGCTTTATAAATTGTTTTGCTCTCTAGGGCATGTCTACATATTATTGAAGTTTGAATCACCTTTGTTGCCCCAACATCCATTAGTTTGTGGATTATGGAGTTCTGCCCTCGAAAGGTTCATTCGATTCAACATGGATTTTGATGCAATTTTTAAATCACAAAGCATTGGATTATTAGACCATTTTTTTATAAATTGATTTTATGATCATATGAATTTTGGTTTTAGTGCATTTAGAGTTGAGACAATATGGTTTGATGAGATGAGCTCTTTGATATCAAATTGCTTTGATTGAAGTACAAAAAAACATAAATTAAGCCTTGGCCTATTAGGACAAATTGAGTGGTCAAATATTTTATAAATTATGTCTGCTAATAGTCGAAATAAATGTTTGAGTTCATCAATTTTGAGTTCATCACTAAGATTTACAGAAAGCATAAAATGACCAGACGGGTCTTATTTAGATTATTAGAGGTCGTTTCTTGGATTATGTAGAAATTATAATAATGCCCTTTTCAGAAATCTATAAATAGGCTAAATATCATTATATTTTGGGAGGAATTTTTTATGTAGAGAATTCTCATACTTAGTAAATTTTGAAGCTTTAATCACTTTTGTGATTTTCCCCATCTACTTCATATTTTTGGGTCACTTGGTCATCCCTCCAGTTAGGAGGAAAATGACACTAACCAATTTTCAGCATTTAACCTTTGATGTCGATGATTGTCATCGCCTACTATTTACTAATGTTGGTAATTGTTGTTGTTCATCCTGTAACATCCACTATGGACGAAATTGACATTCATAGTTTCTTGTTTGTTGATATTGATTCTCATCATTGCCTATTCTCTAACATCATCGCTCATCACTGCTATCAACTATGCCTCATCCTTTGATGTCAACGTTTTACCCTTCAACTTATTACCTTTCAATGCTCTCCATTTTCATTACAAGAGACATCTCTCATAGTTTCTTCCAGCTACTTAGAAGGGTAGATATTTATTGTCTATAACTTACAATAATGGAATTATTTAAACTAAGTTAAAACATGTTTTTTTTCCCCTATTTTTTTACATAAAATATCCGGCTTCTCATGTGTTGTGGGTTGTTTGTATGTTTACGGGATTTTCATACAATATTAAAGTGATAAACTCTTTATTTACTTTCACAAATATTTTAGCACACAACATAGCTAAATCCTTAATAACTTCTAGCATATTTATATTTGGATAACACTATTTAGTTGGTTAAGATGCTCCTTAAGGAATTTGTTATTATAATATCAAAGTTTTATATCTAAAGGTAAATAATTTTGTAACTTCTACTTTTGCTTGATGTTCAAGTTTTTAGATGGGGAGAGTTAGAAATTTCTTTCTATGGTGGATTTATTCTTCCAATTTTAGATATTTGGTATTATTGAATTGAAGTATTAGCCATAAATGCTAAATAGTGGAAAAAATTATTCATACATAGGTTTGGTAATTACGATTGAATTTCCCTGATAATTGCTTGAGTTATAATTTACTCAAAATCAACATTGACGGGCTTCGACATGAAGATGCCTAGCCCGAAATAAGTTCAATGTAACTTGAAATTAGCTGGTTATATTTAATATGCACATATTCTGTGTGTGCTGATGATATACACATATACATATATATGTATTCTCCATTAAATAACACTTTTTGGTTTGACTGGAATCTGGCTTGAATCAAAATTTCTTTCTATGGTGGATTTATTCTTCCAATGTTAGATATTTGGTATTATCGAATTGAAGTATTAGCCATAAATGATAAATAGTGGAAAAAATTATTTATACATAGGTTTGGTAATTAGGATTGAATTTCCCTGATAATTGCTTGAGTTATAATTTACTCAAAATCAAAATTGACGGGCTTCAACATGAAGATGCCTAAGCCCGAAATAAGTTCAATTTAACTTGAAATTAGCTGGTTATATTTAATATGCACATATTCTGTGTGTGCTGATGATATACACATATACGTATATATGTATTCTTAATTAAATTACACATATTTTGGTTTGACAGGAATTTGGCTTGAATCAAAATTTAAATCTTTATTGTATAGTTTAGGCCTTTTTTTTTTAACTTGGCTTGATATCACCCATATCCTTATTAAATATCAAGCTTGTTATATGTTAATAAAAAACGTTGATGAATTGAGAATGCTTACATGGATTTATCTTAATACTGTATAGCTAGAATATTTATTTTATGATCAATGTAAACAAGTTGCAGGAGTTGCATTCGATCAGATAAAAGGTTTAGTGATACATGTGGAAATGACATACGTTTTTTGGTGTGGAGGAAATGAATATTGGCAAGACTGTGTATTTAAATTTGAAAAGTAGTGACATTGATTGTATGATATGAAAAACTTGCTTATATAGACAGAATAACTACTTCATTCCACGTCTGTATATGAATTACTATACATGGGCATATAAGAGAGAGAGAAGAATGCAAAAAATAGTTTTGTGTTCAATGAGTTAAACCAAAACAACGGCCTTAAGTTTTGTATTTAAGATTTGCAGTAATGTTTAGAGGCATTTGTGGTGCATGTATTTTATGTGTTCTACTTAAAGATACATATATTATTGATTTTAGTGTATCAAGCAAGCAAATTTATGAGTTATTACACATAAAACCAATACATCTACTTAGAACTAAGACTTTCTGTGCTGATAGTTGCTCCCAATTTGTGCAGCATGTCCATCTGGTTGGGTAAGTAGTCCCAATAAGAGCAAGTGCTTCACTTATGTGGGAAATTTTCTTCCTTGGAATGGATCAGAGGCAGTTTGCCAAGGTCATGGTGGTCATCTTGCAGCTCTAGAATCATTGAAAGTGTTGGATTTTGTGCAGAATCTCTGTGCTAGTAACTCAAGTGGCTGTTGGATTGGTGGATATGGTTACAATTCAAGTCGTGGTTATGTTTGGCACTGGTCAGACAACATGACAAATTGGAATGAGAATGTCTTACCCGTTGAAAAATCTCACAGTATTTGTAACAATGCGTCATGCAACGAAAACCCAAACACTTCATGTACTTTGGTGACAAATACTCATGCTGCTCTTGTTGGTGAGAGATGTGATAGGCCACATGGATTTTTGTGCATGCTTTATCAAGACACAGTTTTGGCTGGTATAAACCACTTCTCTATAAATTCCAACGTTTTCTTTTTCCTAGATTTTCAAAAAATGAAGAACACTATGAGTGCAACTTTGATATTGTTCAATTTAGTTCACATAAGAGTTAAAATGTTATTAGTGTGAAAGAAACTTGTTCTTTTGTTACTTTACTATTATAAATTGAGTTAAGTGTCAAAATAGTCGACTATTTACATGAGATCATTTTAGTCCAGAGTTTATAAAAATGTTAAATTAGTCTCTAGTATCCTTCATTATGGGCTTACATAGTCCTCAGAGAGTACTGTTTTAGTTCTTATTGAAAGTTATGTATTAAATTGACAATTTTTAGACTCTAGGACTAAAATGCCCCCTGACAATGAGTTAGGGGTGCATTTTGACACTTTTCTCATTATAAATTGTTATGTAGCACTATTTGTTGTCTTCTTAAATGAACTGTAACCAACAAAACTCTGACATTTTTGAGAAATTTTGGAAATCAGAGAACAGATGCTCCCATAAGCAGTGCCATAAAGAGTATTTCATCATACTTATGGTTGTTAGTCTATTGATACTTGCCACTACTACGGCTGTTGTGGTATGGCTTCTCGTCTATAAGCGGAGCAAGAAAAGGAGGCGATCACACAAATCATCTGGTCCTTCAGCAGCTGCATTGGTTCCTCCATCATGGAAGGTTTTTACGATGGAAGAGCTGATTTCCTTTACAAAGAATTTCAGTGAAGGAAGTCGTCTTCCTGGGAACACCAAAACAGGTGGAACATTTAGTGGAACATTGCCAGATGGATCAAGGGTGGCTGTAAAAAGGCTGAAGAGATCCAGCCTCCAAAGGAAAAAGGAGTTCTATTCGGAGGTTCGAAGGGTTGCACATCTACATCATCCTAATTTAGTCGCTGTCAAGGGTTGTTGCTATAATCATGGGGACCGCTACATTGTTTATGAATTCGTTGCGAATGGACCCCTGGATAGATGGCTTCACCATGTTCCAAGGGGAGGCAGATGCCTTGACTGGGCAATGAGAATGAGAATCGCAACAACTCTTGCTCAAGGAATTGCGTAAGTATGAATTTGCGGTAGTGATGTGTTTGCTTACAGTGATTGCCCTTGTACTTTTGAGTGTAATTTTCTGCCTCTATAATTTACTCATTTTCTTTTTGGCGCCTTACAGTGGAATTCGTAAGAACTTTGTGAATAATAAATTAGGGAAAATGCTTGCTGTCTACATTTTATGATAAACTTCACAAATTTTTGTTCTTACAATGAAATCTGTCTATATTTTTCTTTAATAGTTCCAATTTGATATTTTGTGTGGCATTCTGATTCAAATAATATATTAATTGCTGGGATTTTTTTTTTCATTTTGTTGCCTTTTTTTATAATATATCTAATTTATGTTTATTTGTCCTTTTTTTTCCTGCTATCATTCTTAAGCTAAGTGTTCCTGAGGATGATGGCTGTATATTTTTTATTATATTTCACTCAATTATTTATTTCTCGAGCAAGCAATATGCTTGAAATTCATGTGCTTTTGACTATATTTCGCCCTGCTATCTGTTTTTTTGCGGTTTTTCTTGCTTATTTTTCTGAATAATATTGAATGTCTTTACCTATGACTTCAAGGCTTTGTGATACTGATGATAACCGGCTGTACATTTTGGTCTGATTGGTTGCATGTTGTAGAGGCTATTTTTCTTTTGCTTATTATAGCTCATCATATTTAGAATCATGGAACAACTGCGCCGATCTCCATTCTTGTGTTGCTTTGTTTGTGAGGATATTTGAACATTTGGATTCAAGAAATACAAATCCAACTCTCGACCCTCACGTACCTATTTGTAAATAATTAGATTAGAATTTCTTAATTTAGCTGATGAGAAAATGATTAAATTTTATGCAAAATCTGAGTCTTGCTTGTATTAAAAGGGCACTGACATGGCAATATATATATCTTGTCATTCAAAGCGAGCTAAATTTGCATTTTGCATAGAGAAATGACATGTTCTCCAAACAAACTTGCAGATAAATTCATGTCATATCATTATTTGATTAAGTGGATCAATAAAATCTTTCTCAAACAAAATGTATGAAACTTCTAATTTTGATTGGGCTTCTAAAATAAGTGTATCTCGACTAATTTTTGTGAAGATTAATTTGATGAATATAGTAATACTCTTTTAGATGTTTTGTTTTGAATTTGATGGTGCACTCTATGCTAAATTAGATATTGAGGGTGGTTAAAGCATGGTTATTAAGGATTGCAATCTATGCTTCTAAGTTACATACAGATCTGACTATACATACCTTCAAAACGTGAGTTTGTTCTAGATGAAATTGGTGAAGGGAAAATTTATTCTAACCCATTAAATAATCATCAATTTGGATATTATTCCTAAATACTTGAAAAGCCTTTCATACGGAGGCAGCATTTGATTTGCTTACCATATGGAGTGTTAATTTACTTAATGTACCCTCAGTAAAATTATTATTCATATACTCATTATTTGGTACTTTTCCAAAGACCCTGGTAAAAATTTTTTGAAAATTTTTTTAAGTTTTTCAAATTTTTTCCTGGCATCAATAATAACATCTGTGCAATAACATCGCAAGCTTGTTAGAACTTCAAATCTTGATCAAGCCTTTTAACCTTTTCTCTTCAACTGAAAATGATGTATTATGTCATCTGCAAGACATTATGTATGGTAGTATAATATCTTAAATGTTTAAAGCTTTACCCCTTCTAATTCTGTAGCTTCCTACTTTCAGGTTTCTGCATGACAAAGTTAAACCGCATGTAGTTCACCGCAATATCTGCGCTAGCAACGTGCTCCTCAATGAAGAATTTGGAGCTCACCTTTTAGGTGTTGGCCTCTCCAGATGCATACCATGGGAAGCCATGCATGGAAGGACGGTCATGGCCGGTACTCATGGATATCTCGCTCCTGAATTTGTCTACAAGAACGAACTCACCACCAAAAGCGACGTGTACAGCTTTGGAGTACTGTTGCTAGAAATCATAAGCGGTCATCGTCCCGCTCAGGCTGTCGAATCGTTAGGCTGGCAGACTATTTTCGAGTGGGCTACCCCTCTTGTCCAGTCTCACAGATATCTGGACCTATTAGATCCAGTAATTCTAGACATTCCAGAAGTTGGTGTGATTCAGAAGGTTGTTGATCTTGTTTATTCTTGCACTCAGCATGTTCCTTCAGTTCGGCCGAGGATGTCACATGTTGTTCATCAGTTGCAGCAGTTAGGGTTGAGAGCTGCGGCGGAACAGTCGGCCGGTGGCGGTATGAGCTCGAAAGGGACATCCCCAATGTCAGGATTTGAGATTGGAACTTCTTTGGTTTGAGTAGCAGGCTTGGTTGGATTGATGAAGCTTTAAGCAGGCTGGAGGGTTATTTTATTAGGTTTGCTGTGGAAAAGATTGCTATTTGAGCTACTTGAGCCTGCTTGTTATTAAATTTTTTCGAGTAACGGCTACTTATTTGTTGTCTAAAATGTTGTCCTTGCATTTGTTCTCGCTGCTGATTGCACCGTTTGTTCATTTAGTATTTTTTTTTTAAATTATTATTATTTAATGCAATTATTTATTTTTTTATTTTAATGAATTAATTCATTATGTTATTTTTATTATTTTATTGCTAGAAAGTTTATTTATAATATATACTTTATCTTATTTAATTGGTGCAATTTATTTGAATACTAACTTTTATTCATCCAAGTTTATAAAAATAGTTTTTAATAATTTTATATAAGAAGTTGGTTACTTTTCCAAAATATTATTTTATTTATTAGCTTATTAAAGTATTCTTTCAGATAAAATAAAAAATCAAGTTAATAAATCAAGTTTGATTATTAAAAAAAATTAAGTAATTTATGTGTGGACATATGAAAGCCCAGATTGAGCTCGAGCTAAACATGAACATTATAAATAATCTGATAGAGTCAAGTCCAATCTATGATATATTTGGCTCGATACAGCTTGTGTAGTGTAAGTAAGAAAATATATTTTTGAAAAAGTGGTGAAATTGGTTAGAAATATTGCATGATTTATTATAATTTGAAATTTAACAGGGATATTAAGCTTTTATAAACTCCCTTGCAAATCAAAAGTGAAATGAATCTTTGCTCAAGTATATATTAAATTCTCACTTTGTGCCAACCTTTTTTTTTAAATATGCCAAAGGATTCCTATTCCAAGCAAATTTAATTTGAGAATTTGTTTGTATATATTATGATTTTGTTCATAATTAGTATTAATAAACCACTATTGTAGCCATCCCGTTAGTTTTTATTAACTAAGAGAAATTTACATAAATACTTTGGTGTTATAAATCTATATATGAAAATATATTTTTCACTTTTAAAAAATAAAAAATAGTGATATTTCTGATGTAATATTAAAAATTTACATGGTAAAATCTAACCTTGATGATGAATATGATTGAATATTTGCAACTCCATTTGGATAAATTTAAATCCACTTTAAGACCATGATATTCCTCTATAATTTCATTCACTTAACATGCAACAAACAAGAAGTTAATACAAGGAGACCACTTGACTTTAAAACTCAAAACTTTTCAAGGCTTTTCTAAAAGAATAATGCCCATTCTTCAGTGGCTACAACAACAGTTCAATCTATATTCTTATATACATTTTCTTATGTTCGAAACCATAGAAGGTTAATTCTTATCACACTAACTTTTGTAACTTTGACACACATTGATTTTCAATTCAACAAGTAGTTTGCTTGAGTGAACTATTTCAACCAATTGATTGATATCGAAATGATTATTTTAGATAATATTTCTTTCTTTGTTTTTTTCTTTTTCATAAATTCTAAGGGAATAAGTCCTTTCTTAATTCAAGAACCCTCTGCAAGATCTCTGCAACGGGTTAAAATTGATCAAGTAGAGCATCCTGAAAGGTGTGAAGTGTTGACTTTGTGAACACGCAGTATATGTGTGCTTAATTTTGATGATAACAAATACATGTGTGAAAGTTTCAGAGTTTGCACGTAGTTTAACACAAGTGACTAGTTCATTTGAAGTTTTAAGAAAAAGATAGCACAAGCTTAATAGTGATTGAAGTTCTTAAATCAAAGAACATTTGAAGATCTAGACGTTAAAGTACCGATTTTAAGAATAAAGTATCAACCAAATGAATAAGTTGCTCACTTTTGTAAAGTTTAAAGTTATTATTCATTCATGAAAATTTTTTAATTTAGCAAATGTTACAGTAACAATCTTTGGTTTTTATCCGATAAAACACTCAATTCTTATGTATTTACATGTTAGACACTAAAAATTTGTTTTTTTTATATTTATAGCACCCAAATCTTTCTTATCACATAAAAAATACCACCATTTTAACTTTTAATAGGTGAAATACACCATTTCATGCACAAAAAAAGCTAGTATATGTATGTAAAAGTTGAGGCTTGGATGTTAAATGTGTAAATGCATCGAAATTAAGTGGTATGTATGAATTGAAACTATTTGCTCAAAAAAACCTTCTCATTTCATTGATGACGGGCTTACATAGAGCTTTATAAGTTATAACATTTACAAATAAATCTCTAGACTTCATCTATTTACAAATAGAAACACACATTAGATGCAAATCTCAACACTCCCCCCTCAAGATGGGCAAAAGATATTCACTAAGCCCATCTTGTCACATAACCTAGACAAATCTAATGGGCTCAGTCGTTTGGTGAGGTTGTCAGCCACTTGCTCTCTAGTGACTACATGACTTAGCTCCAGAAGTCTGTTATTCAGTTTTTCTAGATGAAGAACCTATTAATCTCCACATGTTTGGTTCTATCATGTTGCACCGGGGTGTTGGTGATGGTGATTGCTGACTTGTTGTCACACCACAACTTTATTTGTGCTCCCTGGTCCACCTTAAGCCATACCAACAAGGCTCTGAGCCACATCTTCTCAATAACTTTTAAGACCATGGCCCTATACTTTGCTTCTATGGTTGATCTTATTACAAATGACCATTTCTGCTCTTTCACAAGACCAAGTTGCCACCTACAAACATGTAGTATCCTAATGTGGATCGTATGTCATCAGCACAGCTTGCCCAGTCAGAATCACAAAAGCCCTCAATATCTACATGCTCATGCTTCCTGAATATCAACAATTTCCCTGGTCCAATCTTCAGATACCTCAGAACCTAATACACTGCATCCATATAAGTCTTCCTTGGATCATGCATGTAGTAGCTCACCACACTTACTATAAAAGAAATATTGGGTCGAGTGTGGCATAGATAGATCAGGCAGTCCACTAACCTCTCATACCTCTTGTGATCAACCGACTCACCTACCTTTGTACTAAGTTTGACCTTCTGTTCAATTGGAGAGACTACAGTTTTGCACCCCCACATACATGTCTCAATGAGAAGATCTAGTACATAATTTCTCTAGGATAGGACCATCTCCTCAAGTTAATGGCCCACTTTAATCCAAAGATGGTACTAAACTGCCTCAGATCCTTTGCCTTAAATTGCTTCCCCGATCTTCTCTTCAGTTGAGTAATCCCTGCCTCATCATCACCAGTGATAGTTATGTCATCCGCATACACAACAAGTATGGTAGTGTGACCTTTATGTTATTGAAAGAACATAGTGTGATCTGCATTGATCTGCTGATATCCCATGACAACCATCGTCATTATAAACTTTCCAAACCAGTCTCGAGGAGACTGCTTCAAGTCATACAATGACTTCCTGAATCTACACACCTTGCCCACTGTTTGGGATATACTGAATCATGGTGATATCTCCATATATCCTCATCTAGTAGCTCCCCATGAAGACAAAAATTCTTCAAATCTAGTTGGTGGAGTCTCTATTCACCATTCACTATCAGCGAAGCCAGTGCCCTCACTGTATTCCATCTTTGCTACTGGTGTAAGGTTTCATCATAGTCAATACTATACGTCTGACTGTACCCTTTTTCCATTAGTCGTGCATGATTTGTACCTCTCCACCTTCCCTTTTGGAGTTTGTTTTATCTTAAAGATCCACATGCATCTAATTGTCTTCTTCTCTGCTGATAGTGGTATAATATCTCATGTTCGAATTTTATCAAGAGCTTCAATCCCACCGCTTTCCACTTGGGATCCTCTTTAGCAACCTACCAACAATTGAGTATAGAGACAATTTCCAATGATGCACTGAATGTTCCATGAAAAAGCGAGATGTGAGAATAAGAAATAAAGTTCGGAGTTTAAAGTTCCCACCCAAAAAGATCAGGAGGATGTCTCTCATTACTGCGGGAGGTCCTCCTTAACGTTAGGAGGTTAGAAGTGGATGAATGAGGAATAATATCACCTGGGAGTTTTGAATCAAATATGGACGGTGTAGGTGTTTTGAGAGTTGGGAAAGATGAAGACAATAGACTTGTTGGCACTACACTCTGTTCCCTCAATTTTCTTCTTCCTCCGTGTATGCATCTTAACTCACCTTCAGCCTGAACCGCACCACCTTTGGGGTCACTCTCCTCGATTTTTGTCTTCTCAGTTGATTCATCCCACATCACAAGACATGACATTGCTCCCACTTGCACCACTCCGTTACAACTACTACTCACTCTCTCTTACCTCATATCTCTAGTGGCTATTGAATCAGAAAAAGAGTGAATTCACCTCCAAAATGTAGTATGGTTTAAATTCTCTAAATGACATAGTCATACTCACAGAGAGTCTCTTCTCAAAAAGGCTCCAATAGATATAACCCTTATGAGTAGCAGAATATCCCACAAGCACACATTTTACAGCTCTTGGATCCAACTTCTCTACAAATAGCTTGTTGTCTTTCACAAAGCATACACATCCAAATACCATCTATGGAAGGATCCCACTATCGTCTCATTTCAACATCTGACAAAAAAACTTCCACTTTAGTACTCTTAAGGGCATCCTGTTAATCAATTGAGTGGCTGTCAAAACTGCTTGCCCCTATAAGTGTTGTGGGGCATTCATTTCCAACAGCATGCTCCAGGCTAACTCTAGAGCATGTCGATTCTTCCTCTCGCGACTCCATTCTGTGTTGGTGTGTATGTATATGTGGTTAGGTGTTGTATCTCTTGAGCTAACAGATAGTCCCAAATGCTTTGTTGATATATTGTCTCATTATCAGATCCAGGCAACACGATAAAAAAAAATAATAAACATAATAAAATAATGATAATCATTCATAAAACAAGTAGGACAAAGTCCCCATACATCATAATATATCAAATCAAACACACTAGAGCTCCTATTTCCAAAACTGACATAAGTGTTCTTAGTGAGCTTGTCAAAGTCACGAGCGTCACACACCCTTTCTCCTTATTTGTCTTTTTATACATAGGTGGATACCACCGACTCAGTAAACTAAGACTAGAATATCCCATACATATGTGGTATAGTTGTAACACATCATTGATGTTCTAGTACTTTCCACTCTCAGTCCAAGTACCAGAGTCTGTTATGTCACGTTCCAGTACCAAGTGTTTGACCCGTCCCTTTCTCTTAAAAGATTACTAGAGGAATATCAAAAAAATAATGCATTTTAATTGAAGAATAATGAAATTAATGGATAAGAGGTTTACTAAAAAAGGAGCATGCAAAATGTTGGGCAAAGTTATATGATTGATACATCTCACTGTATCCTTACTAACTACTGGCTGCGTTGTACCATCATTAATCTGTATACTCTTTAGTACTGCTAGATGAGTATATAAAAAGAACTCTCAAATAGTAAATGTTATGTTACTAGAACACCAGATCTATGATCTATTTTGATGGTCATGTGATGGAAATAAAGGCAAGAACAAGTGTATCACCGGTACCTTTGTTGAAGTGAGCATAAGTGGCAATTTTACCCCTTGATGTTGATGGATTTGAAACATCCTCAACTCCATCTCCTGCTACTTTCTGCTTCTTCTTCAACAACTCCAACAACTACAAATCCTTCTCATAAAGATTACCCTCTCTCTCTCCCTCTCATCCCCGACTGCCATCAAATTTGCCTGATAACCACCTCTTTGGCCTCCACGCCTACGACCACGACCTCTAGACTGTACACATCCACCTATTTCTCTCTCTTTGGGTAGCTTTGGACAAGCTTTGCTCGGGTGTCCCACTTCTCCACAGTTGTAGCACCTGCGGGTCCACCCTTAGGTATCTGTCATACCTGAGCTCAAAGCAGCCAAAGTTGATTGTGCACTTTGTAGTCCACTCGGCTCAGAGTATAGCCTCATACGACCCTCCTTAATCATCGCGACAATGGCATCTTCTAGTTTAGGAATTGTTGCCTGGGCTAGGATAAATGATCTCCTCTGATCAAAGGTCGGGTTCAGGTGAGCTAGAAACTGCAGACCTCTTCTGTGCAAAGATCTTCCCCTTCTTGCACCTCAGATCACCACATCTTGACATAGATGAGAAGTGATCAAGATCTTACTACATCCGCTCCAACTCTATAGAGTACTCTTGAATTGACTTGTCATCCTGAACCACTGTCTTTATCTCACGCTGAATCTGGAACACCATCATGTGATTCTCAGCTTCAGTATAGACCTTCTTCTGCATTGCTCAGATGTCACTTACCTTTCGAATGCCATCCACTGATGAGAAAGTCGATGACTCTATCGAGTTGAGTAGCGAAGTGCAAATCAATGCACGTGTAGTCCTCCACTCATACCCCTCAATACTACCACACTTTGGCTGGACCCCCATCAGCTATCATTCTAGTCTGATTTGATGCGACCAACTCAGATATGTGGTTGGTCCATCGAGCATCAGATCCAAAGGAGGGAGATCTAGTTTCACCTGTGCAAAGCATGTGCCGAGGTAGTGGCTTACGTCGAGACTCTAGCTCCTTGTATGTGCACAACTAATAATTTCAGAACTTCGAGTCCTATCGTCCCCAAAAATTCTAATCCTTTACCTCTCGCACTATCTTCGTCTCCTAACATCCTCAATAATAAGAATAAATTAAAGCATGCATAACACATGGGACTTCCAGTAAATTTGTAAATTCATGTGATTCACTTTACTTTCACCCGCACAAAGCCACAACCTCTTTTATCTCTTTTGTCTCGCATGCAAAACCACAGATGCTTCAATCCTTCGCCTCCCTGCCTCGAGTAGGAAAAATATTTACGTACGTCATACAGATGCAGAATTGCATAGTATGAATATTATTTGGAGGGTATTGGAGGGTTATGTAGCTGTTATTGAGGTTAACACCCTCAATAATCTCACAAAACCCTCAAATGAAAGAAAAAAAAGATGAGTGCCAAACTCTGGAATATATTGATAAGTTATTGAGAGGTTATTCAGATGTTATTGAGGTTAATACCCCCAATAACCTCTTAATAAGCCCCAATAACTAAGTTATTGAAAAGTTATTCGGGTAATGCGTACAGAAATAAGACTTCTTGAGTAGAACTCCAAAAACGAAGCCCCACTACACTAACTTCCTAATTCCGGAGCCTCAATTCCATCATATCTTATGTAGCAAATCCATCGTTGCCTTCTAATTGCAACTGTAACCTTCAGCTCGATCACGTTCCGCATGACCGAGCTTGTCGCGCACCGTCCCGAGCCGCTCGAGCCACCCTGCACAGAAGCCGTTGCCTCCTCCTTCCCTATTCACGCGCGACCCATGCTCTGCCCTAGCCCACAGCCCCTTCTTCCTCGCCAGTCCACTCGTGACCGAAGAAGGGAATGCAGCACATAGAAGAGTCGCACCGTCGTTCCTTCTCCTCCTCTCTGCCTTGCCCCAAGCCGTCGTCGTTCCTTCGCACACCGTCGTCACGTCAAGTCACTGAAGCCTTCGCTTGCGAACTAGCGAGCACAAGAACAGCTGTTAGGGTAAGGGCTGACTTCCTCTATTTACAATAGCAACCTACATTGGATACAAATATCAACGGTATGTAAATCTTCCTTATAACAAATGTCTGAGAACATCGTCTACAAAAAGGAAGCCAGCAGAAATAAGTTTCTAATGACCATATTATATTAAATCTCATGTACTGAGACATATTAATGAGATAAGAGTTGATGAATTGCCCATTTTATTTCACGAATGCTGGCTCTCATTCCACAGGGTTCTTTGACCTGTAAAAATTTGTATGGAAGCAAGGTGAGAAGAGTAAAAACTGCTTTTTTATGGTAATAAGGCTGCAAGCTTGTTTTTTATTGTTATTTGACTGAACTACATTGTTGTTGATAAAAGAAGACAGTAAATATATTTATAAATAAAAAGAGGCATTTATACACATGCCACATAATTCTTATAAATTTACATATATAACATGTAAACTTTAATATTTACATGTATAACACTCAAATCCTTAACTTTACATAAAAAAAAAAAAAAAATACAACTATTATTCACTTTTTAAAAGTAAAATATACTTTTTTATACATAGACAATGTGTTAATATTAAACTTTAGGTTACATAAGAATTGAGTGCTGTGCATGTAGATCTTCCATAAAAAAAAAATGTGTTATTTATGTATTTCTGATTCTCAGAGTATATAGCAAATCAATTTAACGTTTGATTATGACATAATAAATGGAAAATTAAAGTGTACCATGAAAATACCTTTGTCTTAAATTCTGCCATAAACTTGCCATTAGCCATTGTGGAGTTGACAAAAGTGGTCTCCAAATTGAGCTCATCAAGTTTCTGCATAATTTTTAGAAGTATTCCATCCTTGTAATGACACTGCAATCTTATTACAGCATTGGACTCAGTTATGGAAACTTGTATTCCTAAGCTGGAATCACCCCATACTTTTGTTGCTTTTTCTGGTGAGTTAATTTGATTGTGGGAATCTGATACTTTCACAGCCAACAAATTTGATGTTTTCTTGTTTTGAGATTCGAGATCGTGTATATGTTGTCTTAGTTGTCTGACATGTTCGATCGTATCAGCTAAGATCGAAGCCTTGTCCAACTGGATCAATCAGATAATAATTAGTTATTTTACTAGCATTTTGAACTTTAGGGTTGTTTGCAACTTATGAATTCAAGGATTTCATTAAATTTTCTTAAAATTTATCATTCAATTTTGTTTGGTTGAGAAACCTCCAAGGTGTTCCTAAATGATTCTGATTGGTATGAGTTTTTATTTATAAGCCTGGTCTAAGGCAGTTTGCTAAGAAAAAGGCCTGCTATGGGTTCCAACTAGTTTAGTTGATAAAGATCTTGAAAGTTCTTTTGTCAAAATTGCTATGTAATAGGTGAAAGATTTTTGATAAAAAGAGTAATAAAATAACAAAATCTAAAAAGAAGAACAATGCACAAAGAACCCACAAAAAATTTTATACAGGTTAGCTTAGCTAATGGCTGTCTTGTTGCCATCTTTGTAGGTTTTACCATGATTTGATGATTATTGAGAAAATATAACTTCAATCATTCTTGTACGACATAAGGTGCCCTCTCCTTGCTTCCTCTATTTAGAAAATTTTAAATCAAAACAATCCCCTACCTCTTTGCAAGGATCCATTTTAATCCTAGAATCTATAAAAGTGCAACTTAATCCTTATACTCTTTTAATAGAGGCTAAAATAGTCCTCGCTAGAAACTATTTCAACACATATTGAAGGAGTCTAAGGACGAATTTATCATTTTATCTGGGACTAAAATGACCCCATATAAATAGTCAAAGGATTGTGTTGGTGCTTTACTAAAAAAAATTATCAAAACATCTGTAGAGAAGTAACCAAATCCATGTTTTGGTCTTATTCATAGGGTCAAAATTATGCTCCACAACTTAACAAAGGTCATATGATCGTCATCAAACAACTTAATTCTTCCACTAAATAGAGATCTAAATTAATTTTAGCAAAAAACATACCTTTGTCACGCATGGAACTAAGGCACGAAGAACCATGAATCTCTTGTTCAACTTCTCTCTTCTTCTACGTTCTGCAACCACATGGTTTCCATTTGTTTCATCTTGAAGAATTCCCTTCCAGCTTCCACTCTTTTTACCTCTCATGTGAGCTGAATTTACATATGTTTTGTCGTGTATATTTGGGAGAACGGATAAAATGTCTTTCAGCATCCTCTGGGAGGTTCTGGTCTCTGTAATTATTTGATTTTCATTAAACCATTTGGAGAATGCCGACAAGCTAAGTTGACTAATAAAGCTCCCTTCTGAGTAATGAAAATCTTCTGGAGGTAACTCAGTTACCTGCATGCTAACTGGAAAGAAAAGAAGCTGGTTAATTACCAGTTCAATCATTTAGGAGTGTTCTGCAACTGATTTCACCATTTTTTTTTATCTGATGAACTATATTATTATTTTTTAAATTTCGGGATAAATCACTTGTTTTTCTATAGTAAAACACAAATTCATACCTAATAACTACATTGATCAAATTTAAGATTAAGTATTTCTCGGCACTTATTGTTGAGCTAGTAAAAAGAATCCGACAAGTATCAATAACCTACATACCACTCAATTCTTAGGTATTTACATACCTAACACACGAACTTCAATTTTTATATTATATGAAAGATTTGGGTGGTATAAATCTAAAAAGCAAAATTTAGTTGTTAGTTTGATATGTAAATACATATGAATTGGGTGGTATGTATGTAAATGTCCCATTTACTTTAATATAGATGGAAAAAGTGCTACTACTACGGGAAAATAACTAAATACTATCTACACTTATATCAGAACTTGTCAGACACAAATATTTGCCTCAGTTTTGTTTGCGGCGAGTGTTATTAATGACGAAGTTTGGGTTGTTGTATGTCGACGCAACAACTTTGCGTCGACATTAGCGGTGGGATTATTCATCGTTATATGTCACTTAATAGTGGAGGTATTGCAAACGCTGAAGTCAACTCAAATGACAACGTTGAAAAGGGTCGATGCAAATATGATGTCTAACCCTTAAAATCTAAACCCGCGCCTGCCAGGCTCATTCATGCTCTCTACTGTTTTATTATATTCTCCAGAGAAACCCTAGCTACCCGCAACCGTCCAACGATCCTGTGACCGCTTCTATCTTGTGATCGTCCGACATCATCATGACTTCGACTAATCCTCGTATCTGAGCATTTCTTTGAGGTATTTTTTTTCCCGCATTTTGTCGAAACCTTTGTTTTTTCTTTACCGACTTATTCCATTTTACTTTAGGTTTAGTTATTAGTGTTTAGCCATGCCTTAAGTGGTGTTTGGCTACAAGTAGGATTTAGTAAATTTGAAAATTTTAAATCTATTAATTCCACCCTCCCTGTGCATTTAGTGAAGCTGGATTTAAGCCAAATCGAAGGAAGAATTTTGGCCTTCAAATCCCAAAATTTGTAAATCTATAGAACTCTGGCATTTTTGTGTTTGGTAAAGAAGTGTTGGGTAAATCCATTTGTATGTATATATATATATATATGCATTAATTTGTGAGTACATGTGCTTGTTTCTATGTGTATTTATGTGTGTGTTTGTGTTGTTTTGTTTGTATATATGTGTTTGTGCATCTCTCTCTCTCTCTCTCTCTCTCTCTCTCTCTCTCTCTCTCTCTCTCTCTCTCTCTCTCTCTCTCTCTCTCTCTCTCTCTCTCTCTCTCTCTCTCTCTCTCTCTCTCTCTCTCTCTCTCTCTCTCTCTCTCTCTCTCTCTCTATATA
>NW_018164985.1:755233-785846 GCF_001263595.1 Phalaenopsis equestris | reverse complement strand
GAGGCCATATATATATATATATATATATCGCGCTGCGTTCCCAACTCAGTTGGTAGAACATCCGTTTCTGCTGTTTAAGTCCCCTTTGGACTGGGGTTCAAATCCCCCCCAGATGACCGATGCTATGGTGGTATTTGAGTGGTTGGGCGCATGGGTCCAACCCAAACCCGACGAGATGCGAGCCGGGGGTGGTTGGTAGTTCCGCCCATCAACTATCTTTTAACACACACACACACACACACACACACTGTCTGTGTGTTTGTGTGTGAATGTAAATATTTATGTGTCTGTATATATTTAATTGTGTTTGTGTATATATTTGTGTGTATGTGTATATGCCAAACTTCTAGTTTCAGATATATATACATAATTGTGTACGAAATAATTTTTGTATAATTGATGATTTAAAGATCTCTGCAAAACAAAATAATTGATTTCAAAGTTAGGGTTGTTATTATAAAAGGTCATTTATTGTGTTAATGGTTGCATATTATATTATATGACAAATAAGATAAAGACACAATGCAGATTTTGTGATGCTAATAAATTCAAAATAAGAATTCAAAAAGAAAAAAAAATTAAAAAATATTTCATACAAGCGTCTCTTCTACTGTCCTCTCATTCCCCGACTTCAAAACTTATTTGCCTATATGCATAAGACTCCTTTCATGCATGACACAACAACAAATCTATTGATACCAACCCTTTGAGTCATCCGTCGGATGGGAAAGCCTAAAAATATTTCGATTTTACTTATCTAGTTTTTATTGCTGAACCACACAACCTTTTGCTTGACTTATGTGCAGATTCGTTCACATCATACAGTCAAGCTACAACTCCTTAATCATATTAGCTAGTAATTATTATACTATATAACTTACCCCTGATATGCGCATGATCACATAATTTTTATTTCTGACATTAATCATATCATGTCCATATAGGCCAAAAAGAAAAAATTAATGTCTAGTTACGACCTCTAATAGATGATATCCAAATATTGTGCAAAATAGACGTGCTTACTTACAATATTGTTACAAAATAAAATTTTCAGCTTAAAGCTACCGTGATGTGGATGATTAGTATTTTTTTGACTTGTGTAATGCTATATGGTTGGAGCATTGCGGGAAAAGTAGTTTTTTCTTATCATTTGAATCTGTCCAAGGAATATAATTTAAATCATGGAAGAAAAAAAATCTGATTTGACGGTCACCACAAGTTTCTAGCTTACAATCAGTCATTCAAAAGAAACAGAGATGCATTCTTAAAATATGGTTAAAAAATCATGTCTTTCCTGGGGATTATTTATGACAGATGATTAATGAAATACTAATGATCACTAAAAGTTTAGAAATAGCTTCAAATCATCTTCCTGATTTTGGTGTTAGATTAATTGGACAAATCAATGTATTGTTTTTGGATTTTCCATACGAGATAACCAATTTGATTAGACATAATCTCGATGTCATCTGTATTGAATTTTTTTTTAAAATAATATCTTCAATATTCTGATAGATATTAAGGGAAAAACTAAATATAATATCAAAGTGGGATTGGACTTGAAGGAGTATTATTAGATGAGGGAGTTAGTAATTCAACAAAAAAAAATGTAAATAAACTAATAAAACCTATAACTAAGTACTATCTGATTTTGAATCATCAAAGAACATTATGTGAATGTATGCATCCTCTGAATTTTTTTAGTGGATATGTGTCAACTTGAGTCATCGTGTTGACGTGAAAGCATGAAAAGTATTCGACATGAAAAGTTATGACTGTCATATTTTTTATGTACTTACTGTCGATTGTATTGATTGATCTGCTAAATCCAGTACATAGTCCTAGGGCTGTCAAAAAAGCTCGTTGTTCGCGAACAGCTCGTGTTCGGCTCGTTAATGTTCGGCTCGTTCGTCAAGTAAAAGAGCGAATAGTTTTCTTAAGCTTGAATTATAAACGAGCCAAACACGAATAATTATTTATTCACTTGTGTTTGGCTCGTTTTAGCTCGAAATAAAAATATATATATATTATTATTTATATAATAATATATTACATATATTATTTATATAATAATATTTTATATATTTTTATATCTAAGTTTAAATCATAACATCTCGTGTGGTAATGTCGTTAATGCATTCTTTTGTATATATTTGGTTCAGGTTCGAATCCCACACTTTACTTCTATTTTTTTCAATTTAATTTTTCCGAGCTAATTTCGAGCCGAACACGAGGCAACACGAACACAAATATTTAAATCGAGCCGAACACAAACACACTGTTCACGAGCCAATTTCGAACACAAGCCGATTTCGAACACGAGCTATTTCGAACGAGCCGAACACGAGCCAAGTCTGAGCTCGCTCAAGCTCGACTCGTTTACGACCCTACATAGTCCAATGATTGAAATACGTGCATTCTTCAAGAACTTATAAGTTGCATGCTCAAATTAAGAATAATCATATTTTCAATTTGTAATATGTTCATAATCAGAGCAACAGATTTACAGATAAAGGCTTATTAGATCTTGCTCAATGGGCATAATCATAATATCATTATGTAGCAAATTGGGCATAAAATGAGTGAAAAATGATCAAATTTGGAGCAAAAATGTAAAAATTGTGCAAAAGTGTTTTGGCGCCTAAGGGCCAGATTCAACGCTTAAGCGCCGGTGAAACAGAGAAGATCGCGCCTAAGCGCTAGAGGCCCAACGCTTAAGCGCTCGAGGCAGTTATTTGACGGGTTAATTCGTTTTGCCAAATTTTAAAAGGATATTTGAGGCACTTATTGACTAAAGAGAGTAGTTATGACTACTAGAAACGAAAATATGATTAAAAGACTTATGAAAGGAGGCATTTCTTGAAAAAAACATCGAATCAGGGCACATTTTGAAGAGATACCAAGACACCTCTTGAGAAATTATAAAAGAAGGAAGTTGAGAGAAAAATGGGGGGAGTCCTGAGAAGTTCTTGAAATAGTTCGTGGAGAAAATTTTAGAGAGATTTTTCAGGCACCACAAATTTAATTTATCCTTTTTGTTTTTAGTTTTATTGTGAGAGTTAAAAGTGTTGTAAGAGAGAAGAGATTCAAAAGAACTTAAAGAGTTTGGTGGAAGATTTGAGAAAAGTTTTTATCTTTGTTTTTAAACTACTTTTGGTTTTAATCGAGATTTCTTGTTGGTTTGACAATGATTTCTACTTTTAAACTAAAGTGTGGTTTTATTTTCTCCATGAATTCTAAGTAGTTTTCTTTATCTTTCTCCTTAAAATGATAAGTAATTAAAATGTTAGATGAAAGTTGCGGAGAATATTAATTTTTAATGTTGGAAGAAGTTGTGATGATTTAATTAATGTACTTCATTTATTTCTTGATTTGATCTATCTAGATATTAAAATTTGTTGTGAGAACATGTAAGAATCGGGATCGTATTATCTCAGTCAACAATTTGAAAGAATCACATGAGGTTGCATGAATGAAAATGTAACTCATATGATTTTGCGCAAATAAATAGGGAAATAATCTTGGAAGGGTGTAGAGTTAGATGACTTTAGAGTGGCAGGCTAAAACCCCCAACTTGATTTATTATTTTAGGTTCTGATACGAGATGTTAGCCCCCAGGTAGAGGAAATCGAGGGAACTCTAGAGTGAGAGCTGATATCTTCTCCGCCTAGCCGGTCTTCATAACTATTTAAACTTTAAATTAGTCACTGTTCTTTATAGCATCTCTAGTAAGGGTAAAGAATAAGATTGCTCCTATTTGACACAATACAATTTGAATACTTCCACAACAGAATTTCTATACTTATTACTGATTCATGATAAAGAGAAATATTTCATATTCAGTGTTTTTCTTTTACATAAACTCAAGTTATATTTAGAAGTTGTTTCTGTTTTGTCAAAATATCAAAAAACAAAAAAAAAATTGAATTTTAATTACCGTAAAAATATCTATAGTTTAATTAATTGATTTTTTGAAATAGAAAGTTTGTTATTTAGAAGTGCATATTGTGAACACTCCCAGTGAGTTCGATATTCGGGGCTTAATCAAAAAGTTTTATATTACTTAATAACGATACGTATACTTGTGTAGTATCCCAATATATATATAAATTAAAAAGTTAAATTCTTATTTTCTTCAGATCAAGTTTTTGATGTTGTTGCAAAGTAGGAAAGATAAGTGAAAAATATAATTGCATACATTATTATACTGTTGCATATAAACAGTCGGGATCAGTATGTTAGAGGAAACTCCTACTCAGATAATGAGATTAGATATTATGATATTCTTCAAGTAATGTAATCGCACTATTTGGGTTATATTGAGGGCAATGTATATCTATTCAATTGTGAGCTATTTAATCATATTTCTTATCAAAGAACAAGAACACTAAACTCATATGATATCACTGAAGTTAAAATAAACAGAATGTATGTGAAATTTGATCTATTTTTTCTAGCACATCAAACTAGTCAAATTTAATATCTTAGATACCCTCGTAGAGCTACAAGAGATTAAATTGATTGGACCGTGATTATAAAGAGTAAATCTTGAACTATTAAAATACAAACTATTATTGAACATATTCATCAAGTGTAAGAAATATCAGATTTTTGTATTCAACTCGATTTTATCGAAAAAATGATTACCCTTGAGGATAACACAAGGGCATATTGGATGTTCCTGCTTTCATTTTTGGTGCTTTTACTGCTAATATGCCATACTTTCACTCACAATGTTTTTCTTATTTCTTTCATGTAACAGATGACTTGAGGTTGGAGTAGCCACCTCATTGACTTCTTCGTCAGTCCCCCATTCCTTACAAGAGGACAGTGAAGTTAGTTTCTCGCTGTTCCTTTCAGAGCACTAGCTATGTGTTGGTCAACACCTCCATCACTACATCGATGCCTATGGGGTCTGTATTTTTTGTCCCTGCTTCGATCAGGCCTCTTTCTCCTAACATTTCAGCCCCTCCTACCATTCCAGTCCCTCCTACACCATCGATTTTGAGCGGTCAGCCACCACCGCCCTTTTCAGATGACTGAGGCCCCGCTGCTCCCATTGCTTTGAGGCAGGACACCTTCGACCAGGTATATATTAAGCTAGAGAGAGATTCACGAGTTACTTAAATTTAGAATAAATTGAATTTGCTATATTGTATAATTAAATTTTTTATTTCAGTTTCTACCCCTCCAAGCCGTTTGTTACGTGCATTATGTAGATCATTAGGAGTATATTTGATGCTCCATATCTCTCTTGGAAGAAGAACTCGATCGAGATTCATGACATGTGATTTAGGGAGTTGAAGATAAAATCAATTGCTTTGAATTAGAACTATAATTTTATATTTATTTGTTATATTATAAAATATCACATAATATTTATTTTGCAGAGGTTCTACTGGTTGTCCGACTTAATTTTGAGGATCGTATTAGGCATCAGCTGGGTGATATGTTCATAATGGCCCATAAGAAGGGAGAATTGTAAATCTAGGTGGGAGGTCATATGGGCATAGTTGACCAGATTATGAGTCACTCTCAAATATCAAAGGAAAAGGGATACAAACTAACAAAACCAGAGGACCAAGGGAGGCAGGGGAGGAAGTTCGTAAGATTCACACAAGACTCAATATATACTATTTTTTCATGTCTACAAGCTCAAGAGCTTGGTTGGCTGCTCACTATTGCAAAGTTACATCTCTAGACGCATCGGCGCCCAAGGATGCAATAATAAGCTCTGACATATCTCAGCGTGTCTATGTAAGTAAACAAATATAGATTTCTACAATTTAGTTATATTTTTAATATAAAATGTTAATTATTTATTGATTTTATTTTGGTAGAATGAATACAAGCACATTCGAAACACACAGAGCCAGAACCAGACACAGAGCCTGACTATCACTAGTAGTTGTCAGTCTGCTCCAGAGCAGTCTGACTACGAGATCTTTAGGCAGGTTGCTTTAAGAATGAAAGGGTATACAACCTGGGCACAAAAGGTATTGCCTTTAAGATTGAGCACTCCCGATCTGCTCAGGGTCTGAGGTCATTGTCGTTGGACCATGATGAACTTGTCAGGCGTATCATTGTTATGACTAAGGAGCTCCGTCTAATATGTGAGAGGTAGTAAAGAGTCGAGGCTTTTGTAGAGCGACTGGAGCAGGTAGTAGATCGTCGTGGCAATCAATCTCTGGGTTCACTTCATGAGAAAGAGGAAGAGGATGAAGATGATGGTGCCCCGTAGGGGTTTATGTGTTTTTTTTTCATGTTTGGTATTTGAACTTGTACATTACATATATATGTTCTGTTTACATTTTATAAATTTTTGTTGGATAGAAAACTTAATAAATTTTTTGTAATGTATGATAATTCTTTTTATTTTCATTATCGATATATGTTTATGCAATCTATTATGTATTTGTGATGAATCAATGTTGGATGAACACTTAAATTATGTTTGTGCAATTTGTTTTTAGCATGTGTACAAAATATTATTGTTATTTTATAAATATATTTTTAATTTACTACTGTTTTGCGTCAGACTTGCATCCACCTCTTATCGACGCAAGTTAACATCGCCAAAACTCAATGTATTTCGACGTTAAGTTTGCGTCCAACAAAATTGGACGCTTGTTTCGTTGTTAGATTTTGCATCTACAAAAATCTCATTGTGACATCCTAATAGCGCATATTTTGGATGCAAATTCAATGCAAGCATTTGCGTCGTCGGTTCCCAATGCTAATTGCCTTGTGACCCACGTATCTGTGTCCGACATTTGCTCGACGTAAATCCGTAATAGGACTGCGTCGGTTTTTTGTTCTATTTGGCAGCATTTAACCACTATGTAGCTGTGACTTCAATTATAGTTTACTTCGGATGATTAGAAATACTCTTTGGAAAGTCAATAATATATGCATGAATATTTGTTCTATTTATTTGCTAAATTTCTTCATTGTGAAATCCTTGGAATGGTAAACTAAACTTACCTGATGAACATTGAAGATCATTACACGGACCATCATGCAGAAAGTTCCAAGCTAAGTATAACTCCTTATCATCTTGGTCAAAAGAATGGACTCTTCTGTATCTCTGATCCACTTCCAGAACTTCTATCTGAGACCTCTCCAAATCGCCAGCACCATTGTTTGCAAAACCAAGTTCCATGCTTTCTATCTCAACCATTCTAGGAAAATTTGTCTGCTCTGAAACATTTCTTCCAATCTCAAGCTCTGATTTGGAAAATGCTTTCTTAATTTCAGATTCAGTGCTGTTTCCATTGTTCCAATCTTCATTTTCATTATAAATTTCTTCTTCAGTTTCCTGGCAGAGTCCATCCATGCCATGAATCAAAGGCGAGGTTTCAAATTCCAATGCTGGGCTGGACGTAGAGTGCTCTGAGAGTGCTGGTGAAGGCGAGTTGATGTGGATATCAACAAAAATATCTCTTGCTTTCTGTGTGAGATGTATGTCTTCTTTTACCTGTTTGAAGTATTAGCTTATAGCATTATATTTATACATATATATCTTTTTTAAAAAAAAAAAAAAGGAATGGCTGAAGGCTGTTAGACGAGTCCCGTCAGTGTGCTAAATATTCGAGTACTGCACCCTACACACGGGGGGATTCGAACCCATGACCTGAGGGGACTTACGACCTTCAGAGAGGAAGCTCTACCAACAGGCCACTGTATGCTATATATATATATATATATATATATATTTTTGAAAAGTTTTGTATTCTGCTCATTTTGTATTCTGCTCACCATTTCTTCGGTTCCAAGCTCAAGAACACCATTAGTCAGCGGTATGCACACAACCGTCTGTAGCACGACAGATGAAAATCAACATGAATTGAAATTAAAGCCATTACATTTACATACCTATCACCCAATTCCTATGTATTTACATATCTAACAGCTACACTTTGCCTTTTTTTCATTTATACCACGACCTTGTTTCATAGCACACAAAAAATACCACTATTTTAACTTTTAAAAAGCGAAACATGTATTTTCTTGCGTAGGTAAGATGACATATATTTATAAATTGAAGTTTAGGTGTTAGATATGTAAATCCATAGGAATGGAGTGGTATGCAGGCAAATCTTTCTTTTTTTTTCCTGCTAAGCATTTGAAGGACACTAAGTTGAAGTACGGGGTGAACCTGAATGCCTGCGCTCTGCTTGTTTTGAATTTGCCATTATCAGCACCATGAATGGTAGTTGAAAGTTGAGCATGAGCAAAAACTAGAATGTCAGTCCTTCCTTAATGCCGCATGAGGTATGTTTTTTTTTTTTTAAGTTCTATCAAAGTTATCTTTGATTTGCTTATTTTTAGTCAAAAAGATTTTCTTTACATGATTGTCCTACTAGTGCATCTTCTACCTTTTGCTACACATACTCAAATGTCTAAAGCCAAATTTCCATGCATTATGCTGTTTAATAAATGCCACTATTATTGTCACTTTGCAATAGATACATCATCATAAAAGCCATCCAATCAAACAGGAATATTGATGCAGTGTTTAAATTGAGAATATTTAGAATTGAATTTAGGATTGAGTAATGATTTTAGCAAATTTATGATCATGTTGAATGTCTTGATGAGATGACCCAATAAAATCAGAAGTGATTTGATCAAAGTCCAAATAAGCCACAATCTAACACTTGAAGTGTGTTGGAAATTTTTGAGACATTAATTGAAGGATAAATAATTTCTAAATCTTGTATACTTATTGTTAAATTGGTGTCATGATGAAAGAAATCCAATGAGCCTAAAATAATTTAATTTCAAGGTCATTAAGGTACTTACATGCATGGATTACTTATAATCAAATGAATTTTTATGAGTCATACAAATGTTTTAGAATTTTAACTAGAATTACTTCTATGAAATCATATGTAGAGTTTCATGATCCATACGAGGGGGACTTCTACTTGAGTTTGGAAGAGCTTGGATATTAAAAAAAAAGATCTAAAGCTCTACCCAACATTTGACACCGATGATTATCAAAGTTAGCTATCGTCGACATCCGACCACCATCATCTGAAAATTATTATCAGACCATCAACACTCAATTATCATAGTCTATTTATCCAATCTCCATCGCTCTATTGTCATTATTTCAAGCTATTTCAAGCATGATTGCCTGATTATTATTATCTAACAATTTTCCCTCGACTAACAGCATCTTAAAACCATCATTATTCATATATTACTTTAGATATACCATAGAATATCAAGTCTGAGTATATAATCATCTTGTCTTCTCCAATCGAGGGTATGAATGAAATTCCATAATTTTACTTATATAGCAAAACGATATTTCATCTGGGTTAAGCCCTTCAATTTTTTCCCTTTCTAGAGTTGTTTACATATAAACTTTGGCGTATCTTATGTCCCTCATCATCTATCTGAATTCAAAATTTCTTATTTTTTTGGACATTGAGGTAATTAGGAGAAATCCACAATGGATAGAAAAGATCTAGAATGGAGACATAATATAGTTTAACATTGAAGATACTAATAACAAATATGTTTATCTAAAGTGTAGTTATTACAAAAATTTTGTTAAAGGTGTGGCAAGAGTCAAAGAGCACATTTCTAGCTCTCAAATAAATATTACGCTATATGCTAAGATGCTTAAAGCAATAAAAGAGGTAATTTGTGCATACATAAACAAGATGATAAGGTCAAAGTATTTAGCACAACCATAATTTCATATTATAATAGATGTTAGTTCTTATTACAAAATTTGGTCTAGTGGCAAAGATTCCTCATATTGTTATCACAATTATTTGTCGAGATGTAATAAGGCCTACAGAGCAATACATGGTAGATACAGAGAATTTTTGATATGATAGTGTGCGGGTAACCCATAAGATGTCTTTGGAATGTGCCATATAGGGACATTGGCATGCTTATTTGGTTATTGGAAGGCTTTCTTATAAAAATAAAATTCTATTCAATGTGCCAACATCATATTTTAGAATGATCTATTTCATAAGTTTCTATGATCAGATCTGAAATCACCATCTATAAATGATTTGAGTACTTGGACAATAAAGGAAGAGCTATTTAGTAAAAAATCATTAAGAATGTTAGGAGAACTTAGTCTGATATTGAAAATAGAAGCTTATTCAACATTTTGATTAACAATGTCTAATTGTTGAATCTTAAAATACAATGGCAAAAAATGTGAAGTACTTTTTCTAAGTAGATCATGTATAGCATCATTTGTTTGATATTGAAGATAAAACATTTGTCTTAGATATCATGTAAAGCATCATGCATGGATTTAATTTCATAGAAATTCAATGACCTGCCTCGACAATGGAATTGCTTGATTAAAGCAAAAAAGATAATGAAATCATTATAATCATTCATGGAATTTGAGTTTGATGAGAAAATTTTCTTAGAAAAACTCTTACTACTAGCTATAACTAAAATTTTTATTGCCAACTTGAAGCATATTGAAGTCAAGAAAATCTTTAGAAGCTATGCTCAATTATACATAATGACTTAATTGTGCTTAGACAAAAAAAATTGCAGAGAAAAAGGTTAGGGAGATTACCTTAAACAAAAGGTATTGATTGAGTGCTAAACTATACAAAAATAATAATAAAACCAACTGTTCAATTCTAAAGGATTGTGAATTTATAGAAAAAGCTAACTTTATTTATAATGTAATGAATGAGGCTAAATAGTTGAATGACCAAAATCTAGGAGAAGACGAGTCCAAATCTAAGTAAATTTGGGAGATCATTCATAAGAAGTGAGAGCTTTAGCTTAAGCGCTATTTATATGGAATAGAGCATTACCTTAATTGATAATTTCAATATGCATGGAATAAGAACCTATTCTAAAATTCATTTAGGATTATATCATTACATAGATAGGTTGATAGCTAACTTTGCTGAGAGAGCAAAATCTAATATGTAACTTATACTTTATTGAACATAAAGAATGACACTTGGGACTACTAACTAAAGATATAATTATAAAATTATATCCATAAAATTTTTATTTTTTATCAGTTGAAAAAAAAAAATTCTCTCAATTTAATTAATATCATTTTTTAAATTTAGTTGTATGAAAGATTCAATTTAGTGATTGCGCGCACTCCAGTGTTTTGATGATTTGTTGTTAAAGTATAATGACTTACATGTTTATGATCTAATTGTGAGAAAAATTAGTGTACATATAATCAACTTATTACAAAAAAGAGAAATGTCTTAAAAATGAACTCTTTAATTTATATCATTCATAGCAAGAGATTAAATGATAAAAAATTAAAGGAAAAAAGCTTCAAAAGTCATTGAAGATTCTTTACATTTTAATGACATGATAAGAGATAATGAATGATTTATAGATGATGATAACGAAACAAAATTAATTTATATCATTTATAGCAAGAGATTAAATGATAAAAATTTAAAGGAAAAAGCTTCAAAAGTCATTGAAGATTCCTTACATTCTAATGACATGACAAGAGATGATGAATGATTTATAGATGATGACAATGAAATAAAAATATATGATTTGCAATATGATCTTAATATTAATTTTCTTGTTGAGGACAAAAGCAGAACTAATATGTCTAGCAAAGGTTATTTATATATAAATAGAAAATGCATCTATTGAAACTTTTGTAATTAAATTATAGTTATCAACATTATTATTATCTAAAATTTAGTTAAACTTTTGTTAATTATATTTTATTAAAAAAAAAGAAGGTGATTGTGATTGAATAAGAGAAGAAAAGAAAACGATGAGATGGGAGAGTAAACAGTGTGATATGCTGATGATTTTAATAAGGAACAATATAGTGATGAGAGTTATAAGAACTTTTAGAGTTAGAAATTCTAATCATGATGGCTTGTAGTGATTTTAAAGTGCTATATTTTCATGTTATAGTTTAATATTTGTATACTATTTTTCTTTATGATTTAATGCTTATGGTATTAACATGTTATTTCTTATATTGTATATTTTATTATGATTTTTTATGTCACAATATTAATATTTTTTTAATGTGCTAATACTTCATACCTTGAACTTAGTGTAATACTTCTTATTTTACATAATTTATTAATTTTGAGGCCTACATCTCAAAATGCCTCAAAGCTGAAGCATCACCTCACAGAAAAATTAATATCTTAATATCTAATTGCATAGCTTTAGCCTTAATGTTAATGAGATAAACCTAATAACATCAAAAGTGTTATGACGTGAGTTTAAATATATCCAAATTAAGAATTTAAATCATGGTTAAACTTTTTGAAGATAAAAATTAAAGAATCATGTAATATCTAAATCCTATATTATTATATTAAAACTAAAAATTTCAAAAAAAAAAAAAAAAAGAGATCTAACAAGCCTAATTTCATTGGACTCTAAAGTCATTAAGACACTTAAATGCTAAAAAAATGTTCTATGATTAAAGAAATCAACAAGAGTTGTTTGAGTGTTTCAAGATTTTGGCTACATTTAGCAAAATGTCACTTTAAAAAACTTTAAAGAAAATATCGAAATAAAAAAAACCTAGACTTAAATTTAAAGAGAGCTTAAGGTTCTATAGAAGTCTCAAGCTTTACTTGTTGTTTTACATTGATAATTATTATATGCCAATGTTATCATCCAATTATTATTGTTTGATCGTTATCATCGAATCTTTATTGTCTGAATCCTATCACATGATCATCATACTTCATTCACGATTATCAAAATCTCTCTACTGCGTCTAGCTTACATCATTGCAGTATCATCATCTAACTATCATTGTTTGATTGTCATTGTCTAACTATTATTATCTAACTAACATCAATTTTCACCCATCATTATCCCTTTACGGCTTCTAGGCCTATTACAATAATAAAATAACTAGTTTTATTTTGTATTATCATCCTTTTGATTTGAGCGGAAGAGTGAAAATTTATAGTTTCATTTATATACTAGATCACTTCAATTGAGCCAACTCCCGTGATTTTTTTTTTATTCTTACAGTTTCCACATGAAAAACTCGTGTCTAATGTATTATTTTCTTTTAGATCAATACAACATGGCATCATTAATTGTGATTTTATGGAGGCACCCTCAAGTTTACTTGATTTTTTTTTTCATAGTGTAGTACTCATAGATTCATACAGCCATTAAAGCTATACCTTCATTCCCATATATGATAATCAAAGATACTAAATTTACCACAGCATAGTATATATTATTTTCTAACAATATTAATAGATTATTTGTAATATCACAAGCATTAAAGTCACATATTATGCATTAAACTGTTATTCTATTTATCTTAAATTATTTTTCTTCTAAATATTTTCTAAATTGTGATTAAAAATTCATCTATTTGGCATCTTTTTCTATCATGTTTTTGATAAAACCTCCAATTCAATGCAAAGTACTTAACTCCAAACATAATTAATGTTTGGTGTTTTTAATTATTAGTGTTATGGTTACCTTTGCAAGGATAGATCTGGAGAACAATTGACTGGTAGTATCATTTGCCCTTGTAAGCCAAACATGATTTTGTGTTTCAAATGCCTTCCCTGGAAGTCTGCACAATATAAATTATACATGTTTTAAAGTGATCATTGAGGCCTCTCAAAATTTTAAATTTTATAGCTTTGCAATCAAGGAGAATATTACTCATTGTGAGATTATTTTATAATAGCAATGTAGGAATCATCACAACAGATAGGATCCTCAAATGCTCTTCATATAGAGACAATGATTAAACTTAACTAACAATGGTGGTTCTGTTACCATTACAGAAATATAAAAAAGTTTGCATCTTTATTTGATTAATCATAATAACATTTTAATGACATGTATATAAAAGCAATATAATAGGGCAATAAGGCAAGTATAGTAAAGAAGATTAATATTCTCTATAATTAGGATATAATATATTAGTAATTATTTAAAATTTTAAATTTATATTAAGAATAAATGATAATATTAATAAGGGTAACAAAATAATACTAATAACTAATTAGGGGTGGGAAGAAGTTGAGTTAAGCTTGAGTTGTGAAGGTTGCACCTATGTTATATGGGTGCATAAGTAATGATTTGATTTTGCGATCCCATAAATTTTGTATGTTTATTTTATATTTATTAATTTTCTAAGAGTTCATAGAGTTGATTTTATATTTAGTTTATTTGCATGTTTTTATTTGAAAAATTATTTTGTCATGCATATTGAAATTGGCCTTAATTGTGCTCAAGTGATTTGTTTGGTTATTTTTGTATGATCTATTTCTTAAACCATCTTCACCATATTATAGAGTACTCTCAACTTTATTTTAAATATATTTTTTACTCATCGTAAGTATGAAAGCAAAAAATATATATATAAATATAAATATATATATATAAATCTTTATAAAAGCTAGTTTTCTAGAATCATATGTTGTTTGTGTTATGAATCATTTTAACTAATAAATTCTAGTCACAATATAGTTGATACGTGCTAGAAGATTCATGTTGGTACTAATCTTTTCACATTTTAGCATTGCATGAAATTCTAACACATACTCAGAGAATAAATGTGACAGATAAAAATATCAAAAGTTTTATATGGAAAACTCAGAGAAGTAAAAAACCATGTGGCTTAGCCCAGTCATAAATAATCCACTATAGTTTGATGAATACAGACACATACCCTTGTCCTACAGGCAAGCAAGGATCACACAATTACAGTGTTCGTATATAAGAGGACTCACCGTGCAACAGCTGGGAGGGGTTGTAGTTGTCGAAACTTCTGTACAGTATCATTAAAGTGCATTATTGTGTGGTGTTCAAGACGACACACTGTTTCACGACGTTGGCTGATACTCAGCACAATGTTTTTTCGCTCCAGAATGTTGCTCGCTACTCCACACAACATTTTATTACTATAACATTGGTTATTGTTCAACAAAGTGTTTTGTTATTCTGCAACGTTAATCATTGTTCAACAAGGTGCTTTCCTACTCTGCAGCGTTGGTTGTTGTTCAGTAAGATGATTCGTTACTCTGCAACATTCCTTGTTGTCTAGCAAAGTGCTTTGCTACTACTTAACGTGTAAGGGGTTGCCGGAGGTGGTCGACGGCAGACGAGCAGTGGTCGATGGCTACAAAAGCGGGAAGAGTTCACCGAATCTTCGGTGCAGAACACTGGACTTTAACTCATTCTCTTGCCGATCCTCCTCTAAGCTGAGACCTTCCCTTCTCTTTTATGAAGGAGGTAGGGCTCTATTTTAAAGTCTAGGATATGTCTTCTGATAAATAAGAAAAGAATTCATTCCACTTCATCCGATGACCCAGAGAAATTCCTTTGCTTGGATGATATTTTGTGGACATTTGAGTGTCTTAACAATGTTTGAATTGAATATTCTTGGGCTCATTGGATTTGTTTCATTGAGACACTCAACTTGACAGTACGTTTTTCAAATTTGGAATATGTTTGACGTAATGGCTCGATCTATGATTAATTTGACTCGAATTGAACCAACTTTAGTGTCATTGAGTTCGTCTTATTTTATCGGTCAGTTTGACTATAAATTTGCTAAAATCAAAGATTTGTATAATTTTTAATCAAATCCTCGCTTTGTTGATGGTATATATGTATGCTCTCTCTCTCTCTCTCTCTCTCTCTCTCTCTCTCTCTCTCTATATATATATATATATATATATATATAAAGGAAACTGCTTTCTCCTTTCCATTGCACCCCGCATTCGAGCGTTGGCACTATATATATAGTAGTATTTTGTTGCCGTGGCGGTGATTGACGAGTCACTGTTGTGTCGTAAGTCATTGGTTTGTCGGGCCGTTGTTGTGTAGGCTCTTAACCTTTTTTGGGTGATCAATGGATCTCTCCTCAGCCTATCTTTATACAATCAATGGAGCTCCCCTCAACTTGCCAATTGGAGTCTCTTAGCCTATTTGTATAATTAACGGAGCTCCCTTGACCTGCTAATTCGAATCTCCCTACCTCTTTGTTTGATCAACGAAACACCCCTTTGGCATTGTTGCTTCCCATCTCGAAGTCTCATAGTTTTTTTGTGCAATCAATATAGCTCCTTCTTGTGTCGCTATTGCACTTTATAGGGGATATTTTTTGCATTGTTGTCATGCTTGATGAAGCGGATGTTCCGCATTGTTATCACATTTTCAGGAGGAGATTTTATGCACTGTTGTCACATTTTCTGGAGAAAATTTTTTGCATTATTTTTACGCTTTCAGAGGAGATTTTTCGCATTGTTGTCTTGTTTTTTTTATGAGATTTTCTGCATTATTGTTAAGTTTTTTTTTTTAAGGAGATTAAGGAGATTTTTTTCGCGTAGCTAATTATTGTTAAGTTTTTTTTTTTAAGGAGATTTTTTTCGCGTAGCTATAAAGCTTTCCGGAGGAGATTTTCCTCATTATTTTTTCTCTTTATGGAGGAGATTTTTTGCACTATTGTTGCGCTTTTTAGATGAGATTTCTCACATTGCTGTCAAGCTTTTCGAAGGAGATTTGTGTGTGGTTTTTGTGCTTTTTGGAGAATATCTTCTACATTGTTGAGATACCAAAATCTTGAGAATCCCACCCCTATGAAAATTAGTGTAAATACTAAGTTGAGGAGGCATTGTCAAATTAATTAGGAGATGAACTGGTCCTTTCTTTGAGGACATGGAAGACCACACCTGCAAAGATCAACCAAATCCTTGACGAGCATAAGAAGGTGAATAATTTCTCGAACAAAATGCATATAATTTATAAGCTTTTCAAGTGAGGATGTTGGTTCCTAAGAAGATAACATGAAGTTGAGGACCTTTTGATGATGAAGATGTTATGGTGGATCGTTAACTTTTCTTCTACTAACTTGTTTTAATCTTTGAACCAATATGTAATGAACATTGTAGCTTCTTAGTTGCTTGATATGACATTTGTATGTGGCGACAGTGCATTGGTTTATGCCCCTCCCCCCCATAAGAGAATAAATGTCAAATGTCTCGACTCTAAATGGAGTATTGGCCCCATAGTAGGAACTTAGTAACATTGAGCTTTTCTGAGGTTCATACATTTTAAAATTCTTAGGCTTCTTAATTTAAAACCATATGAGGCTTATAGCTTCTTGTGATTTTTTGACGTAAATGTGCCTTCTGAGGCTTATAGCTTTTTGAGATGTTTTAATATACTTGCACCTTTTGAGGCTCATAGCCTCTTGAGTTTTTAATATATTTGTATCTTCTAAGGCTTATATCCTTGTGAGGGTTCTAAGATACCTACACCTTTGAGGTTTTTAATGTACATGTACATTTTGAGGCTCATATTCTTCTAAAATTTTTAGTGTACCTGCTCTTTAAGGATCGTAGCCTTTTTAGATTTTTAATGTGCATAGATCTTCTGAGGCACATAATCTTCTGAGATTTTTAATGTACATGTGTCTTCTGAGACTTGTTGTCTTCTTAGATATTTTAATATAAACAATGTTAATCACTTGTTCTCATGAAGTCTTACTAGTGAGGATCCTGTCCATGACTAGCTTCTCATCAGGACTTGCCTCATGGGTTCATCTTCCATGTGTAGGGGTGAATATTTTGTCTGTTACATGCCCTCAAGGGGTCTTTCTAGTGAGAAATATATCCACTACTAGCTTCTCATCGAGTCTTTGACTCGTCATCCATTAGTACAACTGGAGACAAATTTCTACCACTTGCTCTTAAGGGGTCTTTCTACACAATTTTTTGTGAGGGAATAAATAAAGCTTCATTGACTATAAATAAAATTTATTGAACAAGAATTCTTCAAAGCAACAGAGAAATTCTTGCTAGAAATAAAATTAGAAATTTATATGCTAATATGAAAGCGAAAAGTCTTTGACTTAGATTAAAAAATTTATAGTTGTACTTCTCATTTGATAATCCCAACATTTTTTTAGTCTCCTCACCTCATTCTTGTAAGTAGCCGCTCAAGTGACCTTGACGCATCAAAAATTAATTTCTACCTTTAATTGAAAATATCTTTATGTTGAATGACCCTTTGCAATGTGAAAATGACCATATTAAGACTGGTCTCCACTATTTAGATTTTTTATGGTCTTGGTCACTTGATGATCTCTTTATTTTTTATGGCCACTACGTGATGTGTGAACATCGTGTACTCTTTTTGATCGAGGTTCACATCATTAGTTTGCATGTCAAAAATGAAAATCACGGTTCCTCAGTGGTTCAAACTTCTTTTGTTGTGAGGTTTGATTGGCATCTCGATGTTATTCTTGCACTTGTCCCTAAATCTTTCGAATTTTTTCTTGTGTGCATTGATGGCTTCATCTCTAAAGATTTTTGGTTCAATATTATGGACAAAATCAGCATAAGAGCGGATCATCTCTTCCATCAATGATGAGTAAAAAGATCCTGGGTGGAGCCCTCTAAGAAAGACTCCCCTTGGTAATTCAGAATCCACCCCTGGGATCTGAGGAGCTTCAATAGATAACCTATGAAACTATTTCTTGAGAAATTTCCCCCCATTTTGGATAATTTATGATAAATCAGATGAATCTTTGATTATCCTCTTATTTGTTTGAACTGCTCTGCAAATTACTTGACATTTTGCAAGCTCGTTAAAGTAGTGGATAGTGCTCCCTGAGAGATAGTAGAACCAGATGCAATCTTGACCCTTGAGAGTGGCAGGGAACACTTGATAGAGAAGCACATTAGAGACATATTGAATGTGCATGATTGTTTGATAGTGATCAATGTGCTCGTAGGGATCAGCTTCCCTTTCATAAGAATTAATGTTTGGGAGCTTGAAACTCGTTGGGATAGAGGGTCAGAGAACCACCTCAGTCAAGGGTAAAAAACTGAAAGTTTTAATGAGTGGGAAGGAAATCTCTATCCTTAGAGGGAAATCTTCTTGAACTAGGTGTCATAGCTCATCATGGATCAAATCTTTAGAAGCGACGACAAGATGCGGCTGAGCCAAGTTTCCTGCTAGCACCAGAGGGTTACCGGTCGATCAAGTTGTGTGGAACTGATCAGTGGAACTCACAATATCAATGAGATCAACGTCCTATAGAGGAAGGTTTCTGTTGCAAGAAGGTATCCCGGTAAGCGTGAGTTCAAACAGGGAATTCGTCAACTATTGAACTGGCTATGTGGGCATCCGCTGCTAAGCCTTATGTTTGAGCTGAAGGATCTCATGTTGCAACTTCTCCATCTTGCACATCCAATCCTATAGAGAGGAACCTGAGGCACCTTTGATAATAAGATAACATCTTTCAGGGGGGAAGTGTCAAATGCTTGACATCTTTGGCTTCATGGCTATCCCCTACAGTGATGGGTGTTGGAACAAGAAGCTCTGTTGTTGCAAGTGTTACTTATGACGGTCATTTAGCAAGTTTTGCATGACCTTCGGTGGTGGGATGAAATTATCATAAATGATATCAAACTATTATGTGCTAGAAGATTCACAACGGTAGAATGATTATTTAGTGTCTTAGCATTGCGTGAAAGTTCATCACACACTCATAGAATAAAGGTGATAGGTAGAGACACAAGAAGTTTTATGTGAAAAACTTGGAAAGAGAAAAAACCACGGGGCCCAACCTAGTAAAAAATAATCCACTGTAATTTGATGAGAACTGGTATAGGCTCTTGTACCACAGACGGGAAAGGGTCACACACTTATAGTGTCATATGTAGGAGGACTCGGTGCACAACGGTCGGAGTGGCTGCAGCTGCCAGAACTTTGGTAAATCGTTTTTGAAGTATGTTGCTACACGGTGTTTGTGATGACACACAACTTTTTAGAATTCTTTGATGCTCTGCAACATTGGCCGCTACTCCACACAATGCTTCTTCACTCTGAAACATTGGTCACTACTCCGCAGCCTTGGCCATTGTTCAACAAGGTGTATCGTTACTCTTCAGTGTTGGCAGTTGTTTAGAAAGATGTTTCATTACTCTGCAACATTGGTTGTTGTTAAATAAGGTACTTTGCTACTCTTCATTATTGGTCATTTTTCAGTAAAATGTTTCATTACTCCACAAGGTGCAGGGGAAGGTTGACGGTGGTCGATGACAACATGAGCGAGAAGCGTTCATTAGATCTTTGGTACAAAACACTGGACTTTAGGTCCCTTTATTCTCAATCCTCCTCCAAGTTCAGGTCGTCCCTCCCCTTTCATGAAGGGGGCAAGACTCTATTTATAGAGTCAATGAGAGGCCTACAAATAAATAAGAAAAGGATATGAACTACTCCATCAGACGACCTAGAGAAATCCCATTGATTAGATGGTGTCAGGTAGACATTTGAGTGCTTTAACCATGTCAGAATTGAATGATTATTGGCTTCTTGGATTTGTCCCATCAAGATGCTTGACAGTAAGTTTGCCAAATTTGGAATATGTTTGACCTTCTAACTAGACACCTAAAACTTATGAAAATAATCTAACAACTTGATCTGAACTTGATTTTACTCATATTGGAACAATTTTATTGTCATTGTCTCATTAAGTCAGTCAGTTTGACTATAAGTTTGTTGAAATCATAGTTATGCGTGACTTTTAATTAATGTTTAAGCATTTTTGCTCAAAAAATTATCCTGAGATTTATGTCATGCCTCAATATTCATGTGGAATGATAAAAATTTTTTAATGGTGTATCAAAAATATTTATGAACTTTTTTTTTCAAAATTTTTAGAGTCTTATATTTAAAACATAAGCAAGTTTTTATAAATTTTTAATTGAAGTACAACAATATGAATACAATTAATTCACCTCAGAATTAGTGTCTGAATACTTCAGACATGCAGATTTGTGTCTGCTTTGTGGCTGAAATTCACTAGATGAAACTAGCATATGAAATTGTGTCAAATATTTCCAATGCAAAAATTTTTATATTGGAAATGGTGGCTAAAATTTTGGTTGCAATGTTGTTCACTTAATTGCATCGGATTATTGGTAGTTCTTGCCACCGCAAAGCTCTAGTATTGAAAATTTTTAACGTTAATCAGACGCATACTTCTTTAAACCTAATCCCAAGCCAGCCAGTCAATAATTTGCACTATTCTATGTTCCATTAGCTCCCGTGAAATTAGGGCTACCGATGCTTCTTCCTCTCCGACGATGCTCACGACGTCCTTCAACACTAGCGACCTTGCGGCTAGTGATTGGACTCCAAGGATTCGTTTCAATCTAAGGGGAAACCACGTTTCTCCGATCTTCCCTGCATTTTATTGTATCATTTCATTTTTCATTGCCAATTTTTGTCGTTTAGGTTTAGAGTTATGTGAATATTTTGAGTGGTGATAATGTCAAGGCCTTGATGACTTTTTGTTATTAATAAAAAATCTATAGAAATTGGATGATATGTATGTAAATGAAGGAAATTTGTGTTTTTAATTTGGTTTAAATTTTGCAAAAAATTGAAAGTTAACTTTTAGATATTTAAATACATAAGAACTTGGTGGCATGTATTGATCATGGCCATAGAGCTTTTCAAGTTTTAAAGCATATGCAGAATGAGCTTGGAGTATTATACTCATCTAGGTGAGATTGTCTTCTTCTTTGTGCATTTCCCCTTCAAAGAGCCCATAGGGTTTTATCTTAGAGAATGAGATTTAAGATAATGTAAGAGAAAGTATTAAGTTTTATCCTTCCTGACATCCTCTTTGACATTTTGAGTAAAAAAAGTGTCTTTAGAACCTCTATTTTTAGCCCTCAGAGGAAAATGAAAATCTTTTTAATTTGTTATTAGGGTTTGGTTGTTGCGTCCACTATAGAGTTTGAAAGATTTCTATGTAAAGGATCAGAGAGATCATTTTAAAAATAATATACTATCTTGAGAGATATGAATATTAATTTTAATGACTTTAATCATTTATATGAGAAAAATCTTTAAAATTTATAGGTCTGCATTGCCAATGATTTCTCTCTTACCTTATAGGATTAAGATAAGATTTATTTTATTATGGTGTCTAGTATCCCTAAAAAGGGAAATACCTCATAATTAATGGCATCCCATGAATTATTGCTTTTAAGAATACACTCGATTAAAGTACCAGATTATTTTATGTGAGATTACAAGGTTAGTGTCTTCAGGATTAATGTTTTAAACTTCAAATTGATAAATTTAGGGTTTGAAATGATTTTTTCTTAGAGTTCAATGGTTTTGTGAAATGGATGTTGCGTGGAATAAAGTGTGCCCGGGGATTGGAATTTTAAGTTTTTTAAGAGATTTAGATTTGATTTGGAAGATTAGATTTTATTTGAAAAGCTTGATTTGAATTTATTGGGTTTGAATTGAGTTTATAAAATTTATCTAATTAATTTGAGTTGAGAAGTTTTAGTTAAGGTTGATTGGGTTTGAATAGACTCTGACTTGAGCTGAAAAGAGTTTGAATAGGATTTGACTTGAGAACATTGATTTGAGTTGAAAATATTTGCTTAAAGTTGAAGATTTGATTGAAGTTGAATCGTAAACGAAGAGATAAGATTGGCTAGAAGGATTTCTAGATGGAAGTTAAAACCCTAGCCATAAAATAAACCTAGATTCTATAAGGAGGCTAAATAGTTGGACTAACCTAATTTTTGGATATAAGATCATCTTCAAGATGTTAATTCCTTTTAATCGTCTCCGTACCATTGGTATATAAAATAGTTTGCAATATGTTTTTTTCTTTCAAAACATATGACATTCAAATTAATGGATCATCCAAAGTGTGTGGTGTTTATGTATAATCATGACCCACCTAATATAACATAATTGACATCCATGATAAATGAGAAATATAGCACACCATACACAATCAATATAAGCAATAGTCTGAATCAAGGCAAGATACTAATAGGAGATGGAAACCATCTTATCCACCCATTACTTTGTAAGGGTGATGGCGACGTAAATGTAGCCATAAAAATGATGCAATTGTTATTGCCAATGATAAGTTTGCATGACTTGTCTCAATTCAATATATATGAATAATGGCAGTGTCTACATCCATATCCACCCTGAGGGTGGTCATAACACAATGCATGATAGCTAGGCAAAATCATTACAATGCCTGCTTGATGTAATTAACATCCTCTCAAGGGTCACATTATGATTTCTTCCTCTAGATCAACAAGATGATAAAGCAAGAGCAATGACATGAAGATTCATGTGAGGGCGACTCAAAGCATAGTTATTTATTTTCCCAAATATAAAGCAAATTATAATAGAAGCTCTAAAAAAAGGGTTCCAACAACCATTGGTTGATCAGATAAAAACTATGGAAGTTTGCTTAGGTTGCTTTCCACGTGACATGAGTCTATTATGCAATTTTTACTGCATCTAACCCTTTTTTTTTACCCGCTATTTTGCTTTAATTATCATGAATTTACACTTATGGAAGGTTTTTATTGATAATGAAAGATCGAGCACGCATTTAAAAGTGAGAAAAACCAAGATTTGAGCTACCAAAATTGGCGTGACCACGCCATGGTATCAAAGGCAGCGGCGTGACCACACCTGAATCGTGATTGCTATATAAACTATTTTATTGTATAGTTTGTAATATGGTTTGAATGAATGTTGACTAGCTACTTCTATTTTGTGATATTTTGATCATGATACTAGTGACTCCTTGTTTATGAAAAATTGTTACAAAATAAATTTTCTTTTAAGTATATCTTGAAATTTAATTAATTTATTGCGACTTTGACATGATGCAAACTGCTTTGTTATAACATTTAAGGTCGGGCAGTGCCACAAGCCACATCCACTTAAGCTTGAGCTTAATGTCCATCCCAAAAGAGCCCTTAAGAGAGGTGGGCAGCCCATGACTTAAATACCGTTTTTCGGCCCTACACCTAGCTGATGTGGGACTATTTGTCCGTGACATTTTCCTCCACCCAATCACGTGAAGCCCTCGTCACGGATCGGCTCCACCGAGCGTCCCACTGGACCATGGAGAGTCCACACACCTGACAGACAGTAATCTGCTCTGATACCACTTGTCACCTCCCAAAAGAGCTCTTGAGAGAGGTGGGCAACCCATGACTTAAATGCTGTTTTTCAGTCCTACACCTAGCCAATGTGGGACTATTTGTCCGTGACATTAAGCTTAACTTGTTATACTCAAATTTTACTTTAAGATTAAGCTTGATTCTAGGAGTTTAAGTAAGTGTACAAATTGATTTAACTATTATGAAAAAGAGAAGAAAATTCTAATTCAAATAGTGCTTGTAATAAAATAATATAAAAATATTAAATTAGAGATAGATAATAAAACTATAGTTGATATAAATAAAAGAAAGGGCTTTTAAATATTTTTAAAAACTTTGCACTTAAACTCATAAATTTTAATATATCTTTAATTAGTGATATATAGATTAAAAAAAATAGAGCACACAAGTTGATAAGCTTAGTAGATCATCAAGCTTTATTAACAAGCTATTTAGCATGATGATTCCAAGTAGGCTCACTAGTTATAATAACTACTTCTATAGTGTCTGACTCTACCTATGAATGAACTGATTTAAACATAATAAGATTTACAATTGATTTTAAGGTTGATTTATGCATATTTTTTGTAATTTAGATATAAAATAAACTTTGATAAATTAAAATTAACCTTACTACATTTAGTTAATTTAACAGTGTCCTCTAGATATATAATATATGTAAAATTTAATGATTTTTTTCTTTAGTTTTTTGTGCCCTATATTTCAAGATATAACTGATTTTATTTTAAATTTTAATTAAAATATAACAATTTTATAATTAAATTTATATACTTAAGTAATTTTTTTAATAAAGTTTTATAAAATCCTATGCACCATCTAAGTAAGACAAAGAAGGAGAGGAGAAAAAAATCTATTTTTAGAGGTTTTAAAGCAATTCTCATTCATTGGGCTAATAAAAAAAATATATACCAACTCTTAGATTTTAATTTTTTTTGCTTTTATTATAAAAATTTGATATTATTATATTTCATACAAACAGGGTCTGTTTGGGGAAGCTGCAGCTGCGCTGTCCCAGAAAGCAGATGCGAGGAAACTGACTGTTTGTTTGGTGCAGCTGTGTGAAAACAACTGACCATTCTACCCTTGAAATGATATTCTGACCACCTACTTTTTAATTTATTATAAAATGAATTATATTAGTTATATTGACATAAACATTAATTTTTTTATTATATATTTTTTATTGTATAATATTTTATATATTTTAGCAAGTTTATAAAAATAAATAAATAATTTATATGTAATAGAAAAAGAATTGAAATGATGTTGTTGATACTACATTTAAGCGTATATTTGTTTGTGTGTGACCTGAAGTTAATCTAAGTAAAAACTGTTGCACACAAATAACCAGCTTTCTCTAAACCAGTTTGATCAACACAACTTTTTATTCACAATAACATAGATACACACAAATATACATATATACATATATTCATGAGATTATTAGGTGTGACAACCACACGTTCGGACGACAGTTATATGTAGAGTAGACAGTGGTCCCAAGATGGGCTAAATATCAAGGCCTGGCTATTCAATTATGAAATGGGGAATTGGAGCACATGATTTTTGGAAGGATCTGTTTATCGAGCTCCAAGGCTAGTTTCATGATATGGAATGGGTGGAGGGGAGAAGCTCTGGACTTTTTATGGCTATGTGGTGGTAAGTGCTCCACAAATATAGTTAGAGTTATAAATTTAGAGGATTTGAACTCTAATGATGGAATATAACCTTTAGTTGAAGAATAAAAGATCCTAATTTCCTTTACTAATTATGGGAGAAGATTAATAGAACAAATTTTGATGATTGTAATAGTAGCAAATCTATATTTTTATATATTTATAGATGAATAATTATTATCTTTAAATTTTTTGATTTTCTCAATGGATTTTGTTGAATCCAAATATGTTCAGTAGATCGTGCCCAAGTAATGGGCGTTGGATCGAGAAGAGGTGATCGAGAGAGAGGGAGAAATGGGAGAGAAGAGAGAGAGAAGAGGAAGACTTCTCAAAGTGGGGTGTTGTCGAGCTCGTGGACCCATTTTATTCCAAAATTAGAGGTTACAAATGAGAGATGTCTCCAGAAAGGTCTTCCTCTCCCTCTTTTACATCACGAAACTCTCCTATTTATAAAAAATAGAAAGGGTAGAAGTTATGAAAAATACATATTTGGCTATGTTTTTGAAGAGAGAAATAAATGACATTTTAGTCCTTATTTTGACTGTTAGATCGTCTCGAGAACGATGCCTATTTTCATTCGATGTTTGTCGCCGACGAAGGTGAGGTGGCTGAGGGAGAGAGCTTGATCGGTTGACTGAAGTGACAAGCCGATGGAGAGAGCTTGGTTGGTCAATTGAAATGAGGTGATCGATTAATGGATTGCCTCGAGATCCATGCATACCATTTTTGAGTATATTTATTAAGTTTCTCAATTTTCTTGCTCATTGATAGTGACAACTACAGTAAGGACAAGAAAATTTATAAATCAAACAAGCCTTGAATACGTAATTTTGCTAATGATATTCCTTGTTAGGTGTTATTCATGCTTGATTTTGAAATATTTGTTGTCATCTGTTGAGTTTGTCATTCTGATGTTTTTTCTGCCGGAAGGAAGTTGTCCAACTCCGATGGTCAATCAGAGGAAAAGTTGGTCATAGTAGGAAAGGTCGGTTGTCGGAGAAAAAATCCAAGAGTTGCTCGACCCAAAGGGGAGTTTTAGAGTTGTATACCCTTGGTGGAGCTTGTCACTATTCAGTATTAACTTTATGATTTGGGTGAAGGAAGATCGTTTACGTGGCCTCCCTGAACTTGTCATTTTCGGGTGCTGATATGTTCTTGTAGGCATTTGGCGATCGTTAGACACCCCTCATAGAGTTTATTCCTGTCGGATGCTAACTTTATAATTTGGGCGTAGGAAGATCATAAATGCACCCCTCGAGGAGCTTGTCGCTGTCTAGTGTTGATACGTATCACATGTCTCTAGCGATCGTTAGACACCCCTTGCGGAGTTTTTCACTGTCGGGTGCTAACTTTTTAATTTTGGCGTAGGACGATCATTTACACACCCCTCGCAGAGCTTGTCATTGTCGGGTGTCGACACATTCCATAGGCCTCTAGCGAACGTTAGATACCCCTTGTGGAGTTTGTAGCTGTTGAGTGTTAACTTTATGATTTGAGAGCAGGACGGTCATTTATGCACCTCTCGCGTATCTTATCGCTGTCGGGTGTCGATACATCTTGTAGGCCCCTCACGGAGCTTGTCATTGTCGGGTGTAAACTTTATAATTTGGGCGCAGGATGATCGTTTACGCACCCCTTGCGGAGCTTGTAGTTGTCGGGTGCCGATACAACCTATGGGCCTCCGACGATCGTTAGACACCCCTTGTGGAGCTCGTCGCTGTCAGGTACTAGTTTTATAATTTGGGCGCAGGATGATCATTTGTGTACCCCTCGTGGAGTTTGTCGTTGTCGAGTCCCGATACATCCCATAAGGCTCCAGCGATCATTAGACATCCCTCGTAGAACTTGTCGCTGACGGGTGTTGACTTTATAATTTTGGAGCAGGTCGGTCGTTTATGCACTCACCGAGCTTGTCGTTGTTGAGTGGCGATACGTCCCGTAGGTCTCTGGCCATCGTTAGACACTCCTCACGAAGCTTGTCACTGTTAGGGGCTAACTTTATAATATGGGCGCAGGATGATCATATACGTACTCCTCATGGAGCTTGTCACGATTGAGTGTCGATACGTTCCATGAGCCTCTAATGCCGATCGGACACTCTTGGCATCGTTGTCGGTGTTTCATTATGTCTTTGACAGATCGAACTTTCCTAGCATCGTTGTCAGTTGTTTATCATGCTTCTGTCTAATTGGACGCTCTTGACATTGTTGTTGGTTTTTCAACCTAAGCTCGAGTTCTCAAAGTGTTGATGACAAATGAATTGAGATGTATGCAGATAAGTATATAAGCGTGTAGAAATTGAGTGATATATTAAAATATGTAAGAATTGAGTCTTATGTAAATCCTCCCTGTTCGAAAATGGCTGACCATAGGTGGAGGCGTCGGGAGCTGCTGATCGAGCGATCGTTTATTGAAATAGTGATTCTATTCAAAGGATACTACAAAGATATTAACAATTTTAAATGATGGTCATAAAAAGTCTTACATAAATGTTATGATAAAGTTTTAAATGAAGAGTAATATAAAAGACCCCAATGGATGCCACGAATTAGTGGTAGTTGGTTATAAGCAAAAAAAGATGAAATCGTCTCCCAAAAAAGGACTCCTTCCCTCCCCTTTACATCATGATGTGCTTCTATTGATAATAGATATGAAGGGAAGAAGATATAAAAATTATATATTTGGTCATGTTTTTGAAAAGTTTTCTCCTGCATTCTGCTTCCGCTGGTTGTGAGCCAACAATGCTGCAGTAATTTCATCAACTTTGATTGTTTCTTTCTCATATATCAGAGTAGTCACTAGATGCTTATAGGAAGAACACAATGAAAACAACAAAATCATTGTTTGGTCTTCATCCTCAATACTCACATCAAGCCGTGACAAATATATGATTATTTGATTGAAGTCATTCACGTGTTGTGCCAGATCAGAGTCTTCTTGCATCTTCAACTCATACAACTTTTGCTTCAGATACAATTTATTCGTCAAAGATTTGGACATAAACTGAGTTTCCAATTTCTTTCATACCTCCCCTGAAGATATTAGATTCATCATGTGATACATAACCTCATCTGTTAGACATAAACGTATGGTTGTTGTCGCTCGTTGTTACAATTTTTCTCAATTTTCATCCTCTATAGCATTGAGTTTTGTTTCCCGCAAAGCCTTCAAGATTCTCTGTTGTGCCAACAAATCTTTCACCCTTGTTTGTCACAATTTGAAATTCTCAGTTGCATCGAACTTTACCACCTGGAATTTTGCACCAGAAATTATCATATGAAATTATTCCTGCAATGAACTTTTCTACGAATTCCCTGAACTTCTCCTATGAATTCGGCTGCCAGTTGTCGAATTGCTTGCCAAAATTCTCTCCTTCGAACAAATCCTTCGTCGAAGCTAGAACTCTTGGATTCTCCGAGTTGTTTCCCACGAGCACGGCACGATTCTTCTTCTCCCGTCTGTAGCCTGCTCGAGCTTCGACTGTCACTGAAGTGTCGCCTGGACGCGGGAACTACCAAATCTTCGCGTGAAACCTTGCAGATTCGTCGAAGCCCTCTTCAACTTCGCCTACTCACAACAACTGTTCGCGAACCCCCAATTGATCGCAGAAGAAGACCTTGGCCGAACTCCTCTGTCGCGCGAACTCGCCTGTCTGCTTCCCACAATCTGATGTGATTCACGAACTGCTGCTCCCGTCTGGAACTCCTGTGTCCGAAATTTTTAATGATACCATTTGTTCACTTGTTGAGAAATTAGGGCAAAGAAAAATATTAATCGACACAAATTCAAAAGAACACAAAGATTTAACGAGGTTCGGCAAATATATCTACTTCCTCGAGAGCACAACGGCGGCTTTTATTCATATCTAGAAAAGAGTACAAAATATGAGATTCTCACTAGGGTTACAAATAAACATATATATAGCCCTAAAGTAAACCCTGAAGTATAATATGTAATTACAAAATTAATCTTGTACCGTACCGCATGGCGTTGCCCCCGCACCCCCAACCCTCATAACGAAACTTTCTCGATTTGGACAGATTTTTCCGCTCCGCTTCGTTTCAGCACCTGTCCCTTATATGGTATATGAGCCTTACCTAACAAATCGTCTCAAGATCGATACAGATTTTCATGTTTAATTTTGTCGTCAACTGAAGTGGGTTGGCCAAGGGAGAGCTTGATCGGTCGACTAAAATAAGGTGGCTGATGAAGAGAGCTTGATTGGTCGACTGAAACGAGGTGGACCACTATTAGATTGCCTCGAGATCTGTGGGACCATTTTGAGTATACATATTTATTGGCCTAACAAACTACTATATTGTTTGGTTGTTAGAAAGATCGAGAACTATAATGCCTTCATTGAATGCAATAATATGTTTGTATAAATGTGTATAAGGACACTTAATAAAAGAGAGTAATAGAGGATAACGGAATATATAAAAATATTGTAAATAATGAAAAATGATGTTATAATGATTGAGGAGTGCTAAATAAATACTATATATTTCAGCTTTAAATATTAGCCACATATACAAGTATTTAGCTAACGATGATAATTTTAATTTATTTTCCTTTCTGGTATAAGAATAATATTTTTTGTTAGCTTTCATTGAAAGCCTCTCAATGATTATAATTGCACAACAGATCTCTTTTTTAGGAAAGAGGCATTTTATTCAATAATAGTATTTCAAGTATTTTCTTGATTTATCATTATTCTTTGTTTATTTTTTATTATTTATTTGTTTATTATTTTATTTTTAAAATGTTGTGAAAAACGACGGCAATAAAGCGAAAAATGGAACGAGAAAAGTTGTACTCAGAAAAAAACACCAGAACGACACACAAATTTACATGGTTCAGCAAATTTGCCTACGTCCACGGAGCTGCAGAGAATTTTACTACTTCGAGGAATTACACCGTCGGACGTCTTGACGTTTACAAGAAAATCTCTATTTTCTT
>NW_018164985.1:752334-755133 GCF_001263595.1 Phalaenopsis equestris | reverse complement strand
AGTGCAATATCAACGTCTCCCATCTCCACCACATCTAGAGCTTTTCCATCAGCCAGATGTGTGTTCTCAAAGTTACCTGCAACATAATTTCACAATAACTCCCGACGGGAAGATGTATGGAAGGAAGCCCCTGAATCCAGTATCCAGTCATCAACAGAACTGTGAACTACCAGCAATAATGCATCATGTATTTTTACAGTTACAATATTAGTGTCATCATTCTCCTTCTTCTTAGGATTCATGCAGTTCTTTTTTATGTGGCCAGCCTTGCCACAATTTCAACAGGTTGTCTGCTGACCAGACTTTGATTTTGATCTTCCTTTATTTGAGTTTCTGTCATGTGATCTCCCTCTAGAATCAACATTCAGTGTCGAACTTGAACATGATGTCTCGTCAGAATCCTTCTTACGCACCTCCTCAGCCAAAATCAAATCACGAATATCATCATATTTCAGCTTAGATTTACCTACAGAACTGCTAACTGACATCCTCATGGCTTCCCAGCTATTTGGCAATGAAGCCAACAATATCAGTGCACATATCTCATCATCAAAATCAATTTCAACAGACGACAATTGATTTGTGATAGTATTGAAATCATTCAGGTGTTGAGCAACAGAGACACATTCCACCATCTTCAAGTTGAATAACTTTTTCATCAAATGCACCTTGTTATTTCCCGATGACTTTTCATACATACCTGATAAATCCATCATGAGATCCGCAGTAGTCCTCTCATTGATGACGTTGTGGGCAACCGATCTCGACAAGGTTAATCGTATAACCCCCAGAATCTATCGATCCAACAAATTCCATTCAGTCTCGTCCATCTTTTTTGGTCGCTTTCCCAGTAACGAAAGATGAAGTTTCTTCTCATAGAAGTAGTCATCTATCTGCATCTTCCGGTAACCCAAATTGAACTTCTTAACCCCCGATGTCACCATTTCGTCTCCGCCCATCATTCTTCCTTCGATCCGAACCAAGACTCTGATACCAGTTGTTGTGAAAAACGACGACAATAAAACGAAAAATGGAACGAGAAAAATTACACTCAGAAAAAAATACTAGAGCGACACACTGATGTACGTGGTTCGACAAATTTGCCTATGTCCACGGAGCTGCAGAGGATTTTACTACTTCTAGGAATTACACCGTTGAACGCCTCTTTCGAGGAATTACACCGTCGAGCACCTCGACGTTTACAAGAAAATCTATATTTTCTTCTCTCTCTCTCTCTCTCTCCCTCTCTCTCTCTCTTAGCTCTCAAGATGACTTGATTTGACCTTGCTTGGCTTGCATTTCCTTTAAACCAAAAGAGACTATTTATAGAAACCATGAGAGCGGTAGGTGGGAGGTAGGTGAGCGGTAGATGGGATGTGTTAGGTGAGCGATAGGTGGGTGTGGTAGGTGAGCGGTAGGTGGGATACATAATTAAGAAGCTAATTAAATTCGATGAACCGGGTCTCCACATTACCCAACATAGAACACTCAAAACTAGGGGTGTAAACAAGCCCACGAGCGAGCTTAGGCTCAGCTCGTGTTCTACTCATTTATATTTCAAGCTCAAAAAGTATGTTCATGTTCGGCTCGTTTGCTTAGCGAGCTGAACACATGTCATTTACGAACAAAGAGTCATTTTGACAACCCTAATCACGCAGTCATAAGATGTTAAAGATTATGACAAGATTTAAAAATTATTATTTATATTAAAATACCATTTGAATCTAATTTAATAATTTTTTTTACTATAAATGTTATTTTGAATGTTTTTTAAAATAAGTTAATTTGTTTTTAGACGTAAAAAATAAAAATATTAAAAAAAATGCACCATACTAATATGATTTTAAAAATAAGAGAAAAATATTAAGGGAATCGCATGAGAATATTTGGAAGAATATTCTTTATCTAATTTTAATTATTAATTAAAGCTTAGGGTTATCTAGCTAAAATTTTATTATTAAGAATTGTCGGAGATCTGATATGTTATATGTTGAAAAATGAGTAAATATCGTCTAAATTAGCAAAGACCATTGATTTTTCATGTAGGGCTGTCAAAACGGCTCGTTGTTCATGAACAGCTCGTATTCCGCTCGTTAAGAAGCTCGTGTTTGGCCCGTTCGCTAAGATTATATATATATATATCTTTGATGAGTAGTGTTTTTTAAAAATTTAATTGACTATAAGGCTACAAAAATTTATAATCAATTGAAAGTATTAATTAAGAAAATAGAATAAAAATTATTAAATTAGATTTAAATGATGTTTTAAATCTTGTCTCAATTCTTAACATCTTATGGTCAGCTGATTAGGGTTGTCAAAATGACTTTTTGTTTGTGAACGACTCATGCTCGGCTAGCTAAACAAACGAGCCAAACACGAGCACACTGTTTGCTCGTTTACACCCCTATAAATGTATATCAAAAATCCCAAACTTTTATTTATAAAATAAATGTAACTACCAACCATCATAACTAGTGCACGATTATTATACGAAGAGTTTTTTTTTTTTCATTTTATTATTTTGGTACGTTAAATACATTGCTTAGCTTCTGTTAAGCAAGCTGAATATAACTAAAAAGAAATAAATTATTTATACTCATATTACCCGATTTTCAATTAATAATTCCTACGTTTACACAATCAATTATAAGAACAAGATGATAAAACTGAAAAATAAAGGTCTATATATATATATCTATGTATATATATATACATATATGTATATACATATATACATATATGTATATATATATACATATATGTATATATGTATATATATATATGTATATATATATACAT
>NW_018164985.1:746432-752303 GCF_001263595.1 Phalaenopsis equestris | reverse complement strand
ATACATATATATACATATATATATATATACATATATATATATATATGTATGTATGTACGTATATGTATGTATGCTATTAATTTTGATATTTACATAAAAAATCAGCAAGCAAATAGGAAAATCTATACCATACACATTGATGCGTGTTGGAAGGTCTGCAGCAGTAGAGTAATTTATTATCATCTTAGCATTGCACGAAAATTTAACATACACTCGGAAAATTAAAGAGAAATACACAGGAGAAAACACCTCAATTTTCAAGGGAGAAATCTTGAAAATAGAAAAAACTACAAGGTTTAACCCAATTGAATCATAGTTGGTCACATAGATCATAGTTGGTCACATTAGTCATAACAGTGAGCTACTGTGACATATATGTATGTCGCAGTAGCCAGAGTTGAGAGTTACACGAGTTTTGAGCCACATTGGTCGTAGTTTGTCACATAGGCCATAGTGGTGATGACGTCCTTAGGTCGCAGAGGTCGGAATAAGAAGTTGCATGAGTTGTGAGCCACCTAGGTCGTAGTTGGTCACACGGGTCGTAATAGTAAGCTACAACAACAATCACAGACACTAGAAGATGAATTCAAGAGCTGTACGAGTTGTGATTCACGTAGGTCGAAGTTAGTCAAATAAGTCATAATGGTGAGTTGTGAAGATGTTCTTATTCCACAATGGTTAGAGTTGGGAGCTACACGAGTTGTAGATCATATTGGTCGTAGTTTGAATGTAGGTCATACTAGTGGGTTACAAGGAGAGAGCTTTAAGAGTCCGGAGAAAGTCATTGTCTTTAATGAACATCTACAAGAGGCCTCATTGCACAATATGTGGGGTGTATTGTTATGTCAACATTAGAGTGTGCATTGCACCATATTCCTGGTGTATTCTTACATTGTCTTCTAAAGGCATCGTTGCATTACATGTGGAGTGTATTGGTATACCATCATTGGGGTGTGTCGTTGCGTAGTATTCGAGGTGCATTGTTACACCATATTCGAGATACATTATTGTATCTTATGTGGAGTGTGTTGTTACAACATCATCAGGGTGTGTCATTTCCTCATATTTGAATTGAGTTAATGTTACACCATCTTCGAGATGTAATTATATAACAACTTCATAGTGCATTATTATAATGCCTTCGGGAGGCATCATTACATTGTATATAGGGTATGTTCTTACGCCATCATCAGAGTGACTTTTGCACGTCATGTTGGATGACGTATTGCTTCATCAGATGCTTCACTATTGATTCAACAACTTACGTTGGGATTCTACAACGTATATTGTGACTCGACAAGAGACTTCGTTATAAGGTGTGACAACTGATGGTAGTTGGTGGTGACTGGCGAGCGGTGGTCGGCGGTGTTGGACAGTTGAAGGAGTAGAAAGTGTTTGTTGGATCATCAGTACAAATTACTGGACTTTAGTCCCTTCTTCTCTAGGCTCTGGTCTTGCTCTAGCTCAGGGTCTAGGCCTTCTCTTAAGAAGGGGGTTGGGCTCTATTTATAGAGTTCGGGCTGTAAATAAGGAAAAAAATCTAAATCACTCTAATCAGAGAGCCTTTGAAGGTTCCCTAATCGCACAATGTTCGATGAACATTTAAGTGTCTTAATGATAATATAATTGAGTGATCTTGGGTTTGTTGGATTCGTCTCACAAAGATACTCGATTCAATTATAAGCTTGTCAAATTTGAAATATGTTGATCTTCCAAGTATGTACGCCAAAACTTCTATAAGTGATTTGATGGCTTCATTTGGGCTTGATTTGACTCGGATTAAACCAATTTAAGTAATGTTTGGTCTGTCTCATCAAGCAAATCAATTTGAATATAAGTTGGTTGAAATTAAAGTTCCAGATGATTTTTAATTGAAATTTGAATATTTCATACTCAAAAAATTATCTCGAGAATCATATTAATCATTTGAGTTTCATTTCACATAATCAGAATTGTTGATGACATTTCACATCTAAATTTTAAACTTTATTTTTCTCCCACCTAAATCTTTTATATGACATAAAAATAGCAGTATTTTAAAAAAAATTAAATATTTCTTTCACGCGCAGGTAAATCGACACATAGAGAGAAAGAGAGGGAGAAAGAGATATACCCGCAACCCGGAGAAAAGGTGAAGGACATGCAGAGCAGATAGAACCATTCGCACTCGGTCAAATCCTCCGGCAACAGAGCAAGCCCCGGCCGGCGGCGCTCTCCACACTCCTCGCCGGCGGACAGAAACTCGAACAGCTCCCTCAATTCCTCACTCCTCCCAATCTCCATCAGCTCCGAACTCTCCCCGCCCGTCGCCTGCACCGTCTTCCTCGTCTTTATCGTCCCGTTATAGCACCCATCCCCCCACACCAACAACCTTTTTCAATTCATACATTTATCTGCATCAGTTCCTCATAAATACAGAAGCTATTATGTCTCAGATTGAATTGAACAGAACTAACCCTTGATGCGAGCAGAGCTTCCAGAAGAGACTGTAAGTCCATCCGAGTTTCTGAACGACGGTTTGGAGCATTTGTTTGATTTGCTTGGTTTTTGGCAATGGGTGCTCTTCCATGGTTAGGGTTAGGGATTTGATGGAGATTTGAAGGCTGGAGAGATTTGGAGAAGATGAGGGGTTTGTAACTTCCTAATGCTGGCTGAGTTGTGGGGATTTATTTATTTCCTCCTTTTTTGGGGAATGTAAAGTTATCATTTTTTTTTTTTTTTTTTTTGAGGATATTTATGTGCATTTTCTAGTATTTTTTGAGAAGTATATGTAAGGAAAAGGAAAGGGCAACTTGATGAATAAAATATATGATTATATGTATGTGAGGATGATGAATTTGAGAGTAGTAAATTCAGAATATATTATAGTTATTCGTGGATCTCAAATTGAGGTTTAATTTTTCTGTGCAGACTTCTGACATAGCTCTACGTGCAGCGGATGTTATTCTTGAGTTATTTTCATGTTATTTCTGTGTTATTTTCAACAATCCTAAAATAACCCTGAAATAACTCGATGGGTTATTTCAGATTATTGAAAATAACCTAGAAATAACCTAAAAATAACTTAAGAATAATCCTCGCATCACGTAGAGCTACGTCAAGAGTCCGGACAGAAAATACGCTCTAAATTGAGTGTCTGAGAAAATATTATATGTGGTGACTGCATGTTCGGATAACAATTCTCAATATCAGACGTGTGGCTGCATCTGAAAGATCTTCTAAGCGTACGGTCCATAACAGATGATATTATTCTCCACATATGAAAACATTATAAGTAATATTTTTTTTTCCTATTTAGATAATCATAAAAAACTAAATTTGTATACATTTAAAATGAAGCAAAAAATAAAGAAATTTAATTTGTAAGATCAAAATTTTAAAAATAATATTTTTTTTATAAATTTCTAATTTTAAATAAATATTATAAAAAAATCCCCCACCTAATGAGATTATTTTGCATGCTGATTTAATAAAATCACCTACTATTTTATCTATTTAAATAATCTCATTTTCTAAATATTTATTAAAAATAATAAAAATCATAAAAGAATTACTAATTAGGGATTGTAAAATGTATAAGCATGATAATTAGAAATAAAATTAATATGAGATAATTGGATGTCTCTATCTTATGTTTCTAGGAAAAAATTATATGCAGATACGGACATACAAACTAAGTGTGATTTGACAGCTCGACAAGAGCAGCCAACTCATTATAGATGTTTGTAAACATCTGTAAATTTTTTTTAACGATTTTCATGTTTTTATAAATAGAAGGTTTATAAAAAAAATTATATGAATACAAAAATATTTCCTAATTATTGAACCCCGAGGTTTTATTAAATAAATCAGAGAAATAGAATGTTCTGCTAGGAAGAGATGAAAGAGAAAGATAAAAAAAGGGGACAATACAAGAGTGTCATTTTTTCATGATATGAACCTCGATTTATAAGTAAAGATCTCCTCATTATTAACTTTTCAGGAGAACATTTTTGTAGTTACAGAGTTAATAGTTTATAATAAGATTGGGGACCGATTTAATCAATAAGAGTTGTGGATCGTCTGGTAAGCCTTAACTCGATCGGTATCTAATCCGAAAGAGAGTATCTTGTCGATCGCCTTGAGGACTGATCCCCGCCCTGCAGAACATCTCCTGGCACGTTCCCAAATCATTTGGAAAAAACGCCTCCCTTGCCAAAATCCAGTTCAAGACAGTCGTCAACAACTATGCTCATTCGTCATGTCATCCTCCTGAGCCGTTTATCTATCTTGAGATTTGTGTTGACATATTTTTATATGTGCATATTTAGTTATCTGATTCCATTGCTCCTCAGAAGTTGCACAGTACATGAGGAGAGGAGAAACTTTTTGTATAAAAAAAATTAAATAATATTACTATGCAAAAAAGAATTTCTTTGAGTTTACGTGCCCAGACCATTATAAATAGACCTTAGGGTAAGGAGGGTTTGTGTCGTTTCTTTTTTTTTTTCTGCTTCTTTAGTCTTCTATCCCCTCTTTTTCATGGTTACCAACGATGTCTGGTGAGCGAGGCCCATCAACCAACAAGGGTGCCCTTCTCAAAGCAATGAGTGGCATGTGGGTCAGGGCTCACAAACCTGACGCGAAGCAAAAACCAACAGACAAGGCTACCAAGAGAGATTTGACTAAGAAGCAAATTGTGTTGGGGTCGCGAGTGAGGGGAAGCGAAGATCGATCTGAGTCTTCGGGTTTTTCTGTAGGTCCATCATAAGGGAGGGCTGTGGAGGAGGTTGGAAGGCAAACTGGTGACCGTCTTTCGGGACAATCGTTGGAGGTGGATACTCCAATCCAAAAGGAGGAATGTCCGTTTAGATAGTCGCGAAGACCATGACTCTTCAGGGGGGTGGGAAAATGTCGACTGAAGGAGGGACTCAGCCTTAATCTCAAAAGGGTGGTTTTTCCTCCATGAGTGGAGGAATGGAGGAGACCAGTGAGGAATTCCTCTCTTACACCACTTCTTAATGGTGTCAAGTTTTAGGTATGAAGTTTAAATCATGCTTTTAGTATTCTTTTTGCAGTTTCAGGAGCTATGAGGATCATTTCTACTTTTTCAGACACTGATGTTGATCCTGAGGGCAATGTGGCTTTTGTTGATTAGGTCGGGGAGAGGGGAGCGAATACTGAGGAGCGGGTTACTTTGGAACAGGGGACCGTGGAGCAGGACACCGTGGAGGCGAATCTTGTGGCATTGAGGATAGGTGACAATCCTCCCTCAGGCGAAGGCAGGAGCATGTGCGAGCAAATTTCTTCTGGCATGGCAGTGGTGGAGATGGCACCTGGGGTCATCATGTATATGCCGACTTTTTGGTGTGTTGCCTTGATAAAATAGAGAAGTGATTTCTTCTTCTCATAGTACAATCTCAGGTGGATAGCAATGATGGAGTTACAGGTCTTCTAGCGAGTCGATTTGGTAGAGAAAGAGGTCGTTGCACTTCATGAGGAACTTATTGTTTATTGAGGGGAGATGTCGATTGGTCATGGGGAGATAGCTCGGCTGTGTCAGGAGTTGTCGATCGTTAGAGAGGGTTTTGGTGCCCAACTGAGGGATAGTCAGGATGACCTCTTTAAGTTGGGTGGTGAGTTTATGTGCAAGCGGTTGCGTCAATGGGAGTTTATCCCAAACGAAGCTGCAAACGACCAGATAGTTAGATTTTTTCCTCTCTTAGTTATATATGAGGGTGTGGTGTGATGCTCCCTTATTTTGTAAATAAATTAATAAATAAAATGTGAATTATTTATTTTTGGTAATGATTGTTTTTCCTCGAGTGTTGCATAGTTCTTGTCACATCATTATTGTAGGCGGTGTTTCTTTTTTCAGTGCTAATGTGATAT
>NW_018164985.1:742627-746422 GCF_001263595.1 Phalaenopsis equestris | reverse complement strand
TATATATATATATATATATATATATATTTATCTATGCATGCTTGGGATAGGCCATTGTGTCATTTATTTCTTTGTGACTCCCCCTTATTCTGCTTCTTCACCCCCCCTCACTTGTACATTGTTACTGATCATATGGCGCAAAAATACTCCTAAGAATTTTTTGGGTCGATTTCAGCCTCAGAGTCTTGATTCTCTCTACAACATAAGTGAGGGAGATTCTGAGCCTCTACGTTTCTGACCCTGCTATCCAGCTTCCGACCGGCAGCCATGAGCGGACGATGGGTCATTTCTCTCTGGATTTGATTTTCTATAAAGATCAGTTTAAAATGGGTATTCATCAGCTGTTTTGTAAGGAAATTCAATCGATTTTCGGATGGTATGGGATTATACTTGTGATGAATGCGAAGGGTACATAAATGTATTTAGATTGTATGCTCCAGATCCAGCTCTTTGGTGGATGTTGTAGGGGTCATTCCATATTTGATCCAGCTTCCTAATAGTCTTCCCCTTGGCGGTGAGGATGACCTTCTTTAGCATTAGGTCCCCTGAGGCAAACTTCTCTTTGTGTATGTGTTTGTTAAAATATTTGCTCATCCTTTGCTTGACTTGTTCTTATTGGATGGCTAGATTGGCTTGATTCTACTCGACCAGATCTAGTGTGAGCTTTATTCCCTAGCCGTTTATCTCAAGCCAACCTTCTAGATCCTCCTGGTCAGTATTCGAGGCAGAGAGTACTCTCTAGCTGTAATTGTTGTATTTGACCGATAACATGACTTCCATTCTGTGGGACAGCAAAAAAGATTTATGTCTGGTGGACATGGACGATGTTGTTTGGATCACCCAAAGTATCAAGGGGATTAGGTATGCCCATTTGCCCTTTTCTCCTACTTTTTTCCTTAGCAAATTCAGGATGATTTTATTTGTAGCCTCTGTCCGACAATTAGTTTGAGGCTGATGCATAGAAACAAATTTGAGGTTGATCCCCTGACTCTTATAGAAATCTTGAACTCCCTTGCTGACGAATGGTGTTTCATTCTCTGTAACGATGTGGAGGATTATATATATCAACAAATTAAGACAATCCAGATGAAGTTCAAGACTACCTTCGTTGTTATGTTCACTAGAGGCCTTGCTTCTACCTAATTGAAGAAATAATTGAGGACCACCAGTAAGAACTTTTGCTCGAGGGGGAAAAGGTCCTAGGATGTCGAGGCCCCACATGACAAACGACCAAGGACTGATGATTGGGTGAAGTTTTTAGACCAGTTGATAGTGTAATGGTCCATATCTCTGAGATTATGTACATCTTCAAAAATATTCTTTGACATCCTTGAGCAACATTGTTCGGAAGTAAACTTATCGTTGAATTTAGTGAGTTAGCTTCTTTCCTCCATAATGACTTCCACACTCCCCTACAGTGAACATTTTGGACAATGTCTTAAACCTCGTCTTCCCCAATGCGCTTAGGTATAAGGATGTGGCTGACATTTTGAAGTGTTTTTCTTCGACTAGTAGAAATTGAGTAGCCTTATATTTGAATCTCTTGTATTCAGTGATTTCTTTGCCGATCTATTTCTTTGTTGATCTCCCCCGTGCTTAGGATCCGAATGTATGAACTCATCCAACTTCTTTTCCTCCTAATAAATCTTCATTGCTAGTGGTTCTTCGATCGAGGGTTGACAAAATCATTTAGGTAGTTCTCCTTTTAGATGAAGGACTTGGGATAAAAGGTTGATCACTTATTTTTCCACCCTTCAAACATAATAGATTTTGAAGCTGGTGAACCGATCGATCTCCATCTTCACCTACTCTAGGCACTTCTCCATAGTCTTATCCCTGATTTACAATTCTCGTTTATCTAGTTTACTGTGAGTTGTGAATTAGCCTTTACCATTATGTAGAGGACTCCTATTTCTGAGGCTAGGTGAAGTTCAACAATCAAAGCCTCAAATTCCACTTGGTTGTTAGTCAATGAAAAATTTACCTTGATTGAGTGGTAGATATTTTCCCCCGTTGGACTGCACAAGAAAACCACAAGTCCAGCACCTGATTGGCCTCATGTCACATCAGTGAACACGGCCTAGATCGATCTGTCGATCGTTAGATCCTAATTGTCTTTCTCGATTCGAAGAAATCTATAGTGAAATCTGCAACAACTTGTGCCTTTATCACCATCAGAGGAATATAATAGATGTCGAACTCCTTAAGTTCCACCACTCATTTAATTAGTCAACTAGAATGTTCTGGCCTAGTGAAAATAGATTTTAATGGGTTATCTGTGATAACCTTATATAGGGTGTACCTGAAAATATGCTCAGAGTTTCCTCTCTGAAATAACTAAGGCAAAGGTCAACTTCTTCATTATTGAATACCAGAGTTTGGCGCCTTTGAGAACCTGGCTAATATATATCATTGGGTGCTACTTTACTAATTCATCTCTGACCAAATCTAAACTGACAGCTTTAGGGATGACTCCAAGGTAAAGATAAAGTTTTTTCTTCAGCTTCGGGCTTTGAAAGAGAGGGGGAGAGAAAAGGAATTGCTTGAGGTTCTTTAATGTCTCCTCCCATTCTGGAGTCCATTTGAAGCATTTAGCTTTTCTGAGTAATTTAAGAATAGGGCGTACTTTTCACCTAACTTGGAGATGAACCTACTCAAACCTATGATCGACTGATTAGTTTATGGATGTCCTTGGTGTTTTTAGGGGAGGACACGTCGAGGAGTGCTTGGATCTTCTATGGATTAGCCTTCAAGCCCTCAGAAGTTAACAAATATCCCATGAATTTGTCTGTCATGACTCCAAAGGTGCACTTCAATGAGTTTAGTTTCATGTTAAACTTTTTAAGTGTTAGAAATGTTTCTTTTAGGTACTCAATGTTTCGTTCGGCCAACTGATTTTTAACCAGTTCATCATTGACATACGCCTCATTATTCCTTCATTTTTAATTAACCAAAAAAACATTAACGATGTGTTCGTAAGTCATCCTGACGTTTTTACGCCCGAAGCACATTACATTTTAATAAAAAAAAAACTCTCTCACAAGTAATAAAAGTAGTCTTTTTTTTGTCAGGTGGGTGCATCTTGATTTGATGGTACCTAAAAAATGTATCGAATAAACTTAGGATTGAGTGGTCGATCATTGAATGTACCAAATCATCGATTCTTGGTAGAAGGTAAGAGTCTTTTGGGCAAAAAGTGTTCAGGTTGGTGAAGTTTACGTACATCCTCCATTTTTCTGTTGGCTTTCTGCACCATCACCACATTAGAGAACTAGGTGGTGTATTGCACTTTTTGAATGTATCTTGCCTCCTTTAGCTTTCATATTTCCTCTCAGATGGGTCCCGCCAATGTCATGGTCGAGCTTCTGATCATCTACTTCATGGATTGAGTCGATGGATTGACGTTGAATTTGTGGCATGCAGTGTTGATTAGAATGTTTGTCATTTCAGTGGCCGTCCACGTGAAAATATTTTGATTTCTAAAAGGGTTTGGAGCAGCAGCTCTCTGTGACCCTCATCAAAAGCTTCATATATCAAAAAACATCTACTTGATTCTCCTCCGACTGCCGGAACCTCACAGGTGGTCTTGTTAGTTTTGAGTCCACCTTACTTTAATTTTTGGATCTCCAGAGGATCATGCTCTATGTTGCTTATGGTCGCAAGTGTTGACCTCATTTTTGGTTGAGGTCTAGAAAACTTCTTTAGTAGCCTAGGTCTAGCCATAGGACTTTCCTATTGACTAGTCTTAGAAAATTAGAAGAGGTACCCCACCATTAGAAATTCAAAGTTTTTTTT
>NW_018164985.1:727511-735427 GCF_001263595.1 Phalaenopsis equestris | reverse complement strand
TTTTCCTTGATTTCTATCGAGAGTATTCTTAGGTAACTTCAATTATCTAAGATGTAATTAACTATAGGGGCTTGCCCTTATAGGAAGCTTTTCCCGAACCCAGCATAATATAAACCCTATTTAATTCCTTATATTAAATAGGAGAACTTGTCGGCCAATATATTGGTTTCGCAGACCAAACGGATGTCATAACTTTCTTTAGTTTATTTGATCGAGTCTCACTCTCAATTCTTGTGTTCATCCTTCAGGATAGATACATGATTTGAGATAAAGTGCTCTTTCATTTAAACTATGAAAATTATGGGGTCAGTTTGACTTCATCTTTTTCAAAACTAAAATTTTTTTTAATGTCCTTCCGAAGCGGGCAACGGGATTTCAATTCCGATGACCGACAGCTTCTTACGGGCAAACCCCACACCAAAAATAGTGCCGACAGCAAGTAGCAGACCCAAAACTGATCTAGGTCACCTCTGACCGTGATAATTTCTCCATCTCCAAGAAACTTGACAACAACATGGTAAGTAGAGACCATCACTCTGAAATTGTTTAACAACGGTCGACCGAATATAGCACTATTCATTGAGAGTGAATCCACTATGAGGAAATCTTCTATAAACGTAAATTGCTTCTCATTTTCTCCCAACCTTACTGAAAGTCCAACCACTTTCAGTGATTCATTCCTTTCACCTGAAATCCATACAACGGACCGACCAGTGCGGTCATCCGATCAGCAGTGAGGCTCAATTTATCAAATACCTACTTGAACAGTACATTCACAGAACTTCATGTATCATTGAGAATGCTTTCTATTTGGTAATTGTTGATTATCATTGTTATTACAATGGCATTGTCATATAAATTTCCCTTTGGGGTAAGATCCTTGTCAATGAAATAAATAGATGGATGACCCTTGGGTTTTGAGACGAAGGTTGCGGCGCAGATGTCCTCCATTTGTTGTCTCTTTTAGCTTGTCCTCCTGGGTGGTTCGCTTCCTCCAAAGAATGTAGGCACATAACCCGCAATGTGAATGGCGTTGGTGCAGATGGGCCCATCTGTCGTTCCACCTAAGGGAGCTTTGCCCTGCCTTTGGTTCGTGGCTCCAGAAGCGACAAATTCTTTCAAATTCCCCTCATTAATCAGCTCCTTGATCATGCTTTGCAGGTGTCTGCATTCTTTCGTATCGTGTCCATGATCTCTATGGTACTTATAATATTTTCTAATATCCTGAAGAAAAGTTCTAACCCTCATCAATGTCACTTCCCTAAATAACTCCTTACCCTGGAGGCGTCCACTATTTTTGTGGACACCCTGAGTTGGTTTCACGGGGTACCCCATGATTATACTGGGGGTGTTCACAATGATATGACGATCGGTGGTTCTAGGCCTTGGTTTGTCTCCTCCGATTATCATGAAGCTGGATGGAGTGATCGTCAGGGTGACCCTCGTAGTGAGGGCGGTTGGACGGTCGTGCACTTTGTTTGGGTTTTCCTCAGTTGTCTTATGACGGTCTCTTTTGGTATCTCTATTCAGCGAGCTCATAGGCACTCTCATGGGCGACGATATATTTGTTGGTCATTTCCAAAAGCTCGTCCAAGCTTTGCGGCTCTTTAAGTTTGAGGTTGAAACGAAGCCTCTTTAACCTTACTCTTTGTCTGCGCAGCCTAGGCCATGTCAAGCTTCAAGTACTTAACATCTAGTGTTTCGCTCTAGAAGCCTGCAATAAATGACCGTAAATTCTCGTTGGCTCCCTGCTTCAGTTTCCACTGAGATCAAGCTCTTTTATTAGGCCTCAAGCACTGACAAACTGCGAAAGAAAGACTCTTATGAGCTATGCAAAACAGATGAATACTCCCATGGGCAATCCGTCAAACCACCTTAATCTCAACGTTGTGAAGAAGAGCTCACATTTGAGGGCATTTGAATTTTTCAATAGGCATATGGATGATTCGAATGACACGAGGTGGTCATTAGGATTCGACCGTCATTTATAAAGCTCTAAGACCGACGTCTTGAATTTATTTAGAGGTTCAACTCCGAATATATGTAGGGATAAGGCATTTTTCAACTGCCTTTGTACCTCAGTCCGCACTGGTCAATTTCTCTCCTTCACGGGGGCTAATCCGACGTGGTCTTGGTATATACCGTATTGAAGTTCTTCCTGTAGGTGGATCACCCACATTTAGTTGTTGGCTAGTGGTTCACCTTAACGAGGGTTGAGTGTTCCTTGTTGTGCTGGCTCTTCTCCTGGAACTGGTGCCGCTGCTAGGGCGGCGACTACCCTAATTGCTTGTGCGATCTGTCTTGACATTTAGTTGGTGATATGAGTTCTCAAATCTTCTAGGCCTTGTTAAACGAATTCTTCCATAAATTCATGGGTGCATGTCGCTTCTCCTATGTTCCTCTGACTGACTCTCATTGTTTTTGTTGGTGGGTTTTTCCTCTTATTGACGACATGTTTTCACACTCGCTGCATTTTAAAGGATGTTGAATCCAAAAGTGTCCAGGTAACACACTTAATAATTTTGATAAGAAGTTATGTGAGAGAGAGAGAGAGAGAGAGAGCAGTAGAATACATTAAAAGAGGGTATCATTTATTCATGATATGAGCCCCTATTTATACACATAGGTCCCAACATTACAAAAGTACATATTAGTCCCTTCATTATTAACTTTTAAGGACACATTTTGGTAATTATAGAGTTATTCACATATAATACGACACTGGATCGATTCGAGCAATGAGAGTTGTCGACCGTCTGATAAATTTTGACTCGATTGATATCTAATCCGAAAGAGAGCTTTCTGTCGATCCTCTTAAGAACTGGTCCCCGCCCTACGCAACATCTTCTGCACGTTCCGTCGATCGTTCGGACAAGACGCCTCGCCTACATTCAGTTCAAGATGGTCGTCAAAAACTATGTCTGATCGTCACTGTCATCCTTCTGAGTCATTTATCTGTCTTGAGATTCATGCCGACATATTTTTATATATACACTAATACTAATTATCAATTAATATAATTATTTTTGTTATAAATTATTGTTATACTTTTTACTCACAAGAATCTTTGTGATAGTTATTATCATGACAAGATTTGGATTATTTTCATTTAAATAAAAATACAAAATTAATCTATTTTATCCTTTTTTTTTTTTTGGGTAACTAATAGTAAAATATATAATTTATGTACTCTTTTTTAAAAAAAAAAAAATAATTAAGAATTAGCTGCGGCTGTTAGTGTGTTTTTGACGTGCCAACTCACGTGGCGGAACGTGGCTTTAATGGTCAAGAGCAGAACGAGGGTGGAATGGTCGGTACACCGGACGGTCCCTTTTGCCGCTCCTACTCTGATTGGAGGACAAAAATTATAAAAGGAATTGCATATAAAATAAGTATTTGGGAATTTACTCCAACAAGGGCTGTCAATTTGGCTCGTTGTTCGTGAACAGCTCGTGTTCGGCTCGTTAAACAGCTCGTGTTCGGCTCGTTCGTTAAGCCTAACGAGCCGAACACGAACAAATTTTTATATAATTTTTTATATAACAATATATTAAATATATTATTTATATAATAATATATTATATATATTTATATCTAAATTTAAATCATAACAACTCATGTGACAATGTGGTTAGTGTCTTTTTTTGTATATATTTGATCCAGGTTCGAATCCCACACTTTACATCTATTTTTCCCAATTTTAGTTTAACGAACTAATTTCAAGCCGAACAAGAACACGAATATTTAAATCGAGCCGAACACGAACACACTGTTCACGAGCCGATTTCGAATTCGAGCCGATTTCGAACACGAGCTATTTCGAACGAGCCGAACATGAGCCAAGCCCGAGCTCGCTCAAGCTCGGCTCGTTTACAGCCCTAACTCCAACATGAGAAGGCTTTATTGACAACAAAATAAATAAATAAATAAATAAATAAATAAATAAATAAATAAATAAATAAATAAATAAATAAATAAATAAATAAATAAATAAATAAATAAATAAATAAATAAATAAATAAATAAATAAATAAATAAATAAATAAATAATTTTGAAAATATTTTCTTAATAATTTGTATTTATAGTTATGTATCATTAAGCATTTATTTATATTTGGAAAAAAAACACAAATTTTCAATGCAAAAATTGATGAAGGATGGATATAGTTTGATTTGTTAGCAGTCTTTTTTTTTTTTTTTTGTGAGAATTATTTCCAAAGCTTTTATTAAATTGCATTTCTAAAGAAAAATTCGAAATATTTTTTAATGTAAAATTTTTAGTTATATTATGATTTATGTATTTTAATACGTATTTTAAAAAGATCTTTTTTTGAAGATAAATATGTCTCTTAAAATAAGCTCGTAAGCCACGCTCTGTTATAGCCACACACTCTTGACCAATCCCTAAAAAGCTCTATTCCCATTTTCACTTCTCAATAGCCATGATTATTCACCACCTTGAAGTTATTTCAACCTAAAGCAACATCTACAAGCCTCCTAAAGTCTAATAAATCAAATCATTACACTAAATTTTCACCCACTAGTGCATTTATGATATACTTGAAATCAAGCTTTAATTCAACAAAATACTTTATTCTTAATATTCTCTCTTCGAACGAATTTTTTTTTTTTTTTTGTGCTAAAAGGACTATCTCTGACCTATAAAGATTCTTATAACAAGTGTTGACAAATTAAGTTACTTTCCTCGCAAATAATGCATATATATTTGGTGTTTAACATGAATCCCAAAGTATTTAGATCACACTCTCCCCCTCCCTCCTCCCTCCTCCCTCCTAGTCTTACATTTTAAGAAAAGATCAAAAGGGCTCCTTTTTCATCTTAATTTAGGAAAAATCAATATTATATACTAATTGAACCTTGGAAATATGTGAAAAACCTTTGTATTTGAGGAAGTGATTGATTATATGAAATAATAATGCAATTTTACACATATTTTAATTCCTCAAATGATTGCTATATAATTTATCTTCAATTTTTCATAAGAATCTTGGCAAAATCTGAATGTTGACATGCACGAATGCTAACTTCCTAAGAGAAACTATAATATACTTAATTTAATATTATATCAATCACAAAATAAAACTTTGCATCTCTGTTTTAGGATTAAAAGGTAGCAGTGCACATATGTCTAATTATCTCTTACATCCCATGTCACATTTTTTTATTAAAATTATTCCCAACAATACTTCTATTTAATGCTCCATCCATCACCAACAATTCACTTATGATCATAATCAATGATGTCGCATGTTTAAATCATTAATTTAAGGTGTTGGACTTCCTTAGTTATTACAAACACTTAGATATATACTAATATAGATTCTAGTTTGAGCACATCATCTTGGTTAGATCAAAAGTAGTAATACTCTTTCATTAGAGATAACAATATGGAATGTTCTAAATAAGAGACACAAGAACTACTTCAAAATTTATAAATAATATGTATTTTTAGTTCATTTTCACATATTTTCTAGCAACTAAAAACTTTATAAGAACTTCCTTAGCAGCAATCATAGGCTAAACCTCACACTTAAACCTCCCTTACACTTCCTCGAGACAATCATGATGTCAATGTCTATGCATAGGCCATTGTTCTTCCCCCTTTTAATGGATAAATCATTGCCCTTTGAAATTATACAGATGAATTTTAGGTTACTAGTGTGCTCATCAATAAGTATATTAATAAGTATTTCGGTAAGTGCTCAAATGCAATGATGTTTAAATACTCTTATATTTCATTCCATGTTACTAAAGATTATATGAATGGAAAGTACTGAATTGTGACTCAAAAGCTTGTTGTATTTATTTTGAATTATTTCTATGGGTTTTATATGCATTTATAAGAGTATAACCGGGTTGTACTCATGTATTTCTTAAGTATAACATGGTAGTACTCTATGTTTTTAAAGATTGCATGAATTAGAGTGCTGAATTGTGACTAGGGCTGTAAACGAGCCGAGCTTGAGCGAGCTCAGGCTTTGCTCGTGTTCGGCTCGTTCGAAATAGCTCGTGTTTGAAATCAGCTAGTGTGTGAATCGGCTCATGAATAGTGTGTTCGTGTTTGGCTCGATTTAAATATTTGTGTTCAGCTCAAAATTGGCTCGTTAAACTTACATTGAGAAAAATAGATGTAAAGTGTGAGATTCGAACCTTGATCAGTTATATACAAAAGAAGACACTAACTACATTGTCACATGAGGTGTTATGATTTAAACTTAGACATAAATATATATAATATATTATTATATAATATATTATTTATATAAAAACTTATATAAATTATTTATTATGTGTGCGTGTGTATAAACGAGCCAATTCGAGCCGAACACAAGCGAACAAACTTTTGTTCATGTTCGACTCATTTACATTCGAGCTTTAAAAATTTATTCGTGTTCGGCTCGTGTACTTAATGAACGAGCCGAACACGAGCTGTTCGCGAACAACGAGCTTTTTTGACAGCCCTAATTGTGACTCGTGCTTATAATGATTACATTGAATGATTTTTGTAGGTTTTAGGAGTACAATCAGACGATACTTCTGTATTTCTTGACTACAACATAGTTGCACTCCATACTTTTAAAGATCGCATGAATGAGAACTATTACTGATTTATAAATCAAAAGCTTGCAGTGATTATTTTCAATTATTTCTGTAAGATTTATGCAAACTTTACATATATCTTTTGGAGTAAAACTTGAGTGAACCCGAGGTTTGTTAGCATTTGAGTTGTTCGAAAATTTTTTTGCTTGTATTCTTCTCGTGTTCGAAATGGATTGTAAGGAATTTGTTCGTGTTTGGCTCGATTCAAATTCATTTGTTTGAGTTAAGCTCGTGTTAGGCTCGAAATAATAATTTATTAAAATTTAATCAACAAAATAATATAATTCAATTACAAATTTTTTTTATTTTTTTTAATTTTAAAACTCTTTTAATAAGGAATAAAACCAAAAACCAAGAGCCCGTTTGGGAGGGCGGTGGGTATGCTGCGCGGTGCTGCGCAGCCAAATTTTTTTTTTTTCGACGTTTGTTTCGGCGGTGAGGCAGTCGCATCCCGCGATTTGTAGGGGAAAGCGGGAAGCTGGGCATGTGCCGCTGCCCAGCTTCCTCGACGCCACTTTTACCTCGCTGCCCCTTTTACGAAACCCTATCCGATACTCGATTTTCCCGTCCGCTTGAGGATGAAGGCAAGATATACATAAACAGATTTTAGCATATATGTTTACAAATAAACAAAATTATTTTTATAGTAAATCAATTAAACTTTTAAATTGCTGCTATAAATATATATAAACACAAAATATCATACTTTTAAATATTTTTATAGGAATTTAAAATATATATATAAACACGTATATAAAACTTTAATTTATTTCATATGAATAATTAATACATAATATTTTTAAAATTTTTACATATATTACACCTCCACATATAAATACATAATAATTTTTTTACAGTTTTAACAAATAGGGGCAGTTTGGTCATTTTTACAGAAAAAACTACCTCGCAGCTGTTTTCACACAGCTACACCAAACAGACAGTCAGCTTCCCCGCCGCAGCTTCCTGGGCAGCGCAGCTGCAACTGCAAAGCTGAAAAGCTGCAGTTGCGCCAAACGGACCCTAAATGAAACATGCAAACCACACAATTCTTATGTACTTACATATCCAACATTATTAATTTAATGTGGGCCAATGATTGGGGAATGAGAAAAGAAATAAAAGTCAAGGGGTAAAAGCAAATTAACTTCTTAGGGGTATTTACATGCATGCCACCCAATTCTTATGTATTTGCATATCCAACACAAAATTATTTTTTTTTATTTACAGCCCTAGCTAAAATTATTTAAAATTAAAAAATGTAATAATTATTTTAAATAAAATATAAATGTTTAATA
>NW_018164985.1:714472-727501 GCF_001263595.1 Phalaenopsis equestris | reverse complement strand
ATATATATATATTATAAATATTATTTATTCATTATTTATTTAATTCAAGTCAAATTGAGTTGAACATGAACGAACAAAATTTTGTCGTGTTCGGATCATTTATAAATCAAGCTAAAAATCTATTCTTGTTCAGCTTATTTGCATAATGAACAAATCAACACGAGCTAGTTAGTGAGCCAAACAGATATGTTCGAGAATAATGAGTTTTATTATAGCCATAGTGATCACAAGCTTGTAGTGTTCATTTTGAAAGATTTCTACATGTTTTCTTTATATTTTATGGAGTGCGATACAATCACGTTGTACTCCGGCATCTCTTGATTACAATTTGGTTGTACTTCATTTTTTCAAAGATTGCATGAATGAGAATTATTGAATTTTGATTGGTAAGTTTATAGAAAGTTCTATTTATTGAGAAATTAGGGCGGAGAAAAACGGGAATCAACACAAATCGAGAAGAACACGTAGAGATTTACGAGGTTCGGCAAAAATGCCTACATTCTCGGGAGCAGAGCGACGACTCCTTTTTCAATATTCAGAAAAGAGTACAAAATACAAGATTCAGAATCTCAGAGTCTCGAGACTCACCTATGGTTACAAACATGACATATATATAACCGTATAGTACAATATGTAATTACTTAAATTACTCATGTACCAAACCGCGAGGAGTTGCCCGCACACACCCAACCCACATAATGAAACTCCCCCGATTGCACAGATTCTTCTGCTCCACTCCGCTATTAGGCTCCGCTCAGCTCCGCTCCAGCATTTCTCCCATTTATGATATATGAGTCATACCTAAATAATCTCCACATTGACGAATATACAATCCCTTATGAGAAATACATATGCTCAACAAATCTCCACCTAGCGAATATCCAGCCCCTTAGAAGAAATATATATGCTCAACAAATCTTCTCCTTGGCGAATATCCAGCCCCTTAGGAGAAAATACATCACGGAGTTTCTTATGCACCGATGTGGGTTGGGCCACAAATTCTTTTAAATAATCACTTAATTAAGATTCCCTTAATTAAGTTTCACAGAAAAAAGACTTTCTCTTAATTAAATTTTCCTTAATTAAACTTTTTGAAAAATCATTTTCCTTGAACTTCCAAGAAAAGTTTAGTCTCCGTTTTCTAAAAAAAACTCATTTTTCCTTCCAAAAAAACTTCTCCTTCACTTTCTTTCCTGAAAGAAATCTTTCATTTTCCTAGTACAGCAGCAAATTCTCTTTCCTTGTCTTTCCTGCGTCCTAGAAAATCTTCGCGTGCAACAAGATTTTCCTAGTTAAAATGAAGAAATTTTTTTTTTTGCCTCTAGAGAAATCTGAAAAATATCATTTCCAATTTTCTTCTCCCGCAAAGAATTAAAATCAGAACTTGATTTCTCTTCCAATTTTCTTCTCCGCAATAAAATCGGAACTTAATTTCCTTCCAATTTTCTTCCGCCTCCAGCAAAGGAATGAAATCGGAGCTTCCAATTTTCGCCTCCGCTTCAGACTGACGTTGAACCTTCCTTTTCTGCCTATAGCGACTTCGTCTGGCACCAAAACCTCTCGTCAAACCGAAGCCCATCCGAACAGCCAAAGCCAAAGCCGCGATTCCTCTGTTGATGTCGCTGACACCTTCCCGTGCCTCTGCCGATCTCGTTGACGCCTTCCTGCACCAACTCCTACGAAGCTTCGCCTAACTCCTATTGTCCGAGCGCGCTTGGTGTCGCACTTGAAGCCTTCACAGAAAAGCTCTCATCTTCCTGCCAAGCCGTCTGAAACCGTTTTCGTCTTCGAACTTCCTCTGCGCCGAAATCCAAACTGCCTTGAACCTTGTCGAAATCCTTCTCTAGCCGCCAATCTCCTCTGCCAAAATCTTCTTTATTCCTGTGTCGCACAAATTTTTCTTTCCTGCCCTCGAACTAGACTCTGATACCACTTATTGAAAAATTGAGGATAAGAAAAACAGGAATAGACACAAATCTACAAGAATACACAGAGATTTACGAGGGTCGACAAATATTTCATCCTAAATAGCTAATACTATCAATGTAAGTCATTATTAACAATTGATAATTTTTTATCTTCATTTTCTAGAGTTCATCCTAAATAGCAATTAATATTCAACAGTGATAAATTTCTCGGCTTAATAATGCATAGTAAAGAGGGATCAATGTGGATAGCTCTACATGCTTTTCAACTATTGAGACTCTACATGCTTTTCAATCATTTTTGTCATAAGAATAATAATTGAGATGTAACATAAAAATGATCTTTAGAAAATATGATACAATAACTAATACAAGAATTGCTATTAGCTTTCTTCTTTATCTCTCAATTTCCTATGAATCTTACATCGGAAACACCATTTGGTTGCATTTTTTCCAAGTGTTATAGGCCAATACTATAAATATTTTTCATTTTTCTTCTTTCACTCATAGGGTTTTTTTGAATGAAGATGAATTCCCTAAAGTATTAGTTCGATATCATTTGATAACTTCTTAAATGACTCTAATGTATATTATTTAGCTTCTTTTTTGTCTTGTGTTCTAAAAATTATTTGACATGAATATCTAATATGTCGCCAAGGCAAAACTATTATTTACTTGCCCCTCTTTTATTTTCTATAGACATCATCAATGTATATATTTGTCTTTGGTTTAGAAGACCACCTAATCATGATGTGTTTTTTCAGGATGTTCACAATATCTTGTTGATAGAAAACCTTGATGTAGTGGACGCAAAGTAATTCTATCTTTTCAAAGTTTTTGCAACTATATTGTATATTAGAATTAATTTTTTTTCAAAATATATAATCTAAATCTTAAAATATTCCTTGTTCTCTAGGTTTCTAAACATATACTCTGCAAACTATTGTCATAAATTTATGCATCTTGGCCACTTACTTCATGCAAAAATTATTCTCCAAAGATAGAATACAGCTTCCTTGGATAGAATGCAACAACTTGCTGTAATATATGAGCGTTTTAAATAACGAGAGTAATTCTAAATTGGCTAAATTTAAAATCCTCATTATGTTCATTTCATCATCATATATTCATGACATTCACTAATCTCACAAGCAATCATTAATAGAGCTTATAGGCTTTAAGATTTCTTTACATACATTATTTTTAGACTCAATGTATTGTGTGCATAAAATTCTCATGTAAAAAAAAAATCTTTGTTGAATATTATTGATCACTTACTTTTAATTTTATATAGCTTGTTTAGGCAAAAATAGTTATGAAGATCACTTATTTTTATCATCCCAGACAATGCTTGCTCAAACTCCTATTTTGAATCACATTTATTCGTGCAAGCGTAAAATAGTCTCTATATTGTCTTATTACTATTGAAACAATACACATTTGAAGGAACTTTTTTAAAGATATATTTTTAGCACAATCGTTGATGAGTTTGGGGTAATGGAACTTCTTTAGCTTTCATCATTACTAGATCTCGATCAATGAATATTTTTAAAGGATGTTTAGCAGCCATTATTCGAATGAATGTTTTGAATAGTCAAGTGAATATCTTTAGTTTTCTTTTCTAGTAAAAAAACTACTCAAAATAAAATATTTTGTCAATAATTAGTAACTTAAGAAAATGTATAGAAACTAAGTTTAAATTGTCAAGTCGATAATTTATACAAAAAATTATAATGTTGCCGAAGCAAACATAACAAACCATTGTCGTGTCATCGCTCCAAAAAATTAATCAATCTCTCTGACTCATCAACTTGAACATCCCAGATAAACATATTATCTTTAGCCTATATTTTCTTAAATGTTTACATTAGAGTACTCGTATCTCTAATCTCAATTATAGTTATTGTTCCTTTCTCCTTCTGGATATAATTACATGCATCTCTTTTTGAAAATCTTATATTCTCTACTTCTACTTTCTCAAGAAGACACATAAATGTGGCCACTATATTTTTTGTTTACGCCATCGATTACAACATTGTTATTTTATCTTCGCTGATACTCTTATGTGATCTCAAAAGGTATTAATTACTTGTTTTCGCTAATGAATGATTATCTTTCTATAAATTTAGTAATCTTGCAACACTATCATGCTCAATAATAAATCTAATAATTCTAGAACAATTAGTCCTTGTGTTCAAGTTATGGAACTTCATTATGCTATCTAGATAAATACTTTTCTTAAAACCAACTTTAGAGCATTAATTTTTTTTTTATTTTATATTTTTTTATGTTTGAAAGTAAATAATATAAGCTTTTAAAACACTAAATTCTATATGATGCGCATAACTATATTAAAAATCATATGCCTTGTTTACAATGTGAATAACGGTGTCAAAGAGTTTTTCCATAATTCTTTTATGATATATAGGAATTGCATAATTACATGCATGTTATGGTATCGAGATTTACGCGTTCATATGTTTGTTACCCTTTAAAAATTTATTATACAATGAGTATGATAGGTATAGCAAGTATATCGTATAGAAATTGTACATGTATATAACCAGTGCAATGTCCATGGTCTATACAATGTTAAACACTTTATACTCATTGTATATGGTGTATATGTTGTGCATGTTATGTACATTGAACACGTTCTACTTGTTATACACTGTACACATTGTACAAGTAGCTGTTGTTTTAGATTTATCATTTCGACATACAAATGAACATATAATGACAAAAGAGTAAATTAAACTTACAGCTTCGAACAGACACATATGAACAAATTAGTATAAAGAAGAGTAGATTAAACTTATAAATTAATATAAAATACTAAACAACCTTAAGAAAAGTAACTAATGAAATTTTGTTGGAAACTACCGATGAGCCCAAGTCTATAACATCGTTAGCGAGGTTGATCTCCAAATGATACGGGTTAGCACTTTCTTGTTTTCCATCTTCAAGGTTATCACTTTGTTTTCTATTTATATTGCTACTTCTTCTTCTTCTTCAATTGGAATAACTATTTTTCTTTTCTTCTTTAGTTTGGGTGATATGTTGTACTCCCTCTTCTTTAATTAGATCAAAAACCCTAAAGCCTTTATATATTTGTTTCAAATTTCTCCCAGGTTATTTCTTACATCGCTCGACACTTTAAGTTTAAGGACTATATTGGACCGGGTATGGTCAAGCTTCTTCACTACTTGTGCATTTAAACATAAAAATAAATGCCAGATATGTGCCAAATTTGGATTGGTGTCTACATTCAGACTTTACACGTAATATTTTCTCCAATCAAAAAGAAAACACATTCATTGAACTTCTTCCTAATGCTTGGAGGTAGACAATTGAATACTAATATCTATAAATAATAAAGTTTTGCAATTTGCAAGAGAATAAGGCCTAAGGCCTAATTTTTTTTTTTTTCTCTATATAATCTTTATATAGAAATTGCTCTTTGCCTCGTGAGATTGTCCTAAGGTATTTAAGCTATTATATTCAGTGGGTTTGAATAGCGAAAATGATTATATGCAATTGAGTCAAATGAAGTTCGTGTAGGCCTAGGCATTGGATGGGCAATGTTTGATTTGGGTCAGGCCTATTTGAGTTTTAACTAGTCAAAGAGGGATCAAGTCAGGCTTGAGCTTAGTTTTTGTTACAATTTCATAGCAAGACCCGCTCACCAAATGAGTCGGGCTGGCACGCAAGCCGCCCACTGGCCTTAAAAGATTAGTTATTTTCATGCCAAAACTCATTCTCATTTCCCTTAATTATGGGAAAAAATCAAGTCAAGATAATTTTACTTAGATTTAACCTGACTCAATCTCTAAATTATGATTTTTTAAAATGAAAATAAGTTTAAATTTTAAATTTATTGCTAATGTATTATTATTTTTTAAAAAAATTAAAAAATTAATAAAATATTTAATATTTTCCATCGAATCACGTTTTTGATTTAAAATATTAAAAAAAATTGTGGATATGTGGCAAAAGTTTTAAATTGATTTTAAAAGTGCAATTTTTTTCTTATATGTTTAGGTGAATTTAATAGGAAGTGTATAACATGGAATACATAATATTTTAAACTGATAACATCTTGATGTGTAAATATAAATCAGTGGAGTAAAACAGTGCCAAAAAAAAAAAAAAAAGATTTACATACATAACCACCAAATAACTTCTATTTAATTGCATATCTAACAGTGGACTTCAATTTTTACATATTTGCCATCTTATCTCTGAATGAAAGTTTTATTTGAATTTTCAAAAAATATTAAAAAGTGATAATTTTTAAGTGATATGAAAGATTTGGTTGATATTAATGTAAAATTAAAATTTATGCCTCGAAATAAAAGAGAAATGAGGAATTAATCACCTCGAAAGCTTGCAATCTCGTTTATATTTCGAGCTCAAAAAGTGTGTTCGTTTGCTTAGTGAGCTGAACACGAGCCGTTCACAAACAAAAAGTCCTTTTGACAACAGTAATCAAGTAGCCATAAGATGTTAATGATTGGGGCATGATTTAAAAATTATTATTTATATTAAAATATCATTTGAATCTAATTTAATAATTTTTATTATATTTTCTTAATTAATACTTGTAAGTGACTGTAAATCTTTATAGCCTTGTAGTTAATTGAGTTTTTTTAAAAATACTACTCATCAAAGATATTATATATATATATATATATATATATATGCTTTCATTAATTTCACAGTGATTTAATTATGACTTATGCAAATATGTGGTTTTGTTATTTTAAAACGAGCCGAACACGAACGAACAAATCTTTCTTCATGTTGTTCGTGTTCGGCTCATTAACTTAGCGAACGAGTTGAACACGAGCTGTTCGCGAACAACAAGCCATTTTGACAGCCCTACTTGCAATCGTGAATTATAACTATGAGATCAGTCATTGGGCGGGCCGGACTTGGCGTGAGTCGGACTCATTCGGGCTTTGATTATGTTAAAGCAAGCCCAAGTCGAGCTGACTCTGCTAAATTTCTATATTTTTTATAGTAAAGTCTGCCCATTCTAAGCGGGCTTATCGCGAGCTCGGTCACATTTGGTGTTTGCTAGGAGCACACGTTAGCTAATGTTGGAATGGGCCCCACATTGTGCATCTTAAAGTCCATCATAATTCACTATATTTTTCCCATAATCCAGTGGTCAACATCTATTCCTGTAAATATCTTGCCATTCGAATCAAAATAATTTGCCTATATATTTAACTTCACTTGGGGCATTTACATGCACACCTCACAATATTTATATATTCATATAGCTTTTATATTTTCATGAATAGATTTTAATTCCTTAAAATTACATTTAAAATTCACTATCATCAATATTTATTCATAAATTATTATATCAATAATGAATTATAAATATAAAAATCAAATTTTAAATATCTATGTAAGTAAATTTTCATTGGTTCGGAATATTTCTCTCCAAGATCCGTTAAGAAAAGGAAAATACATTTCCTTATTTTAGGATTTTATTTTCTCGTAATTTCTCGTGATATAAAACTAGGGGTGTAAAGGAACCGAACACGAAAGAACAAAATGTGTGTTCGTGTTTGGTTTGTTTGAAATAAACTCGTGTTCGAAATTGTTCGTGTTTGTTTTTTAACGAACGAGCTGAACACGAGCTGTTCGCGAACGACGAGCCAGTTTGACATCCTAAATATTAATATATATTAATATATTATTATTATTATTATTTTATTATATATTATAATTTATAAAAATTAATTTTTTAATACATCAAGCTAATGAAACTAAAAAAATTTATTCACCTTCCCCTTGTTTACTTATCGAATGAATCGAACCCATTCAAAACCTCGCGTTCGTTAGTTCGTTATTGAATGATCGATCTGTAATATTAATAAATATTAATTAATAAAGCAAATTATTATTGCTTCTAGATCTCCTTCCTCCTCCTTCTTGCCCTCGCCGTCTCCATCCCACCTTCTTCCACAGGTCCATTTCTGCAATTTCTTTTCCGCAATTGTATTTGGGGGTGGCTTTCTTCCAATCCTAATAGCGGTGATCGGCGCAGAGGTATTGGTCCTACTGATCAGATCGATGGGGTTAAAGCCAGCGGGTTTTGGTGTAGGATAGCGACCGCAGTCGTTGTTGGAGAGAACAGAGATCGAGGGGAAGAAGGAAGCTGAGAAGGGAGAAAGAAAAGGAGGAAGAACATGAGTGAGTTGGTGGCCCGCACAGGTCGACATCAGCAGCGATACGAGGACGGGTGTCGCCTTATTGCTGGGTCCATCTCTCTCTTTCTACCTGTTACATCATCGCCATAAAATAATTCTTCGAACTTTGCTTTCATTCATTTCTTATTCATCTGGAAAGAGAGCTGCTTGCTTAGGTCATGAGGGTGTTTTTAATATTTTTGTCTGATGCACTATTGAATTGATTCGATTCATATTAACTGTTTGTGGATTCTTTCTTATTTTCTGCCACGGTGCTTCGCAGGTTTGATTACCGTATAATTTTTTTTTTGTTTGTTTTTTTTATTTATTACCTTTTAATTTTGATTGCTTCTGTTTCTTGCTTTCTTTTCATCCCGATGTACGGTATGTTAATTGTTTAGGTTAACTGTGGATACCATTATTTTCTTTATTTTTCTGTCTTTTTCAAACATGTCATGGTGGATGTCATATACCTTGTTCATACATGTGCTGAATCTAGCATGGTTTTATGAAGATTTTGGTTCAAAGATGTAACATAGTGGTTATGGATTACAGCAACAAAAGGTTTTTGTGCTGTTACACAATATAATTAATCAAATTGTTGAAAATATTAGTCAGCAGACTTTTGGTGAAGGTTAATATTGTAGGTTTTGGTGAAGCTAATCATTGAAGTTGTAAACTTGGTGCCCTTTGTCTTATCTTGCAAACAGGAAGGACTGGTGCGACTCAATTTACAACTTTAATATATTGAAGAGACTATTTTGTGAAACTGGGTCTGAAAAAATTTTGCTCCATGAAACTGGATCTACATAGGTTTCAATTTTCTTGTACAGATAACAATGTTCCAATGATTGATTCAGGCAAATGATCCTTGAAGCCTGCTTAAGAATTTGGAGTGCATATTCAAACAGCTTTCATGTTGAAAAGACCATAATTATATGTTTGCATGAGAAACATTTATTTATCCTTCGCTACTACACAAATTGAGTAAGAAGATCAAGTGATGATCATAGGACTATTTGGGTCTATACTATAAGATAGATGTGCATGATTAATCTTAACTTTTGTCTTAGGCTTTTTTTTTTATTTTTTTTGTTTAACAAGCAGAATGAATGTTGACTGTGATGGGTTCATTTTACCTTAAGTGTGATTGTGCTCCTGTAATTGGATGTATTTATTATGCAATTCGTATAAACTTTCCATATTGTTGTTTTAAACAAGGTTGAGTCATTTCTTATAATTTCTTTCTTAAAATTGCTAGAATCTTTTTGTGTGATAGGAACTATCCAGTTTGTTGAATTTCAACGAGTTTTGTACCATTCATCCATAAGCTGTTAAAAACATGATCCTAATTTCATTCTGGCTGCACCAACAACAGTCTCTGTACATCACTTTAAACTGTGATATTTGTTATCTCTTTCTAAATTCGAGTTTCATCTTTGTGTGCTGCTCAGCCTTAGAATTTCAACCAAAAAACTATTTATAAGACTCTCGTAGACAATAGAAATTTGATTTCCTTGGGGGTTTTATTTAGCTACAGTCTTCCTTCGTCTCTTGACTATTCTCTTTCCCAGAAATAATGCATACCAAGAAAATGTGATGCCTGAATCTTATTTCTTAGAAGCTGACAACTTGTAACATTGAGAAATCATTGTTCCAGTATTTCAATACATCAAGACATTTAAAACGTTTTTAATTACCATCCTCCTTGAGCAGTTTGAGGATTATTCTTGATGCAATGATAAGATCCCACAACTCTAGATACAACAGCTTTGCTTTGCAAGATTAACTTCTCCTTCAAAAACCATGTTTGGAAGGGTTGACTTGGGCGAAGTTACATTAACTAAAGTGCTATAACAGTTTTGTGACTATTGGAATATTAAAAACCATCTAGTGCTTTGGGAGATTGCTTGTGATAGGAAGCGAGGTCAGGCTTAGTGGTGTCTATATTGGTAGCGCTCTAAGGCAATAACCTAGCAGGCTTGGAGGCAGTGAAATAGATTGGGTTAGGAGTTGATGACAAAGGATTAGAGATGTTTTGTAGATCATATGCAATGCTAGACACCAAATTTGGAGGCATCAACCAATGTGAGGCTCACACTCAGCGATAAATACAATCTCCTCTGTTCCTTTGGCACACATTCATGATCTTCTTATAGCATAGGAAATTTTACTTAATGGATGAAAGGAGGAAGAAGGCCCTCCATTACCTTGGTGCATTCACCGTATGTTGCTTTTACTCCTACCCCTTGTACATAGACGAAAAGCATGGTATGCTCCATTCTAGAATATCAAAGCAATTGATTCCTTCTAATGAAGTATATCAATCATGGGCATATCCTTGCAGTGATGATAACTTAATGTGAATTATATTAGATCAATATGAAAAAGTTTGAGAGTCTATACTTTCTCGCTCAAATCTAGTGAAAACTAAAACCATTACCCTCAAAGAAAAAATATAAATTTTTTATTGTATAATAAGAAGCATGTAAAAATAAATAGCGCAGATTGAAGTGAACCCTAGGCTTTATAATAATTCGTAGAATTCAAAGGCTTCTTGAACTTTTATGAGCAAACTAGGGCACATTGGTAGCAAATATAAGCTCTCGGCCAGTGCATCAATGTTTTAGGCACATGTTATGTAATGTGCCATTGTACATTGGAGTATGACAGGGCATTTTAGGATGGCGATCCCATCTACCTATGATATTTTGGTAATGAAGTTATCATTAGGAATAATTGGTGCCTCAAAGAGCGTGTAGGACCTTTTAGGTTGATAATTTTTTGATCTTTTGATAGTATCAAACATTTATAATATCAACTTGCATATAAAAGTAGAGGCGCACTTGCTCTTATTTTATAAGAAGATTATTATGCCATGAACCTTGTCAATTATATTATTTATTCGTGTAGAGGATTTGGCTCAAAATATTGTTAGGTTATGAATCGAGTCTTCTTTGCCTATTCACATAGAAGGAATTCGGTCCAAGCAAATTTATATATATTAGTCATTTGGATTTTGATTTTCTAATGAATATACATTTCATTAGGGCTAGGACTTATATTTTAAGGGTCTGAGGATGATCTATATAGTTGGGATTTTGCATTTCTACTCTATAGGCAAGGTGACCATTGAGTTTTTCTTTAAAATGATTTTTTGTTAAAATGCTGGTAAGCCTTATTCAATTGTTTTGCATAAGATTTTATTAAACCTCATGTTTGTGGTTATTATTGTATCATTTGGACAATTGTCAATATTTGGGATTTCCCCACTGTGCTATCATATAGCCCTTGAATAATTATTGGGGTAGGGCTCCTAAGAACTTTATCCTTATAGGTAAAGCGTTGTGTTTGAAGATTTGGATTTGCATCCCTACCCTTTGGGTAAGATGAACACTTAATTTTTTTTTAATCAATTTTTCTTATAAGATATCTTAAAGGCCTTATCTAAATGCCATGTTAAATGTTTTGCAAGCTTTGATGTTGGCATTTTTATCCCTGATTTGTGATGAAATGGATTTGTTACATTAGATTAGATTAGAAGTGAAGACTTTATGATCATTCTATTTCGACAAAGGCAATTGTCGTGACACAAGCTTTATCAATTCCTCCCCGACATGTGAATGATTGGACCAAAAAGTGAGGTTTATATTTTCTCTGAGCTTATGCTCATTTTTTGGGTGTTTATCTCATCTTATTTTTATTCTTTTCGCTAATTTTTTAAATTTTAACGCAATAATTTTATCCCAAAATCAATCTTATTAAACACATTTATGTGGATTTTAAGTGAATTTTGATTGTACTTTTATCACCCTTTGCGAAGGAGGTATCGAGAATCATGTTAGGTCTTTGCACCATGTAGAGGCATGCATATGTAGTGTATGAGGCACCTCAATCGAGATTTGGTTCTTCCTCATCAAGTATGATGAATATGGGTGGTGCGTGCATGGACCACCTAAATGATTGGCCTTTGTGTTAGCATGGGCATGGGCATCCTGAGAAGTTCCGTGAGTATTAAAAAAAAAGACTATTAATAAAGTTCACTCTCCACATGTCAAGAAAGACCCTTATGGCGCTTATGTAAGGTGGTGAGGCTGCCGGTATACTCTATGCAAGATTTCAATGTGTTTCTAAGAAGAGGGGGAATTATGGAGAGAGAATGTGTGCGTGAGGGAGGGTGAGTGGAGATCAATAAAACACTTAAGCTAGGGAGATTGGATAGGGAGACAACAGAGTGATGAACTGGGATTCAAGTTTGTGGGATGAAGTAAAATGTAAGTGTTAAGGGCATAAAGTCGCTAAAGCAGTGCATGTCCTAGACACATAAAGGTGTTATGAAACTACCAAATTACTATTTAGTGAATGTTTTTTTCTTAATTTTTTAAATATTTAAGAATGGATAACAACCAAATTTATGGACGTATTCCTCTTGGTGTTGTAAAATTGGTGAATCTACGAACACTCTACTTGAACTACAATCTTCTCATTGGTATTGTTCCCCCATTAACTGGAGAGTTACTTATGGTAGAATTATTGACTTTGGTCCATAATCAATTTACTGAAGCAATTCCACCTTCATTTTGTAGCCTCTCATCTCTTTTTGAGCTCTACATAGGTATAAACAACCTTGAAGGTGGCATTCCTCCATGCCTGGAAACCTCCTCTCTCAATTCACTATATTCGAGTCAAATCAATCTAACAGGGGATATTCCCTCTTCTTAAGGGCATCAAATCAATGTTGAAAGAATTGCTCGAAATTCTAATAACTTACATGGAAACATACCACCATCTTTGGAAAACCTATAATCTTTAGCTATACTGGATCCAGGGTCTAATAGGCTTCGTACATACATACATACATATATATATATATATATATATAAGGGTCTAATAGGCTT
>NW_018164985.1:708509-714462 GCF_001263595.1 Phalaenopsis equestris | reverse complement strand
CTATATATATATATATATATATATATAGATTCCTATGTGTACAAAGTTGTGTACTCCCTCTCGCACTTGATAAATTTTTGCTCTCTCTTCGTGTTGCAATTTGAGCAACATGGGGTAACAGAACTTCATAGATCATTTAGACATTCTAATATAGGGATAGTCCATTTGGCAACATAGTGGCGACTTTGAAATTTTGAGTTGATCCTTCTCAGCATTACGTGTCTCTGTTTTCATTGTGTTTTTCAGTGCCTATTTATGGATTGGATGTGTAGGCTGACACCATCTTATATTCTAGCTTATGGTTTATGATAATAGGTGGACCAAACTCAGCAGCAGTGGTGCTGGCTAGGATTGAATGCCTTAGACTAGGTTTAAAGGTGATAATGTTGGCAGAGCTCAGAGTTTGCAAGAGATGTTGGACTTGAAAGAACCAAAATATGTTCAATTTGAAGGTAGTTATAGTTGTTATCTCCTCCACCCCTCTGTGTCCATCCAACAGATGCTATCCTTTGCTACCTCACCTTTATATATAAAAGTAGAGCATCGTAAAGCAAAGGGGAAAGGAAGAAGAAACTCCATTCTTTTGGTACCCTTAAGACAGATGCAATCCTTCACTTCTAACATTCTGCATGGGAGGATATCATGGTAAGAAAGGGAAAGAAGGAAGAAGGAACTCTACCCTTTTGGTGCTCACCTAGTTAATGCCAAGCCTCACAACCTAGGATCTATGCGGGGGTGGAACACGCGGTAACAGAGAGGATGTAGGATGAAGGAACTCATTGTTCTTTTTGTATTTATAAGCATGGCATAGTATAATTTAGAACATACAAAGTCCGCTTATTGATTATTTGGAATGAATGACAACAATCAAGTACACCTTGTTGTACTTCATGCAAAACACAAAATTATGGAAGTCCCATCAAAACCCTCTCTTGATTTGTTTAAGCTCATGCTTGGAATTGGCATCAATGGGCCTCATTGAAACTATGCCAACATTACTAATTAATCCAATTGCAATTGAAGGATATAAACGATTCAAGGTGAATTCATGGTTTTTGTGATGGTGTTCAGTTTGTGGTTTCATGCACTAGAATAATGAAAATTATTCTGAGAAGGGGCACCACTTTCTCACTCAGATTTGGCAAAAAGACAGCATTGTCTTAAGAGGAGGATTTATAATAGAACACATGCAATGAGATGGATCATAATTCGACAATTATTAGGAAAATTTTGAAGGAATCTTAAAATTTCATTAGCAAATCACAGCACGCTAATGGCAAACATGTGAACATGTCACCTACCATCATTCAATCTTGATGATGGTAGAGCCATATATCGCCAATCATTTTGCTACGATGAAGAACCACTTAATCATTATTTTTTTCTTTGTCATTCACATTAGTTTTTTCCTAATTTGCAACTTTAAAAAATGTGTGTATTCATATTCAATTTATTTCAAAGTCATTTTATGGTAATTGGTAATGCATATGGTAAACTTCCCTTTTTTTTTTTCTCCTTTGAAAATTAGGATAAATTTTATTAAAGGCAATAGACGGCAAGCTCTTTGCTTACCTGAGCGAAGTGAGGTGCTTAATAATTTAATTTATTTTCATTATGAGAAACGTTGTTGCAGAGTACAATATGATAATCATTATAATAAAATATAAAAATATATTAGGTTAAAATAGATAGTTTTTTTGTCATTCCAAATGCAACATGACAAGAACTTACTAGATAGATTGCCTACAACAAAGTGCTCATAATGTTCAAATTATATTTCAAGATTAAACAAAGCATATAAAAATCTAAGCTGGTTGCTTTTATATTGCATGGTTAATTAAATTTTTGACACTATGTATTTCATCTTCTTCATTGCTCATTTATTAGATTTATAGCCCTGCATGTCATAATATGGCTGTGTTTGCTTTAAGAATTAATAAAGAAATTTGCATCACAAAGGTAAGTGCCTTGACATCTAGCACTTTACACCAAGGCACTTACCTAGGGGGCGTCTTAGTGTGATGCCTGCTTTGGAGGTGTTGAGGAGTTGGAGTATCTCCTCGCCTTGCTCAGGCACCTAGCTCAGTATCTTGCTTAATTTTGATAACAATATTTTGAGATATCATTCTATCATTATTTTTAAACTACAGCAAACCTTTTATGGTCATTTTTTATGTCATTCCTTTCTTAACAAGTGTAATAGATTCATTCAATGAATACTTTCTTGACAACTTTGAATTTTTTTTTTTTTTTTGCATGAAAAATATTTTATATCTCATTATTTTGTCTTAATTTGTTCATTATCAAACATCTCATCAATTCTGGTTTGAGCATGCGCATTGGAGGGTTCAAGATGAATTAGCAATAAGCCATACAAAATTAATGTGAAAGGATTACATCGAAATATCAATGAAAGTAAGCAATCATGTTAGGCTTTGTGCAAAAAGAAATGCAAAATAAAAAAAAAGGTTATAAATCAACATTAATGAATGGAAGATGAGGATTCATAAAGAGTAGCTAAATAAAATAAAAAAGTGATTATTTTTCTACAATATTTTTTAGTTTCTGTTAGATTTTTGACAGATTTTTATTTTTTTTTTCTCTGGCAGGTGTATACCATTTAGATATAAAAAATCTTTTGATGCTGTTAGTGGGAAGCCTGTGAAAGCTATTGAAGTTCTTATGATCAATTCACAAAGCGGTCCTGGACTTCTGTTTCCTAAGGTATGGCACAGTATTTTTTTTTCTCTTTCAAGGAGAAGTTAATGGAAGCGATAGCAGGATAGGAAGACAGAAAATACAGTATGTTATCATGCATTTTCATGTATGTTTTATGGGAGATTGCTGATTGAAAACTGATATGTGAATGTTTTGCAATAGGACTTGCAATATGCTGATGTAATTCATATATTTGTTCTTTTAGCTTGAGCTTCCTATTGTTTGGATTTTCAAGAATGCTACAGTTTTCTCATTATGTCGTCTACTTTGCGAGGTTTGCCATCTGAAAATAGGTTCACTTCCAATGAATTGTATGAACTCCTTCCTCCAAATAGTAGTAATAAATATATCCTTAAAGTTGGCAGCATTTTGGAGTCTGAATGATGCATTTGCACCTGGTAATCAACGGTCTCTTTGTATTTCTATATGCATAGTACTAGAGAAAAAAAAAAATAACATACCTAAGGCATCAAGCTGTCACTAATGCAGGCTTGCTAATACTGAGTCTGATGAGTGGTTAATATATCTATTTGTAGAGAGGTTATTTCTATGACTCAGAATGTAGAACCTCCAAGATATACTCGAGGCAACTTCACCTTCATGCCCACCCTCGTCCATAAGTTTATCAAACAATTCAACAAAATAATTCTTAAGATTTTAATTATTCTTAATTTCCCAAACTTTTCATCATCTGCTTAATTAAATACTAGTATAAATAACATTTTGATGCAAATTATTCCGATCGTCATCATCATTCATCATAGTCACCACCATAAAGTTTATATCGTTTGCCTAGGAGATTTTAGGTACAAGTGGAGGGGGGTGGGTGGGTGTTGGGAGTGGGGATTGGCTCTTATTTTGCTAGGACATTATGTCATGATTTACTTTGGACCATTTAGTTTCCTTAACCATTTTTTTGTTTTAGGCCCATTTATGTCGTGGCCCTTGTGCTTTGTTGAGCTCTTATTAATCCACTATGCTTATAATGAGGATGGTTGATAGTTGTATGTGAAACTTATATCATTTCTTGACTTACACAACTTTTTGGACTTCCTCACAACCGTTTTTTTACTTCATTTTTTTGGACCTGGCTACCTACCTTTAACTTCATTTCCTTGGCTTTGAATTGTGATGGTGCTTGTGTCCTTATGTTATATAAGTCGCTTGTACACTTTTATAGATGAAAAGATTAATGATGAAATGAAAGTTTTAGTTTTTCCACTTTTTCTGTATACAAGTCACTTGTACACTTTTATCGATGAAGATATTAATATGAAATAAAATTTTTAGTTTTTCCACTTTTTCTTGTGCTTGTTTGGTTTCTTTTTTGAATCGAAGGGCTTCCAAGACTTGAAAGAAATCTAATATGACTAATGGCTGCTCATAACAATAATCTTCTACATGTTTCAATTTTATTTGTATTTTACATTTTCCCTTCTTCTATAATCCTCCCTATTAGGATCTCATTTTTTCAAAATGGTTAGCATAGTTTTGAGTCAAAATCAATTAAAATTAAGATTTTTATTTGCAAATCATTTTATTTTTCGTTCGGATCTATCTAGTAAAATCTTGCAAATATTGCATCAAAGTTAGTTAAAACTTTATCTTCTATTTATACTCTCTCGATGTTTGAAAAAAATTATTTAGATTTATTTTTCTTCATTCATTTAAGTTGTAATTGAATTTTCTTATGAAAATTTAAACTGCCCTCTTTTTTAAATGCCACAGTTAATCCATAGTTTGTGATACATCATATTTAGATGACTAATCTATGTAAAAGAGATGCTTGATTGAGACAGGCAGACCATTTACATGTTTGATATCAGGGAAAAGAAAGTTGTCATGAAAATTTTAAAAAGGATTGTAATAGAGTTGAAGAAGTAGCATAATTCCTATTAGTGTTAGAACTTGAGATTCCCTCATCATGATGTTAATTTCTTCCCTTTATGCTCTTGATCACGTACGAAACATTACCTAGTCAATCAAGTTAATACAGGAAAATGAAAGGTGATTTCCACAGTAATATTTATTATTTTCTTTATCATGTGGATTAAATTTGGTTACTATTTTGATCATATAGCTGCTAGTGCTGGGATTTTTCACTCTCCCATTGCAGAAATTTCATATATCAAGTAGTAGTTATGAACTACATTTGCATTGATATCGATAACCATGTGATTTTTTCCTGAAGATGTTCTCTTTTTAATTATGCATGTTAAGTCAAATTTTTTGTGTTACATGTGAGGATGGTGTAGAGGATTACATGATAGATGATTGTCAAGAGGACAAGAAGACATATTCCATGTTTCTTATAGTCCAAGGTGGGTGATCGAGTCATGGACCTGCATTAAACCATTGCTAAGCACCTAATAACTTGGGGCAGATGAACCTTTGGTTATAAAGTCTTATTTATTCCTTTTCCATTAGTCCGACCTCTTAGAATAGTTGGTCATGCAAAGTTGTCTTATGTCAAATTGTAGAGTGAGGACAATCCATGGCAGCACATCTAGGTAGGCTGCCACTGGGGAGAGTATCATAGGATTGCTCTAGGATAGAACAACGATTGTCATCTTTCTTGTAATTCTAAATTGGTTTCGTAAGTCATGAGCTTGCATTTGATAAAATATTGATTATAGGATCATGGACGGTATTGATTCATCATACTCACAAGTTTGGGAACTATTGGATTTTGGAGTAAATTTTTGTTTTTAGCAAAATTAATCATGTTAAATGGTCCTACGTAAGTACATGATTTCAATAGGATACTTTATGAGGGAATTGTTGAGAAGTTAAAATGGGTTTAAATGGCATGCCCCACTGGTTATTTTTTATAGTGGTTTCTCAAAAGATATTTTTATATATGAAGCTTGAAGGATTGGTAGAATTTTCTTTCACTTGATCTATTTTTCTTTTTTATTCTTCATTTTACTATCTATCTCTTTTTATCACATTTCTTTCATTTGATCATAGTTTGGGCATGTAAATTTGTAGTTATCAATGCTACTTGAGTTGAATTTTAATCTAGCATTAACAATGAAAAATTATGAGGAATTGGAATAATCTCTCTGCTTATAAAGATCTTATCCTTGTTGTCTGCATACGGGCACGAGGACACAAATGCGATATGACATGAACACGGGACACATCTATTATTAAAAATATTCAAAAAGGGCATGCGTCGAACACGCTATTATAATAAAAATTATATATATATATATATATATAATATTAAGAA
>NW_018164985.1:699301-708399 GCF_001263595.1 Phalaenopsis equestris | reverse complement strand
TTCTTTATTCACTAGGGTTTGGCTCGTTTTAGCTCGAAAAAAAAAAAAATCATATAAGTATTTATAATATATATATATATATATATATAATAAAATATTAATAATAAGAACCTATTTGACATCACTTCTCTTTTCAATTTTAGTTGATATAATTTTTTTATATTTTATTTTAAAACTAAATTTATTTGTATTTAAAAATAATCTAAAGATATAAAAGTTGTTGTGAGAATTTTTTAAATCAATCAAACATGATTTAATTTAAATCAAAAAATAAAAAACATAAAAGTTAAAAACTAAAAAATAAAAATAAAAATGATCCAAAATGACCCTTAAGATGTTCATAGATAATTATTTAATTTATGACATACAAAAAATAAGTATATATTATTTTTTATTATATCAAGATTTAAGTCATCTTAATCAATAATCATTTATTAGAAGAAATAAAAAAATTACTGACTTCTTTATCATCGAATTCTTATGTATTTACATATGCAACACTTAAATTTTGACTTCTACATTAGTCTACCCAAATCTTTCATATCACATTTAATGTCTCACTATTTTCAGTTTTAAAAAATGAATGCACCTTTTCCTATATGTAAGGTGGCATGTAAGTAAAAATTAAAATTTATGTGTTAGATATGTAAATACATAAAAATTGAGTGGCATGTATGTAAATCTTTCATAAACTTTATATATATATATATATATATATATATAACTTTTGGTTTTTTGGGCTCTCTTGTATTTTTTTATTTTTTTATTTTTCGAACAATTTGCATATGGTGTTTATCGTGTGGGTATGGTGTCATGCTTGGGCCCTCTCATACAATCTATCTGTATATTTCTTTTTTTTTAATATATTAGCCCTTCGGCTATTATATATATATATAGTAAAAAAATTGTCTTAAAATATTTTTAATTCATTAATTAAGCCACGTGTTCAACACGCCTTCCCACGCTTGTTCTCTCTTTTTAAATATTATTTAGATTGAACATTTATATGTAGTGTTTGACACATGTCGGTCTGCACGACTCCTTAATTAGAAGTATCCATGCATCATAGGATTTAGAATTAGGTTTTGCTCGCCTTTCTTATTTCATGTGGTTTTTTGTCCAAGTATGTTTATAGCTTGAGTGGATCATTTAACTTCCATGATTATTTACATTATTAGACCTAATATTTAATGCTTCTTATTAAGAGTTAAAGTTTCATTCTAAATTTTATTTATTTTTTAATTATAATTTATGCTAGTCAACTTATAGGTTTTATTTTTTACCTTGCATTAGAAAATGCATCTGCTATTATCACTCCATTAAAAAGAGTTAACAATGCACCACATAGATGAACTTAGTATAAAGAGATTTGAAGGAGAAGAGGTGAACTTAAGGTTAAATATTGTTCAAAATGATTTTCAAGAATAGATTCAACATCTAGATACCACTCAACAAGAATAAAAAGGAATTCATAAAATCAAACCTAGATAGTTAGGAGAAGGATAATGATGTTTAATATGTAATGCTAATAAGACATTGATACCATCTTGCTTAGTGTTTTCTAGAAAAAAAAAAAGATTATGGATGAAGAGGGAGAAGCTTTAGTGCATGAATTAGTTAATTAGTTTGTCTTATTAAAGACATTCAAGATTAAGGACATTCTAGAGGATCTCTCATTTAACATGAACATTTTTTATGCTCTAAAATTTAACTTTAATTTTTAAAGCACCACTATTAATCAATATTATTTCAAAAGTAGGGAGAAGTCTTGCAAATTCATAATATATTGTGGAAACCACATAAATTTGGTCTTTAGATCCACCTTTCAGAGCATGAGTCCTATGCCTTAGCTTTATCTCTTACATAGTTAAAATATGATTTCAATAATCCACTTATTTGGCTCACATTTGATGAGATGTGTCACAAATGGATGCCACTCATGTACTTTTGGGATGAGCTTCATTGGTTACCTATATGTTACCCTTTTTTTTAGTGTGAATACATATGTATTACAATAAAATCATGAGAGACCTCTGAATCTTTCTTAGCCCAAAGAAGCATGTCTTCAAGCATATTGATAAGACAATACCTTGAATCCTTTTGAGTCCAAACAAGCACAAAGAAGTTTTAATTTGATCCTTGTGTAGGATCATAGAAGAAGTCCATTTACATTTTAATAATGCACCAAGCTTGAGTTCAAACCATAGGGACTATGTTTTAGCTATGGAGGCAAGGAGCCATCAAGTTAGTCCTCATATTGAAGTGAATTATATGCTAGCCGCTATCAAGAATATCTATTTTTAGAGAACTAGCTGACCAGTTCCCGCTTATATGGAGTATTATGCATGCCTTTGATCTTATCCTCGGACCATTCTTGCTCAATTTGCTTGGTTATCTAATAAGCTACATTAAGAATACTAAGTTCTTCAAACAAGATGATGACAATAGAAGATTCATAAGGAGAGCTTTAGTTCTAGTGCATTTCTAACCTAATATTAAAGAAAGATGATGTTTGGTGGAGATTCATACATAGTTGTGCCTTCAGTAAGATGACTAACTAGTACTTAGTCTCAATGCTTAGATTTCCGATGTAGTTGTTATGTTGTTTATATTAATAGCCATTATCACTTCAACATGTTTTCAACCATTTAGGTTTGTCTTTTTAAATCCTTATTCTTCCTTCATTCATATTGAATTCTAGATATTTATCATTAACGAATATCATTATTAGCCTTATACAAACTATTTGAAATCAACATTCTCTATTTATTTCATGTTTTTAGGTGTTAAATTTAAATAACATAATAAATCCAATGAAATTCTATATCATATACTCGTAACTTTACTAATTATACGTGTCAAAAAAAGTTTAACCAATTAGAACTATCAAATAGTATACATTATGTTGTATCACCTAAATTTTTATTTGCATTATCGTCATGGTAAAAATTAATATAAATAAAAATATGATATTTTGATTTTTTTCATACTAAACTTTTGTACCTACGAGCTCCACCATTTCTTGTACTTGTAGATTGTTTATTCCTAGACTATCCCTATTTTTCTTGAAAATATTTTTGATGCTACAAGTCTTCTTATTAGACGTTTCGTTGATGTGAAGTGATGGGAGGATTTTAACTGAGAGCTACTCAATGCTGTTAGTGGTGTTATTGTGGTATGGACCCTTGGAGTGAGTTGGTGGCATCTAGGGTTAGATAATAAGGGGAACTATGAGTGTGGTTAAGTATAACATGAGTGAATTATTTCTAACTTTTTGTGGTAAGTGAAGGCTTTCATAGGCTCTTATTGTTTATGATTTTTTTGGAGAATAGGGTGAAGGTTAGTCCCCTCTTATTGTTTACGTTTTGTGGTAAGTGAAGGCTTCCACCTGGCGTTTAGAATCTTCCTAGGCAAAAATAGGGGTTTCCGTCCCCCTAGACTGGGCCTGCCTGCATGTTTAGACCAGCTAGTCTGGCTAGGCCAAGCTTGTCCAGGCAGTTCTAGAAGGTACTGGTGTAACTATGATAGCCCGAGCTTTCACCCATCAATGTATTATCCGCTTTGATCTATTGGCTCCACAGTTTTGTCTTGTTGGTGTAACTTCCCAGGAGGTCACCCAACCTAGAAGTGATCCATGACAATCACACTTATCTTTAGAGTTTCGAATCGAAACTCCAACCATTATACCAAAATGTGCATCGATGTTTAAGAGTTTGGCTTCAAATACTTAAGGGATTTCATATCTCTCCCACTTAAGTACCTGACGTCCTTGTCAGTTCTCTATACCCAAAAGCATCCACCAAGAAGATGAGATTCTAGAGGTGGGCCCTATACATTCAAGTGGTGGCTCCCACCATGTAACACTTTGTTTCATTCAGGGTTCAAGAGATGGCTCCCATGGCGTGACATTTTATTTTGTATGACACGTAATTCTCATCTTCTGGCTGGTATAATACTCTGATACCATTTGTGATAGTCGAAACTCTCGCCCATCAAGGTATTTGTCCACTTTGACCTAATGGCCTCACGATTTTGCTTCGTTAGTATAGCATCCCAGGTGATCACCTATCCTATGAGTGTTTCAACATGAACACACTTAACTTTGGAGTTTCTAATAAAATTCTACTATTGCACTAAAATGTGTCTCGATGTTTAAGAATTAGGCTTCAATCACTTAATAGGTTTTACAATCTCCCCCTCTTAAGTAATTATTGTCTTCGTCATTGCTCTATACTCAGAATCATCTATCAGGTAGATGGGATTCTAGAGGTGTCCCCTACAGATTCAAGAGGTAGCGTCCACCGTGTAGTACTTTGTCCCATCTTGGGTTCAAGAGGTGATTCCCTTGGCGTAACAATTTGGTTTGTATGTCACTTTGTTTCCATCATGTTGGTGCAATGCTTTGATACCATTTTTGATAGCCCGAACTCTCGCCCATCAAGGTATTGTTCTCTTTGGCCCAGTGGCCTCACGGTTTTGGCATATTGGTGTAACTTCCTCGGAGGTCACCCATCCTAGGAGTGTTCTGAGACGAGCACATTTAATTTTTAAGTTTTTGTCGAAATTCCAACCGTTTACCTCCAAAAAGTGCATCGATGTTTAGGAGTTCGGCTTCATTATACTTAAGGGGTTTCACATTCTCTCTCATTTAAATAACTTATATCCTCGTCAGTTTTCGTATCCCATAATCATCCACCATACATATAGGATTCTAGAGGTGGCTCCCATCATGTAGCATTTTGTCCCATCTTAGGTTTAAGAGGTGGCTCCCATGTTGTAGCACCTTGGTCTGTATGGCACTTAGTTCCCAAACTTAGTTCCATCTTCTGGCTAGTGTAATGCTCTGATACCATTTATGACAGCCCGAACTCTCACACAGGAGGGTATTGTCCGCTTTGGCTCAGTGACCTCACAGTTTTGCCTCGTTAGTGTAACTTCATAAGTCACCCATCCTAAAAATGCTTCTGCGCAAGCATGCTTAACTTTAGAGTTTCTAATGAAATTTCATCATTACACTAAAAGACATCTCAATGTTTAAGAGTTCGGCTTCAATCTACCTAAGAGGTCTCACTATAACAGCTATCCAACTAGCCTAATGAAGTTTAGGATTAGCCTTAGGCTACCACTATTTACAAGGGTAACTACTTCCATGGTTTATCAATAAAATAATATTTTTTGAAACTAATATTTAATTTCATTGTATGCATTTTTGCCAAAATCAATAAATGTGAGGCACAACCCTGTACTAAAGTTTCATTCCATATTATTTCTCCTATGAAAAATATCTTAAAAAGATGAATACAATCTGTCAAGGATTGTTACCACGGCATCTAAGGTATTTGGGAGAGATTAACTAACGTTCCTATCTTGAACTTAATGTAAGATGATGCACATATATGAAGAAAATTGAATCAATTTAATTTGTCTATTGTAATTGTTATAATATGAATTATCCCTATAGTTTGGATTTATGAAAAAACAAGAATCATTCTCATTTATGTCTAATTTGGATCCCTCTATAGTTTCGCTTTCCTCCTGAACCCTTTTCTCAAAATGAGAAGAGGATCGTACAGGGTTTAGTTGCTCTTTTTTAAGTGCTTGTTGCTTACCGAAGATCCAATTTCTAAAATTGGTAGGTCGTTGGGTTATTCAAATAAGTTATTTTTTCGGTGGTTTTTCCATGTCACAACTGGTTCATCCAGCTATGCCTTGAGCCTTTTGCTCAATGGTGGCCGGCCATTGTCTAGCCCAGGAATGCGTTGGATATCTTTGTGGTTGTATTAAATAACTGCATTAGATCAAAGTTTCAGCCGTGAATTTGAGCCCTTACTCCTCCACTCAACCATTCTTTCTTGGGAAAAAGTTTGTAAGAGCTTTTCATTCTCTTTCATTAATGCTATCGTCTCTTTTCAGGTCTCTCTGTCTTATGCCCTTCTGAAAAAAAAAAACAAAACAAAAAGATCGTTTCTTTTGCTCGCAAGGCTTATAAAAAAAACAGAAAGATATGCTCCACGCATTCCTTCTAAAGTGTTATTCAAGTTGTTAATATATTTTGTCCGGTTTTATCGAACTTCTAGCTGTATTAATTTTAATAGTTTTATTTCTATTTTATAATCATTTTTCACCAATTCTCATCATTCACATTTTATTTACATCTTCCTGTCTTTTGTACATGCCTAAAACATATCTATCACCTATTTTTAGCTTCTTATACTCTTGTTGTCCCTAAAATATATTCTCCCTCTATCATTACTACTTTTTTCACAGATCATTTTATAGTCTTATTACTACTATCATGTCTACACTAATTGTAGGCACCATTGTTTATCCAAATAATTGAATCTACACAGTTTGACTAATTGCCTTTTTTAAAAAAATTTGTTAGGCTTCTTTGATATCATTTTTTGTACTCGTGCAACCATAATCTTGGACAATCACTAATCCATTGCGTTTCGAGAATCACTCAACCAAACAACAGAACTTCTTACCTTCATACTTAAGCGCTCTCCCAAAACCCTAGCATATATGAAATTTTTGGCCAATTAAATGAGGTAATTACTAACTTTGGAGTGTGATAAAGCAAAAGTGACTAATGGATGAAAATTGTGGTTGAGAAGGATAATTGGTATTCAATTTATGATTAATTATTCCTTTTCTTTTTATTGAAATATCTTTGCCTTTGGTTTGACATTTGTCGAAACAATGCCTCTATTATGGACACTCTTGGTAGTTTTCTGCTGTTTTCATGTTGTTATTGGTGCTGAAGGGCAATCTGTGCTAAAAATTGTTAAGGGAACTCAATGTACATACCAAACAATTTTTAGGTATTACATATCTAACACCTAAGTTTTCATATTTACATTTATAAGACTCTGGTCATAAACCAATGCATGAAATGTAAGTAATAGTGGTAGTTTTTATGTGAGGTTAAAGAGTCAAGTTTATGACTGTAAATATGAAATTTTTAAGTGTTAGATATGTGAATTGATAAGAATTGGGTGGTATGTATGTAAATGGCAACTTTTAAATATGTTCTGCAAGAAGCGTTGCGCTTATCCTTCTTTTACAGTATGACAAAATAATATTTAATCTGAGGCCATGGTCATTTATCTACAGGGAGGATGGGAAAATGATGAAACTGTTGAAGAGGCAGCCTTGCGGGAAGCCCTTGAGGAAGCAGGGGTTAGAGGAGAACTTAAAGTAAGTGTTCTTCTCACTTCTTTGCCATATAGAATTTCTTTTTTTTTCTTATTTTTAAATTATTTTTTTAAGATGGAGAAAATATTTTGGGGATTTAGCTTGACTATGCCAATGATGATGAAATTGTTATTAATGAGAATATGATTTGGCCAAACAATTAAATCTACTATGTCAGGAATGGCCAAGCCATGATTAAGTGTTACTAAAAAACAAATGGTTGAATTAACTACTTTAGCAGTATTCATTGTTGGTTTGAAGGATATCAAAAGACTATTTTACCATTTCTCTATTGCTTCAAAGAATATAAGTGCTAACATAGTCTCTTAACTATTTACATGAGATCATTCCAGTCACATAGTCAATAAAAGTGTGAAATTAGTCTTTATACCCTTTTAAGAGTGGCTGTAATAGTCCCCTTTTTTAAAAGTTTGGGGAATATTTTAGCTCTATAGGGACTAAATTGACACTTTTATAGACTTGGACTTAACCACAAAGAGTTGGGGTATCACTTCAGCACTTTTCTCCGAACAAATTTTCCGCGTGACTAACGATTGTATGAGCTTCACAGGATTTTTTGGGATATTATTATTTCCGCAGCAAAAGTCTTCAGGATGAATTCAGTCCGGAAGGATTATGCAAGGCCGCAATGTTCCCATTGCTGGTCACAGAAGAACTCTGCTCATGGCCAGAACAGAGCACTCGTCGGAGGAGTTGGGTTACAATTCCTGAGGCCGCAGAGCAATGTAGACATCCATGGATGGAGGAGGCTCTTGTTGAGGGATTTTCAAAGTGGCACGCCAAACAAATGAATTATGTAGATGAGGATTAACCCCCAACCCCCCGGTAATGGAAACTAATTTGAGCTCATTTTTGGAGATTCAGCTGAATAGACTTCCTTCATCTCAAGCTTATTTTAGTTTATTGAAGTTCTCAGGCTTTGGTTAAATTTGTTTTATGCTTAAAAGATGTTATGTTTTTTTGTTATTTGAACATGTATTGCTATACCTGAATTCTTCTTGTTTTTTTTTCCTTTGATTTTTTTCATATTGGAATTACTTTTGGTTTAGGAATTATTCCAGAATTTTAATATTGATTAATATGCATGACAATAATAGACAATCAATCACTTGTATCGAACTCATATTAAAGTAATTTGGATACTCATTTTTTTTTTGTCTGATTTTCATGATTAATTATGATTGATGGTTGAGCATGTGTTCTGTAAACAAATGAATGGCGCTGATGGTGCATTCAATGGCAGCATATTTTATGAAGAAAATCAGTTTTTCCTTGGCATTTATATGCATACCACACAATTCCTATGTATTTACATATCTAAACATTCATTTTTACATGCATAACATTCAAATCCTTAACATGACGTTAAAAAAATATCACCATCATTATCATTTTAGACGTGAAATGCACATTTTTATGTACAAGTTTATGATATCAACATGCTATATAAGTGTAAATATAAAATTTTGGAAGTTAAATTTGTAATTATATTAGAATTGTGGCGTGTATGTAAATGTCCCTTTTAATTCCTTATGATGAAGTGGAACAGATTGGCTGTAAATAATCAACCCCTCATTTTATCAAAAAAAAAAAAAAAAAAAAGGTAAAACGGAAAAATAAACATGTTAATTAAGAAAAGTAGCTTTGAAGAATTTATTGTTTGGTTTTATTATTTAAAGAAGATTTATTTTTGGCTAAATACTAGACAAGCCAAAGGCAACAAAATTACCACCTGATTCGATAACAAATAATCAAATAAGACCACCACACCCACCGGAGACAAAGCTTCGGAACATATGAAATGTCACTAAAACATGACAAGCCATACATGAAGGATATATCAATTTACTCTCTCCATATATATATATATATATAGGGCA
>NW_018164985.1:684221-699275 GCF_001263595.1 Phalaenopsis equestris | reverse complement strand
TATATATATATATATACATATCTATCCTTTTCATTTTTTTTTTCAAGAGGGATATTTGAGAATACTGCACCCATATGTGATATCCATCCCAGTAGAAATCGAACCCAGGTCAGAAGAGTCTTACGACTGACAACGCAGTTGCCTATCAAATTGCTACCCAAGAGCACATATACATATATAAGGGCATTTACATAAATATCACCCTATTGCTAAAATTTACATATCTAACATTTAAACTTTATTTTTTTACATTAATAACAACCAAATCTTTCATATTACATCAAGAATACTAGTATTTTAACTAGGAAAAACAAAAAGGTGAAATGCACATTTCTATGCATAGATAAAGTGCAAAAAATGTAAAAATTAAAGTTCAAATATTACATATGTAAAAACACAGGACTTGGTTGGTATGTATCTAGATCTTGCACACATACTTATTTACAAAATCATTTGAACTTGATCAAATGCCAAAACAAAAAGATTAAAAACAGAAAAATTTAAAAAAGGATAAATTTCCATAAACTGTGACATTCTGTTTTTTTGTTCTGTAGCTCCCAAACATGCACTCAATAACAAAAGCTTTGGTGATCATAGCACCCATTTTTGCTTCATTATGAATGCCAAAAGCTGGCTAGAAAAAACTTCTGAGCAATTTTCAGCCCTATGACATTACAAATTATAATTAAGAGGTATGCCGGGAGGCTTCAAATATTCTACCAGCTCGTATTATAGGTTCTTGAAAGTATTGGAGTGATATAAAAATTGCTTCCTGGAAACAAAATAAAGGAAAAAATGTATGAATAAAGAAGATGGGGGGATTTACATACATACCACAAAATTCCTATGGATTTACATATCTAACACTTAAAACTTTGCTTTTTTTTTTCATTTATACCACAAATCTTTCATATCTCATAAAAATACTACTATTTTAACTTTTAATAAGTGAACTACGCCTTTTCATGCCAAGGTAAGGCAATATACAGGTAAAAACTGAACTTTAGGTGTTAGAGATGTAAATACATAAGAAATGAGTGGTATGTATGTAAATCTTCCAAGAAGATAAAATACCTTCTCTTTTGTTAAGGAAACTTTAGTTCAAAAAATAACAATTTGTCATCACCTCAGTACGAATAGTTCTGCTTCCCTGGTGGGGACAAGTATTTAGATATGAATGAAAAACTTCATTAACACTTTTTCCCTGTCAAGACATTAGTTAAGAAAACAGGTTAGAAAATCATAATATAAATTTGCTATATTCTATCAAGTTTGGATGCAATCAGATGCTATCATCAGTTTTAAACTCCATGAAATTGTCAAAAATAATGAATTTGCTTTCAAGCATAAAAAAGAATGAAAATGAAATTACCACTTTTTAAAATGTGGTTTCTATCCGCAAGAAGATAAATCATATGGACATTTTAGTGGTTTGGACATATAAATAGGTAAAAGTGCAGCATTAAGTTGGCTTAGACAGAACTAGGGGTAAATTAAGCTGAAATGCTCATAGAATAAACCATGTTCCATAATTTCACCTTGGTCTACATTTCTAAATATCCTACAATTATGTTGAGGGAGTACTCATAATGTTCTGCTTCACATTTATCTAAAGCTTTTTCTAGTTATTTTTCTTGTTCGAAGAGCATTAAAAGTTTAATCAGTTGAACTTAGATTTTTTTTTTTTTTTTAATCTTTTACATCAGATTATTCATTCTTAGAAGCTGGGAAGGGTATTATTGGAAAGTAGGCGGTGTAACACTCACCTGCACTTCAAATGCAAGTTCATGCACCCTATATTAATGGCAATTTGGTGACACCGTTAAGTTATTTTTTAAAAAGTTTAGACCAAATGTAGAGTGTGTCCATACATCCTCGATTTGCATGTAATTTATCCTAAGAAAAATGTTTAAAAAGAAATTGAAGAAAAGGAAATAAAAAAGTAAAAAATAACCAGGGAAGAAGTTTTACACAATGGGCTGTAAGCCTTATGTAGCCTTCAACAAAAACAAAGGGGGAAGGGGGATCCATTAAATACCACCACAAATATTAAAAATAAGGTAAATGTCAATGATGAACTTTAATATGGCCAAAAACCAATAAAAAAATAGCAGATGTATTTCAGTATGGAACAAAGGTCCAAGCATGTATTGATTTACTTCAGAATTCAGTCTAGAATAAAATTTCAGTCACAAAAATAATCAATAGCAATAGTACACAATATGCATGTGAAAAATTCCCTTCTTAAATTACAAATTGGCTACAGCTGACCAATATTCATGGGATGAAGTGCAACAATCCAGAAGCTAAAGTTGACCGTAAAATATAATTCACAGTTAAGCGTCTTGTATAAGGCTGCGAGGCTTTATATAAATCAGTCAGATACGGTTGCTACAATGCTAATCAATATCATGAATATTCACCTACGTAGTCCACTTCGTTGACTCTTTTCTATCCTCTCAAAAGTAAAACTGTAAACATCAAAATCAAAAGGAAGTGGTGCATTTGGGGAACATCACAAAGATCCTCTCAAAGCTCAAAGGTGTATTCCTAAGCAACAGCATTTTCTTAAAAAATGAGACGCAAATTTGGCATGGCTGTGTACTAAATTGAGTGAGGCAACGAGCCAAAGCTACAAGCTGATATTCAGAAATTTCTCCAGAATCTAAACTTGTCAGCATGAATTTTCACAATGTCTTGAGGCGTATTCTTAAATCCTTCGCAGGGCATATTCTTAAATCCTTCGCAGGCCATATTCTTAAATCCTTTGCAGCCCAAAGAATATTCAACCAAACTGTGAGGAAAGCTTTAAAAATTTCAAAATTTTGGCAATACAAGCGCCATAATTTTTGTGCTTTTTATTCCATCCTCACATTGTCAAAAAAAGAAGCTTGCAAATAGAGGATTAATGATTAATTATGAATATTGTGCACGATCAAGAATCTGAGATATCATTTAAATAACATCTTGAAGCGTTTCATCTCATAAAAAGGTTTGTTAAAAGCTAAAACACCGTAAAAATGCAAACAAATAAGAAACAGAAGAACCTCAAGAAAACGGATTAAATAGTCCACCTACAAGCAAACAGTTCACAGGTCATGCTATCCCAAACTCTTTTTATTATTATTATTTTTCACCTTTAGATTATTGTCTTCTTCAATGCTCTCCTCAAGACCCCCAAGACCACCAAATGCAATCAAAAGGTGCCTGCAAATTGACAAATTTCAAATGATCAAAGATCAAATAAAGAAAGATGAACTGAATGAGACTACAAGAAACTTTTACCATTCAGGAAAATAAACATCAAATTTCAAGGTTCAAGCTACCAAATCATCTGTTAGCTTTGAATTTCATTTACAACATCACAATAGTGAGAGAAAAGAGACCGTTGGGTTCCTAGACAATATGAATACAAGTATGTAAAAAGAAATGATAGCCATACCACCATACTCTCGAGTTTCTTATTAAGTCCATATCCTAATTCATAATTCCTTACAATATAATCTAAACTTTATTAATCCAAGCTCATCAAGGTTTCATGTTAAGACTTTCTACACATATTAGCAAGCCATTAAGTTAATTAAATGCTAGTTAATTTATGGAACATAATTGAAGTATATAGTAAGGCGTTCCAATATAAAATTTAATCTAGTATAAAAATTTGGTAGTTGCATTTTCAGAACTGGCAACAGAAGACATATTATCAAGTTTTATGAAATACATGTGCATGGTTGCATATATACATACATTCATACATACAATATGTGCAATATGTACAATGCAGGAAAATGCACACGTATACACATGTATGAACTCTCATATAGATAAATATTAAATGCTAAAATCATATATGTTGTCATTAATTGATCCACTAAATGACAAAGTAATGCATACAATTAGAAAAGTTTATCAAATAAAATAGAAACTATTGCAGTGGTGGCAAATATGTTCCCACAAAAATCCAAATTCCATCATCAAACATCAATATCTCATAATAAGATCAAAAATGCTAACAAAATCCAGAACTATATTATGAAGAAAATCCAAATAGAGGAAAGTGATAAAAATGTCAAACATCAGAAGGGTCTATTAACTCATAAAACAGAGAGACACTTGCATGCATCAAGGTATAGCTGTCCTCTAAATAGATGACGCAGACGTCTTTCTGCCTGAACCGGACAAGTGAATTTCAGCAGGGAGACTGGAAGGGTCGACCGGCCCCCCTTTGGGCCTAGGGCTTGCGGCCCAATAGAAATGGGGTCTATCTTATTTGTTGCGCTTTAGGTTATTTTTTGTTCAGTTTTCTGTCAGGATACAAGTACGCATCTCCAGATATTCTCTTCTAGAGTTGTATCTAAGAAAAAGTGGTGCTCCGGTTGTATCTCATTCCGAGTCCGAGGTGGTGACTATCCTCGACTTTACCTCCCTCCGCAACCTCCGCTTCGCTGCCTCTGTCGCCATACCTTCTGCAGACACCCCCGGAGAAAAGTTCTGTGCTGTTCCTGCAGCGACCGTTCCTTACTGCCTCCACTTCTCTCCATCCTTGTTGTTTTCTTGTAGCAAACAAACTTCCAATCAACAAAGCCATCCCTATCCCGTGGAACTTCTACCACCCCAGTCACAAATCTGCCACTCCCTACAGTACACCCAGTTCTCAAGTCCTGTTGCCCTTCTAACCGCAATTCCACTCTCCCTGACTCCCTCCTTGTCAAGAGTCCACCGTAACCCCATCCCCCTCTCCTGCAGCCAGCTGAGGCCCTTACCTTCACTCCTGGCGCACAACCTCAGCCTCTCTGCTTCCTGCTGCCATCCCGCAGCATCCACCCCTATGCTAGCCAACCTTCTTGTCACAGCCAATCTCCCCAGCTGGCTTCCCTTCCACTGCAGTCCACCTTCCAGCATTCTTGCCGCAGATGCTCACCATCCCTCCAGTTAACCGCAGCCACCTAAGGCCCTTCCACCCGCATAACCGCCACCACCCTTTTAGGATACAATCATATTGGTGTTTGAGGCGGGTCTGTGGCTATATCTATTGCTGTTTGAGTGATTGTTTTTCCTTATTTTCAATTTAAATAATAATATTTGATTTCATATAGTTGTTTGGGTTAACTCCGGCATCAATAAGTTTCCGCAAATCAAATATATGCAAAAAGAAAAGAGTTTTGAAAATACAAAGTTAGGAGGAGGTTTTGATGCATATAAAATATATTCAGATTTGACAAGAAACGTTATAGAGTAACAGTCAATCACAAAATATACAGATATCTTCTGAAACTGGAGAAAAAAATTTAGAGCAATTAGAATATATCAAAATTTCTTCTGCCATGAGGATATTAACCAAGTTGTCTGTTCAAAAACAATATCTTACAAACTTTGAATATATATCCAGACAGTATAACTTGCTGCCCACAAATCATCAATAGCATCAATACTGAATCCATAAGAACATCAAATAGTTGAATCAAAGTACACTAAGGACTCTGGGTATCTTTCTTTCATATGCTTATACCACATTGTATGTTTAAGGTATATTGAAGTATTATTTGACTTGCATGGTTCAAGCAGGTTTTAAAACTTGTACTCCTTGCTAGAAAGATTCATACTACTATTAGAAATTTCCTTGAGATTTCACTAATAGAGTATTACAAAAGTTAAAGAAATAAGCCATGAAAATCTTTCATGTTAAATTTTATTTTATATTACATCCTATCCACTAATATTTCTCCTTAAACATTTTAAATATTCCTAACTTCATGCTAATTTTACACTACATCTTATCCATAATCTTTAATTAAAATCATTTAAAATCACAACATCTAAATTACTTGCTCAAGAAAGTACTACCACTTCTTTAGAAGAGGTGACAAGAAATTAGAAAAGGCACACCACATTTATTTATCTTAGCTAAAAAAACCATGTCTTCTTTCATGTCCATTTCTCAATCTTAAGTTGTACTCATCCAATTTTTGCCCGTTGAATTTAATTCAAACAGCATGCCTGCATCCACTACCATTAATATTTTATAATTCCTTCTTTATATCTCCCTCTTAAATTTACCCCCATCATATCACTGGTAAAACATTATTTCTTGCTGTGACAACGTGCAAAAAATGTCATGTTTCTATCACCTACATTCTTCTCCAACTTCCAGAGAGCTGAGGTCTATTTAACATCTAGACCGTTGATTAGGATGTTGAAAAAATGGCTGCAAATGAAACCTTATTCATGGCTCTCAGAACATGGTTGTTATAAGCCTTGTAATAGATGCTCACATATTGAACCATTCTTTTCTGAAAACCTAATCCTCCACTTCTTTGATAAATGAGTTCGTTTCAAATTGCATTGTGACGTACAATACTTTAAACATTGACTATTATATATGCCAACTTTGGCTGAAATAATTTTGTACTGGAAGATAATGTACTTTAACCTAATGTGCAAAAGCCTGCTCATTGTTTTTTTTTCCTTCAATTGTCTCTTCATAAAAGTTTATTTTGTCTCTTCAATTGTCTCAAAAATCTTCGTATGTTATTCGTTCAACATATTCAATGGATAATGTAATATTGAGAGAATTTGTGAGTAATAAACTAAGTAAATAGACTGCAGGCCTAATAAAAAATACTTCTTTTTTGGCAATTTTAAATTTCAAATTTTTTTAAACTTAAATATATGAATTTTGGATAGGCTTTTTTAAAGAGTTAACTTACTTTATTTTACTGCTTGCACTATTCTAATTAGAAATGCGACCATTTGGACTGAAATTTTTGAGTGTTCACATAATGCAAACAAAAAACATATTGGGTCTTACTTCATATTTACGGTCGAGAAATCAAAAATTGTAGTAATTTGGTTGCATTTATATAAAATAAATAAGTTTGATTTTTGCATTTCACAATTTTGAATTGTTACCAACAAACTGCATTGATCTTTAACTAATAGATTTCATTGAAAATAAGTTCCTTCAAGCCTTAAACCATTTTCTGCCTCAACTGCATGATGCAACGCTTCATTCTCAAGGCTTAGTTAAATTCAAGGATTGTGATAAACAGTTTGTGGTTTTGCTTAGACGATTTATTTTATTAATTCAAAAAATTATTTGTGATCATCATCCTTCGTTGTGATTGTGGAGGCATTATAATTGCTTCATTGAAAAAAATGAGTACCATGTAGAAAGAACGAGTTAAGGGATCATGTTCAGATTGATATCATGGGGTTTAATTAGTACTACAACGAGTAAAATGCTTTTTAGCATTAGATAACTTAAACTAATGTGGCTCCATAATACAGTCAGTTGTAACAAGGTTGGATATAGTACTCAGATGCTATGATTTACCGCTTATAATGCACCAAACCTTAAACCCATCTGTTTCAGAGAAAGGTAGTCGTGACAAAAGAAATTAATTTGTGAAACAGAATTAAAGTTTAACTTCAAGTGGATTGTGAAACAGCTTGGATAACAAAGACGTGAATGATTACAATGGAGTCAATTGGCTTATGTCTAGTAAGATCATTCCAAAAAAATTGTTTTACTGGAATCATAAAAGGACTGCCAAGTTTTGGACCATAATTACAGCTGAAAGATGATTAGAAGAAACAGATGATCAACAAAAGGACTGGCTACAAAAAAATGATGAAATAAAAGCTTGCGTAAGAATTATTACTGAAAATTAGGTAAGCTAAGCTCTGATGATTTGATAACTGCACCATGCTCAGAAGTTCCAACAATATAATCATAGCTTTCCTGAGAAAGACAATATTAATATTTCTAGAATATTAAAAAGATAATCCCAAGTTCTTATCTTGAAAATTCTATGTCAATAAAAAGAATTCCACCAACCTTGTGCAGGCAGTTCTTGAAAACTGAACTGAAGTTTGGGGCATACCGAACCTTATAGCCCCAATAAATTCCCATTTCTTCCCGTGGAGTATTTTCTCCAACAACCTTCTTCAAACTATCTAGACAAAAAGAGGAAGAACATTGTTACATCAGAAATACCAACTATATTTTAAGATGATTTCAGCGCACAGAGCTAATTTTTACAACAATGAGTGGGGACCTCATTTGATAAACATGTACCAACCAAGCAAACCTAGCATGTGTTGGAAACTAGGCATAACTCCTTTAACTTTGATACGAAACCCCAATTATATTAACGGCAACGCAGCCTAAACTTAAATATAAAATTTGATGTAAGATGGTCTACGTCCCTTACTCCTTCAAAAATCACCATCATCATCATTAAAGCATTGATGCAACAATCTATGGCCAACTTTATAAAGCTCCACTTTCTATTTGCTCCTATTGACAGCAGCCTTGCATATTATTCACAAAAATTTGAGACAGCTTCTTCAAACCATGTCATCTTTTACCTTTAGTCTATCATTTCTTCTTTATAATACCCCAATAATAATTTTATTTACATTTCTAATAGGCACATTTTGTATCATACATGTCCAAAGTACCCGTTTAATTTCAATTATGTTATATTCAATAAATGCCACTCAAATCATTTCTCTAATGCAAACTCATTAATTTAATCTTTCTAATTTGCCACAAATCAATCTTAAAATTCTCATTTTTGTAAATTTAACTTAGTTAACTTCTTTATGGCTCAACACTCTGTGACAAACAACATTGTTGGCCTAATAATAGTTTCATAAAATTTACCTTTTAATCTCCATAAAGTATTATTGGATGATACTCCCTAGAAATTTTTTTTAACTTTAAACATAGAAACTTAACTCTATCAAGTCAATAAAGAGAAAAACATTGTGTTTCTTGCAAGACATCGATGAATCATATCAGATGGGCCTATCATGCCGATATATAAAATATCTCTAACGTCTTCCATAAATAGAACACAATATTATCATTTGCAATAACTTCAAGAACAAGCTAATTATATGTCAGATAAGATGTTGAATGTGAATTTACAAGGGCATTGAAAAAATCTAAAATAACCCGTAATATTGGTACTAGATTTATGAATTAAAGTTAAATCAGTTACAACAAAGAAAACTGATATAAGTGTTTCCCACGATTTATATTTTATAAGCAGTTATCTCAATGCATTGGACAAACTTATATGACCACTTCTTTCTTGTAATTAAAGGTTTTTTAGGAAACTTTACAGAGCTCAAGTCATACCTACTATTTTATCATCTAATTTAACTTTATAGTGGTCAAAACCAACAATTATTTTTTTCTGAATCTCTTCATACAAATAAAATGAAATTACGTAACATCCTATTTATATGAAATAAATAATGAAAATGCTAAAATTCCAAAACGAGTCCTAACAAATACAAAAAGAGACAAATAACTCCTAGATGATCACATGATAAAAGAAATTGAAAATAAGTAACCCTCACAAATATGATATGCATATATGGATTTAGAAACTCTTCAAAAAGGCCAACACAAAAGGCTTAAATATTAATGGAGATAATTTATTAACTTCAAAAATTCGTCCAACTAGATGAAAATCTAAACTTCAATTTTTTTCCTCATAGCCATGTTTAACAAATTGTTTAAAACATTGATGAAATTTAGCTTTCTCCACAAGTCCCTCTCTACGAGTATTGAGATCAAGGCACAAGGAAAAAAAACAAAATCATTTTTAATTTGATTAGTAGAATTAAATTTGTTAGAATTTTCATCAAGAGTTAAATCAATTTATCCAATTCATTTATCTTTAATAAGCACGAGCTATTCACTATCACATTGAGATCGTTTTTCATTTTTTCGATTGGCTCATGAACTATTAAAGGCATTCAACTTTGCATTTAGAAATTAATTAAATTTCATCTAGAAGCCCATCTCCATACTCATGTTAAAGATTAAATCAAAATTCTATTTAAGGTTTAAAGTCAATTATTATCTCAGATTAACTTCAGCTTAAAACTCAGATTCTAGTTCTCGTTCAAATATAAGAGCAATTTAATTTTCAAGAGTAAACTCAATTTCTCTTAGAGGTCCATTTGAATTAAGTTTAATGGCAAACTCAAATTCAGATTCAAATATGAACTCACACTTATACTCAGTTCAAAACTTAAGTTCTAACTCTTGTTCAAGTTCAGCTTCATAACCATATTCTAGCATAAACACAAATTCATCAAAAATCAAATATAGACTCATTTTGTAATGGTAAATCTTCTTCTTCATTTAATACATCATCAAAAGAATATTTCCTATTGCGTGCTAGAAAATCCTAGTGGCAGAGAAATCTTATTGTTTAGCACAACATAATTTTCCAACACATACACGTATAAACATGTAGAAGATAACCAAATTTTTTTTTATGTGAAAAAACTCTGGATAGGTAAAAAATCACGAGGTTTAGCCCAGTCAAAGTAATCCACTATGAAATTGAAAGAGCATAGGTGCACTTTTTTCTAAATTAGAGAAGATAAAATTAAACAAATTGAAGATCATAACTTTATAATAATGATTTGTCTATAAGAGTCATAATTGAGCTTCAATAATTGTAACCGGTGACTACAATAATAGTAGTTAACTACAAAAAGTTATAATTGGTGGCTACAACAACCATAGTTAGCTATAACAATGGTTGATGGTGGTCGACGGCAACCTTTGCTAGTTGATGGCAATCTCTAATGATCAATGGAGATATCTGGTGATCAACAACAAACTCTTGTGGTCAAATGCGATCTCAAGTGACCGACGATAACTGTCGAAATTTCAATGGTTAAGCTCCTTAACGACCTTAGAATAGAATGATTTTGGGCTCACTAGATTTCTCTATAAGCATGCCAAATTTTGAGATCAAAATATTTTACTATGCTTCAAGTGTTTGATATGAACTTATTTGGACTCGGATTGTATCACCTCTGAGTCATTGATTTACCTTATTATGACACTTAATTTGACTATAAACTTGTTGAAATTGGAGCATGGATGATCTTGAATTTGAATTTATAATTTTCTTGCTCAAAATGCGTCAAGACCCGTACATGATGATAAAAATTTAATGATAACACAATTTATATGCGTCAATTCATTGATAAGGTTAGATTCAATTATGCAAATTGAATTACACTTTATTGACATATGCTTGCCAAATTTTTGAAAAAAAAAGAAGAAGCTTTTGTCTAAATTTTAACTTTATTTTATGATTGATAAGCAAATTTTAAATTTACATCATTGTAATAACATTCTTGAGAAGTGAAAACAACACTTTCGCTTTTGAAGCTTTAATTATATATGTAGCAATTTTAACAAAGTACTCGAATACATCTCAACACTCAATGATACAATTAAAGCCAAAATAGCGCTTTTTTTGTAGATCGTAACATCATTCATTCTTAATCTCATGTAAAATGATTAATGAAATAAATAATTGTAATTTAATATCTAGGCAATATTTTTAACTAAAAAACTCATAAATTTGTTATAATATATTTATCGGGGTCTCTAGTACTAATGTATTCAAGTAGTATATTTATATACTCATATATAATTCTACAACTTTATGATTTAGGTCTACTCGTATGAGTTTCAGTTCACTTGCAATACTATATCAATACAATTTAGCATATATCCCACTAGTTTAGATTTTAGTATGCTGAAAACTTTTTAAAGTAAAACAAATGGTACTCCATAAATAAAAATTCCAAAGTATCAATCAAATATAGGAAGTCCACTAGAATATACCTCTCATCGAATATAAGTTTGTAATTTTAATCATCTTGATAGTTATATTGTATTGTTTAGAATCATGATTTACTTGATTTGTTTACACGTTGCATCTTTAATTAATTTTTTACTTGCTCAATTATCACATCCCACAATTAGTTGAAATGAAGTTAAAATTATAACATATAATACCAATTCTGATGGAAAATATTTTAGGGTTTAAAGTTCACTAATGCTAACCAAAAATGATAATTCGAGTATTCCATTTTTTTCAATTTTAGTAAAAGATTATTCACATTGATTAAAAATTAGAAAACACTATCAATTTTAAAAAATAATCAAATGATAAATTAAGAATCGCCAAATTTTCAAATTCCATAAGAAATTGGAGAACCAATATAAATTCTACGCAGAACTAAATTCAAATAAAAAAGGAAACTGGCAAGCATTAAACTTTAAAAAACCTCAATCATGTACAATAATCAATCGCTAAACAATATATAAGAAAAAAATAATGATAAAAATCATCACAAGTAAGATTCAAACCTCATGTCAGCACAAAAAGATTCACCCTCTTAAAGTAATCATCAATAATTGTGAAGCTCGCATAATCCGCTTCAAAAGCACAGAAAAAATGAGACAAATTCATTTTTATATTTTTTCACTATTTAATGTACAATACATTTGCATGCACCAGGGACCTATTTATAACCCAAAAAAGACCCAAAATATGTAATTTCATATAATCCTCCAAGATGCCGGCTATTATTACAAGTTTTAATTCAACATGCTTTAATTTCAACATGTTTACAGTCTTAGTTTCAAAAAGCAAAAAGCAAACTGCCAACTTTGAACATTCATTCCGACAATTCTGGCATAGCCTAATTTTTCTCAGCTACAGTAAAATACTAGAATAAAGAAATAAGTGAACCCGCTACAATACCCCAAGTTCGAAAGGAGGAAGCAAAGAATTCTACAGTGTCCACATATGGGAAAAACAAAAACAGTTTACTAAAGCTACAGCTACATGAAAAATGGAAGCGCGGCAGAATGGAAAAAGAAAACGAATAGGTAAACACATGAAACACCTATGGGAAATTCCAGACTCAACATGGTGTTTTGTAACCAAAATAGTAGATTTCCAAATCGGTAGATGTACAAAAAAAAAAAAAAAAAAAAAAAAAAAACTGAATTTGTGCTAAAGCACTGAATTAGAAATGGTTAATGTAAGAAATCCAAGAGTTGAATTAAAATAACTCATAACAGTAAACCAAACATAAAAAGAGAATCAAATTAACCTCAAAAGAGAAAATCCAGCTCAAAATCATAATGCTAATCTTGATGTTTATTTTCTGCTTTTCTATAGGTTATACACTTAGATTTCCATCAAATATATAAGTGAAAAATAAAGCCTTAGGATGACATGGAAACAGTCTGCAAGATACACTGAGTTAAATGGTTGACTCGTAATTTAAAAAAAAAAATAGTTGCCTTGAGCAATGGTTTCTACCTGTTTCAAAGTTCCGGTCAGCTCCCATTGCAACAGTCACTCTTAATCCTGGCTTGAGAACTTGCTCAAGCTTGACATTCTGCATAATCACATTTCAAAATATAAATTATTATCATAAAAGATCTTGGTTAAATACACAAATTCTATAATTGAAAGAACAAAAAAATGACATAAATAAACTAAATGGATTTCAGTCTGGATATTTACTATAGCATATATTTCATTGCAGAAAATACATTAATAAAAACCGATGTGTTATGATTTATTTATTAAAAATTCAAAAGGTTTACAGCTTCTAATAAATAATCATTGCAAGAAGCTACAAGAGTTGAGATAGGTCAAGACAGATTCACCAGGAGTTTAATTCTAAGATAATGAACTAGCAAGGTGAACAGTATAAATAATCTTTTTATTACCAACTATGAAGATAAATGAACTTTCAAATATTCAATTATTTAATTGATCTTCCTGACTGACGGAAATGATGTATAATTTGAGGATTCTCACCAGTAATCCAGTATATGTAAACAATAAAATCAATTAAAAATGCCACAAAATGTCTTTGTTTAGCTTGAAGAAGCAATGCTCAATAGAAGAAAAACCATTAACAGAGAAGTTTCCCATTGATATGACTCTCAAATGGAATGCCTCCAATTCCACTGAAAAACAGTAATTGAAGAACAAAATGTACATTAACATCATTCCATTATCCACATTGATCTAAGGATTGGGTTACTCCATGCATTATATAACATTTATATAAATCAGCCCTGTTAAAAACCAACCACGCATCATTATTTGGATGGGCTTGGCCATAAACTACTTTTCCGAAGGCTACCATATCCAATTCAAAGTAGAGATAATACCAAAACAGGATAGATAGACCTCCAGCACAACATTGGAGATTCCATTTCAGAACAAAATGAATAAAAGAAAAAATATAAAAACAGCAAGGAAAAGTGGGTAGCACCTAAAGTGTATAATCAATTTGCGGCTGAAGGTTCAGCACCAGAGCCTTGGCAATGATGAGCTGACAAGCAACTTAAAGATTATTTAATTTATCTGAGATTTTCAACACCGTGTGAATGCCTTTCCTACTCAGACAACAGCATTTAACTACTAAAACTCATTTCATCTGAAATAAGTACAGATATCCAGTTAGACTGCATTCATCCAAGGATTTGAGCTATAGATATATGAGGGATTCGTGCAACAAAGGGGAAGAGTCGGAGTGAGAGAGTCAAAGCAAGCGGGGAAACAATGAGGGATTCGTGTGACTAATAAAGAAGTACGCTAGAGGAAGAGTGAGTCATACTCACGCAAGTAAGATAGGAGGGCAAAGAGTAGGAGGTGAAGCGATTGATAGAGCCCGCATGGAATGAAGACGATGCAAATAGGTGCAGTGTACGAAGCTGAGAGTCGCGAACGACAAGAGAAGCAAATTCAAGCAACCGACGCATGAGCAGTTCGCGTTAGAGGGAGCAAAATAGGAAATCAAGTCGAGCATGAGTAGCAACTACACTATTGTGTGAGGTGAGAGTCCCTGAACAAACAAGCTCATGCGGTTGCCACCTCGAGTAGGTTCATACCAAAGTGGTGATCGAACTTGAAACCAGGGAAACAACATAACTGCGACCGCTAGAGAAGGATTGAGCCATGCATATGAGCAAAAACAAGGAGTTGAATCGATTGAAGAGCTAGCGTTCCAAGTGCTAGACAAAAATTTTAAAGGTAAATTTTATTTAACTTATAAATTATAGATATAAATGAAACAAAGAATAAGAATATTTTGATATAAATCAGAAAAAAATATTCTTTATAAAATAAAAACAATATGATGAATATTTTATAAGTAAATACTAAAAAAATCAATTAATTAATAGAATAT
>NW_018164985.1:677511-684187 GCF_001263595.1 Phalaenopsis equestris | reverse complement strand
TATATATATATATATCATACTAAAATTTAAAATTGTATTAGCAATTGTCAAAATAAAAAAGAATTGTTAGGACAATTTTCTAAATGATGAGATTAATAATTTACAAACTCAGTGAAACTTAAATTTAATTAACAGCATGATTTAATTAATAACAATTTAATTATGCAGTTGTAATAATCTGTCAGCAAATGGAATAATAATTGGCAAAATATTAAATATTATTTGAGATAGAATTAAAGAAAAAACACAAGTGAAGAAAAATTTTAATGCATGTTATATATATTGATAAAATTTGAAATATTAATAGTCTAGTTAAAGTGATATGTATACTTAAAATATAGGATTTAAACCAATAATTTAAAAAATAATATTGTATAAAATAGTTAAACATAATTGAATAATATGATTAAAAATTATATTTTCATTGCTTATTATAGATGTCAAATTATACTAGATGAAGTCTGAAGGTGAACGAAGGTTGAAGACATGCCAACGGATCTGTAGTGAGTACTCATGTTTTTCAATTATGATGGTTTTATTATTTTCTTCTAGACAAAATGCATCATTTAATTTTGATACTTATTTAATTGAAAGTTATTGCATATTACAATTTACATCATGGTAAACATGTTCAATTAGATGACTTAATCATAATGAAATAAATGACATAATTTAACTCAACATACTTAGGGCGTGTTGGGCGCCGCGTTTTTCGCGCGACACGGCCCGAAAACGCATTTGGATTTCTTTTCTTCGGTTGATAAATGTGGAGTGACTGCGGTTTTATAAAACTTTGATGAAACACGGGTCACAGGTTTAACCCCGCGGCCCATGTTTCGTATTATCTTTCGTTCGCTTTTACCGCCCCACCCCCTCCCTCCCCTCTCTCGTGACTGAGCTTCTCTCTCGAGTCCCAATCTCCCCTCTCTCGTGATTTTGCCCTAAAGGTAAGATCCCTGCTTGCCTCCTCTCTGATCTGTGGCTTCGTTGGTAAGGCTTTGTCTGTCTAGGTGGTTACTTTTCTCTCCCTATCCCCTCTGTTCTTCGGCTCAGTTTGGTTCCTTTGCTCTCCCTCGGCCCACAGTATTCTCTACCACTATTTTTCTGGCTTTTCGATTTTGCAATGGTTTTAACTTCTCTAAGCTCTATTGGGTCGATGATTTTAGGGTGGTTATGCGCTACTGTTGGATTTTACAATTTCAACGATTTTGGTTTTTTGCAATTCTTGTGATTTTGCATTGGTGGATTTTCTTTATTTTTGATAGGGTGATGACCTTATTGTGGATTTGGTAAGTGAAATACTTGTAATGCAATGTTGTTGGTTACTGATATGATGATTCAGCTGGTTGGGAAGGCAGTGGGGGATTTTGGAGATTCTCTGATTTTGTTTTTTTGCAATTTCATTTGTCGAAAAATGTGGTGATGGCTTGTTCTGTGAATTTGGTGAGAAGAGTACTTGTGGTGCCGGTTTTTGTGATTTTGTTAAGAACATCATTGGTGATTTGATTGGTTGTTACTGTGATGATTAGTTGTGGTGGTTGCTGGTGGGTTGGCCGAATTTTAGCGGTGGTAGATTGCTGGTTGGTTGCCCAAATTTTAGTGGTGGATTGCTGGTGGTGGTTGCTGTTAAATTTAGTTCAGTGTCGGTGCTAGTGGTGGTGGATTGCTAGTGGTGTTGGATTGCTGGGGTGGTTGTGGTAGTTGTAGTTGTGGTTGTGCTGTGATGGTTGTGGTTTGTGGTTGTGTCAATTTTGTGTGGTTTGTGGTTGTGTGTGGGGTGTTGTTGTTCTGAGTGGAGGTGCTTATGCGTGGGGTTGTGTCATTCTGTGTGGATTCTGATTTGTAGTTCTGTGAGGCTGTGATTCCATGTGAAGGTGTTGGTGTGGCGTTATGGGGTGGTGTGGTTTGTGGTTATGTGATTGTGTTTGTTCTGTGCGGTTTGAGGTTGTGTGTGGAGGTATGATTCTGTGTGGTTGTGGTTGTGTGTGGAGGTTGTGGTTGTGGTTTTGGTTTGTGGTTGTGTTGGTTCTGTGTGATTTGTGTTTGTGTATGGAAGTGTGGTTTTGTGTGGAGGTATTGGAGTTGTTTTGTGTGGAGGTATTTGTGTTTGGGGTTGTGGAGTGTGGTTGTGGAGTGTGGTTGTGGAGCTGTGGGATGTGGTTGCGTTGGTGTGGAGGTATGGAGTGTGGTCGTGGAGGTGTTGGCGTGTAGTTGTGATTTCTTCTAATTACTTATTCTGTCAAATATTTATGTTTAGCTTTTACTACCCTAGTAACGAAATGGTTAAAGGAAATGACGGTTCATCAGCTATGTGGAATAAGGAAACCAAACTCATATTTTGCAACCTCTGTCTTAAAGAAGTCGAACTAGAAAATAGGCCCACCACCTATTTTAATAAGGAATGGTGACAAAATATTATAAAGAGTTTCAAGTAAATGATGGGAAGGGAGTACGATAGGATGCAACTGAAGAACAAGTGGGATCAGTTGAAAAAGAACTAGAAATTATCGAATGAATTAAAACAAGGATCCACGGGCTTGGGTTGGGATCCAATCAAACGAACTATTGATGCTTCGAATAAATAGTGGACTGAGAAATTGGAAGTAACAACTTATCCATGAAAGATTTTCTTTTCATTACTTTTTCTTCTAGAATTATATGAACATATCAACTTCACCTTATATTGCATGTAGTGTCAGCTGCCAAGAAATTCAAATTCAATGGAATTGACCCAGATATGGAAGAAAAGTTGGACCGTATCTTTGGTGGGGTTGTCGCAACGGGGACTAATGCCTGGACCACTAGTAAGCAAGAGTCCGCAGGCATACCTGAGAACTTGGATGTCAAGCAAGCAACTGGCTCCGGTGAAGGCCTAAGCCCAAACCAAATGAAGTGGAGTTCACATGCAGGTCAAAGTGTACAAGGGTGGAGAAAAAGAAAAAAAAGAGTTGTTTTCATTAGAAGCCAAATATCAAAATCGGTCGAGCCTGAAACTTCACATGTGACCTCCATCGAAGATATTATCTGATTTCTGGAGGCAACTCCAGAAGTTAATGAGGACATGTTGCTATATTTGAACTCCATGAAGTTGTTGGAGGACCCGACCTGTAGATAGTTTTTCATGAAGAAAACCCCTGAACGTACAATTATTTATGTTTTTTTACGATGACAAGGACGATTAATTTCATCTAGTTATCGTTGTACTATTTGTATTTATTTTCCTGTAGGTTTATCGAATTTCTTATTTGGATGATTTTTCCTTCTCCCAGGAACAATCTTTATGCTATTTTGGATTTTTGTCGTTCTATCGTACACTTTGTGATTCAATATTCGAAGTTTATCAACTTTGTTTGATTAAAAAATGATGAGCTCGAAGATTTCTAGGATTTCCCAAGCATTGTTGTGCCACTGTAAACATTAGAGTTTTCCTGCTGACGTCACGTCGGCCACATAGCTACGAGAGAAAGTATTATAGTTGCCCGCGAAGAATCACGGAGAAGTGTGACTTCTTCTGGTAAGCAGACAGGCTGACAGATTCCAACGCCGAATGTGATCGGGAATAGATAGTATCCCTAGAGGACAGCGTAGCTCGTGACATCTACCATCTGTATTTTAAAAATAATATTATTATATTATTAAATGTTATTATACTTTTTTTCTTTATTTTAGTAATTAAGATACTCAATATTAAATTAAGTGTACAAATTATTTTTTGTATTATTCTTAAGTGGATTTTTGCTTATAAAATATCAAATAAATGGGTATGATAGTTCTGTGCAATTAGCATTACTACACATAGAAAAAATGGTCATTTGTTTAGAAACAGCTGCAGCACAGCTATTTTTAAACTGCAAAAAATAAGCAACCAGTCAACATATCTACAGCAGCTTCATATGGCAGCTGCTGCGCAGCAGCATATTAATAAGTTGCAGCTGCCCCAAACAGACCTTTAGATTGTTCAAATATTTATAAATTACTATATAAGTATATTATATGACCTGAAAAGATAAATAGCATGATCTATAAAATATACGCACAAAGACAAGCGTAATTCACGCCCTTTTCGTACTAAATATGAACACTCGAATACTCATGCATGTTAGTTGAAAAAGCATACTCATATTGACATACCTAAATTGATGCAACATTTAAATAGTACTCCTGTGACATTACAAAATAATGATTTTTTAAATTATTTTGAAAGATCATATTTAAATAAAAAACAGTTACTTCCAATTTTAGAATTAGCATGTGTATTGCTTTCTTTTACCTTACATTATAGTAGCTTAGAAGTATGATTATTCATTGGTTTAATAATGACTCGCTATGTTTTTAACTAACATTTAAAATTTTAAATCTTGAGCTAAAAATGATTGGAAAAAAAGGATAATGTGGAGAGGCAAAATAGCCAACATAAAGAAAAAATAAATTCTTTCTAATTATTTTATTTTAAATTAATTTTAATTCTTTTTGTCAAAGGCTCTTTAGAATTATTAAATAATTATCAACTAATGATATGTGTGTGTGTGTGTGTGTCCACCTGGAGAGAAAACTACAACAGGACAGGATTTGGTGTCTGATGCTATTGCCCCTGCGAACCCTCCCCTGAAAATATTGTTTCCGCGATCAATGAGAAGTTGGATGGCCCTGCTGAGCAACCTACACTTTCAAACCTTATTGAAAATAATAATGAAAAACCCCTACCTACACGGATTGATAATCAGGAGAACATTGCAGCTCCCCATCTTCAGAAAATATCAGAGGTAGAGGCGATAACTCTTACCTCACATTCCCATTCTCTTTTGTGGATAACTGTTGGCAATCTTTCTACTGCAGCACTACCATATCATCCGAATGAGCAACAATCTTAAGATGAGGAATGACAGGTCTACACTTTCTACACGTCCAAGAGGAAGAAGAAGAATGAAGATCTACTTGAGCTAAGGAATCTAATGGACGATACTCTGGTTACTTCGGGCAATAGTACACCCCTCACCAATCTGTTAGCTGGTTCCTTTCCGAGAACTAGAGACAGAGGCAGAACTAAAGTGGGTCGACCTGGTTGATCTTATATGTACCATCTACTTTTGGGTTTTAAGTTTCTTTTATTTTCTTTTTGTGTGTGTTGTACCGTACGGGTTGGGTGTCTAGTTGGGTCCACTCATACAACCTATCTGTACTATTTTCTCTTCAATAAATTTGCCTTGGGCTTTTAAAAAAAAAAAGCGTGTGTATGTATGTATGTGTATATATATATATATGTGTATATATATATATATATATATATATATTTGTATATATATATGTATGTATATATGTATGTATGTGTGCATGTATGTATGTATATCTATATATGAGTGCATGTATGTATGTATATGTGTGTGTGTTTGTGTGTGTCTATAAATATATGCTCTTGTGGATGGCATTGTCTAAGGTGGATGAACTTTAAGACACATTCACATTTAAGCTTGCACAAAATTTGTTGTTATTCAGTTAGAACACCAATGGTAACAAGTTACAAAAAATTACTAGCATGCTACAGTTAACATATTAAATTGAAATAGAAAATTATGACAAATCCAATAAGCCCAGCTTAAGAAAATTCTTAAGACAGCAAATAGTGAAAAATAATTTAATGTGACTATCTTTTATCTAACTCAACAATTGAAATTTAATTGGACGAAAGTAAAATGATTGTGGATTTAAGATTTGAAATAAATTGCAAGTAAATTTGTTTAAATAGGCAAGTAAATTAGAGATTAATTGAAGCTCAATCAGGATCAATATTTTATTAGTATTTAATTATGCTAACGACGGTTACAACAAGTAGTTAAAAAAATAGTTCATGGATCAATTATGTAGAGTGAAAAGCAATCATTTATTCAAGGGTAATTAGAAAATCACTATAGCTTACTTAAGATGATTAAAATAGTTAAAAATAAGTTTAGGTCATTAGTGCTACAGTGAAAAGCGGACTATACGTTAATAAGACGGGTAAACAAAACAAATATAGCAGAATTAGAGAAAAAATTAGACCAAATATAATTTGAATAGAGGTTGTGGGGAAAAAAAACAAAGTAGGGTTAAAAACTCAAACAACACTCAATAAGGATAAATGACGAATAAGAATTTATACAGACAACCCCAGAAAATTAAAACAAGACTTAAGATGATAAAGAGGTCTGCATCTAGCTGATGAGTTAGTTAATAGCCAAAGTAAAAGAAATAATTAGTTACTGAGGCTACTGTCGGCAGCAAAAGGTTGGTTGTTTAAAGTTTGTGGGTTGCCCGTAAGAAGCTGTCGGTCGCTGGAAGTGAAGTCTCGTCGCCCGCTTCGGAAAGACGTTTTAATTTACGTATATATATATAATTTTAGAAAAATATGAAATCAAACTGACCTCATATTTTTCGCAGTTTAAATGAAAGAGCGTTCTACCTCAAATCCTGTATCTATCCCAAGGGATAAACACAAGACTTGAGGATGAGGCTCGATCAAATAAACTAAGAAATATATGACATCTGTTTAGTCTGCGAAACCGTTTTATTTGCCGACAAGTTCCCCTATTTAATACAAAGAATTAAATAGGGTTTATTTTAGGTTGGATTCGGAAAGGCTTCCTATAAGGGCAAGCCCCTATAGTTAATTACATCTTAAATGACCGAAGTCACCTAAGAA
>NW_018164985.1:676150-677348 GCF_001263595.1 Phalaenopsis equestris | reverse complement strand
ACGTCGTATCGAACGACAACCTCGGAACCTAGAACGAGTTAGGGCTTAAATCGTACAGCAGAGCTATACGAATGCCTAAAGAAAAAAGTGGAGGATTTATGTTGCGCTAGGCAAATAACCTCGAAATCCTATGGATTGTTGTTTAATTTCTAGAAAAATGAATAGTTTTGCTGGGGAAGACGTGTTATGCTATTGAAGATGGTCGTGCTGCCCACTACGCTAACTCCAAGCTCCCCGACATGACGAGTTTGAGTTTTCTAGGGTATCTAGTTATAGTGTTAAATCAAACGGTCATATGGTTGTAGTCCTCTAAACATCCTATGCAAAAAAGGAAACATGCTTGAAGTTATATAATATAAATGTGCAACGCAAGAACAAATAATAGAATGCACGTGGAACAGTAGTAGGCAAAAACAGAAGCAGTATAACATGTTATACAATACGGTAGCAGGTGGAAACAGGAACAGTATAACATGTTTTACAGGGAGAGCAGTAGCAGGTAGAAGACAGAAATAATATGACATGTTTATACAGTACAGTAGCAGATAGAAGCAGAAAAATAAAGTACTGAAAAATGTAAAGCAAATATGTACGCCCATAAGATCCGATGTTCCTTAAGTATAGCAAACCTAAGTGCATCTCAAAAAGCAAAGTCCGAAAGAAACGTCGTCCAGGAAACCCGAATAAAAGCGGAAAAACTCGAGAAAATCAACGAAAAAGACTCAAGTAAAAGAAAATCCTCAAAACTCCTAGGGAAATCCCGAAAGAAAGGAAAAGTAACACGAGTACCCTGTCCCAAAACTTCGATAAAACAAAAAGAAGATTCAGATGAGGGGGACCCCAAGCACTCGTATGGGACTAGGCTCAGCTATATTTATTCTCGAGGGTCCACGAAGGCTACTCGGTCACCCGAATGTATAGAACTCGCCACTCATCTAGAAGTGTCTTGAACCTCACTTAGAGAGTTATTTCTCAGTCTAAACAGATATTCGTCAGGTGGACAACCAACTTTAAAATACGTTTTATGTTTTTGACATACACACAAATTTTTAAACATGCAAAAAAGAGTTGTCAATTTTTGTTTCGTAGAAAAGTATATTTTTGTTTGAAAATGGTTTATCAAAACTTATCTTCTTTTCTTTCTTTTTTTTTTAAAAAAAACTCCTTTGTTGTCCACGAGTCGCTCACGCCGCCAGGC
>NW_018164985.1:634303-676040 GCF_001263595.1 Phalaenopsis equestris | reverse complement strand
GATCCATCTAAAACACCGAAAAGGAGATTGGATCAGTTCTCAAAACTCGTATCGAAAAGACCTGGAAAAGTAGGGCCCAAGGTCTTTCCTGACAAACATAAAGGGCAAGCTCGTGCTAATTTTCCCAAACCCCAAAGACATAAGATTGATCAAGTCCACCAAGTGCTTTTTCCAAATGAGTTTTAAAATCTCCCAAACTTCAAAAGAAAGTAACCTCGGGAAAACCACCATTAATATTTCCAAACTTATGTCGAAATCAAAATTCTCCGACTTTCAAATTAGTAGATAACCTCATGCATTAAATAAGCACAAAATTTGCCCATAAAACCACATAAATGCTCACGGCCAGGGTCAGCAGATAAGAGGAAACAACCAACAAGGCTCTCGGCCAAAGCCAGGAACGGGGACAAAAGGGGTTCACGGCTAGAGCGAGGAACAGCTACCAAGACGCATAACCAAAGGCAGCCTAAAAGACAACCAGTAAGGCTTACTGTTAAGGCAACAAAGAGGCCCGAAAAGAACTAATAAAGCTCACGGTTTAAGGCAGCAAAGAGCAGCTGCAAAAGCCCACGACCAAAGGCCATCCAAAGCACAAGTAAGGCCCACGACTACAGCCACCCAAAACACAAAGGGGCTCACGGCTAAAGCAAACAAAAGGACCACCAAAGACAACTATGCTTTCCTGACAAACACGAAAAGATAACTGAAATAATTATAATTTTTTTGAGATGGAAAACTTGATTCATCCACAACATTCAAGTCAATCAAGCTTAGCAAGGAGGACCAAATCACACCCAATGACCTACAATAGGCCTCGCGGGTAAGGACCAAAAGGGGAGGCTGATTCAATCACATCACAAACCCACGGCTAGGCACCAACCAAACATCACATGGCGGCCTCATAAACTGCCAAATCAATCCATCAAAACCAAATATCAGCCTTCGAATGTAGACAACACAGCACATCCAAAACAGGTTCTCAGGTAAGAGTTGAAACCAACAAGAATCAAAAAGAACCAAGCCATCTCTCGGGTAGGGATTAAAATCAGCAAAGCCACCTCTCGGGTAGGGACCAAAGACAAGCAAAGCAAATCATCAAGACTCTCGAGTAAAGTCGAGTTTTAAAGACTCAATCATGGGCTCAGGTGTAGGAGCTAAAACAAGCAAACCAAGCTCCCAAGTCAAGCCAAAACCGAGGTCAACAGAAACCGAAAGCCAAAACCGAGCCCAACAAGATTAAAACCAAGCCCAGCAATATGAAACTTCAAGCTTTCATTAAAAAAAATAAAGTTCTAGCCATTTCAAGCCAAGACCAAGCCTCCAAACCGAGGAATCACCTGCATATCTAAATATTTCAAGCATGAAATAATTCCAACGGATATTTGAACAGGGATGATACCTCATGAGAAGCTAAACCGAACCCCACACATGTATAAAAAAAATAAAATGAACTCCCTAGCATTCATTTTTAAGCAAGAGCAAGTCTTAAGATGCCAAAGCCGAAACCTCCCTAGCATGCATGAAAGCCCCAATAAATTCTTCAATATCTCATGCTAAACGAAAGATAAGCGGAAAGTTTAACAATATACATCCCAACATGCTTGCAAGAGTAGAAATTATTCCAAAAACCATGCTTAAATTATCCAAATCGCTACCAACATAAATATGATAGGATAAATAAAGAACATGCCATATCTCCACCACTTTAAGCAAAAATTCAAATCTAAATCCTAAAACATGCTCACATTTCATCCTTCACATGCTTTTAGAGTGAATGCTTCGAAATATATGAAAGCAAAGAGAACTAGCATGCTGTATTATCCAACAGAGCCAAGCTTAAAGGCTCGCCAAAGAGGAAAATCGAAAGGAAACAGGGCACCGAAGAAGAGGGGGGAAGGTGTTCCTCTTTAATGCCAAAGTAAAAGCACTGCAACACAAGAATTCACCTCAAAGCAATGCTCTCACAGAAAATTCCCCTTCCAATCTTCTCACAGTCAAAATTTTTTACTCTCCTCTTAGAAGACCTTTTTCTCAACCACCTTTAAAAATTCAAAATGAACTATGTTTATAGGCAGAGAAGAGAGGAGAAGAGAAAAGAGATCACACCATCGACCCACGACACTCGAATCGGGCTAAAAAAGAAAAGGACACCCTCCATGCTCACAGAAGGCGAAGCCACCGAAAAATCCACCGAAACCTCTCGGACCGAGCGGTCAGCCCAGTGGCAGCAAGGGAAGCATCGGGAAGAAGAGAAGAAATTGTCGTTCAAGTGTACTAGGAAACAAGCTTCCCAGAGTCAAACTACCAGAAAAAGGAAAAAATCAGCACAGCCGAAGGGGGCTGGCACGGCTTCGAGAAGGAGAGCCGCGAGCAGAAGAACGTCAGGCAAGGACGAACGAGGTCAACCTTCTCTCGCGTGTGGGAGGAAGAGCTCGGTCGGCTCAAGACCGAGAAAGGGAAAGGGTCAGGCACGTGAACGGGAGAGGAAAAAGGAAGCAGAGCTCGATCAACATTATCAAAATGAATAGATATTTCTAGTATAATTTTCTAACATGAAAATTTTTAAATACTTTTCTAAGCTGCCTGTCGGCGCTAAAAACTCAAACAATATGAAGGTGTCGGTTGCTGAAATCATATGCGATTTACTCGCGCGCGACGTCGTAACAAAGTGGGTGTCCTCGCTAGGCAAAATCGACGCTCCGGACGTGCCAGTGCAGTCCGTTTTGTCATCTGTCCGTTTCGTCATCCAGGGTCGCTCGGACGACGTCATCGACAATCGGGTCAAAACGCGCCAAAATTCAAATTTCACAAAATTTCGACCTGCGATAGATCTTCAAAAGGTTTACTTGAGCATTCGACAGGTAACAATGCAAACGATGTGAATCGTGGCGATCGGACGTGTCGACTCTCCGAATTGCGAAGTTTGTGCGCGCGGGAGTGCGAATTGTGCAAAAGGCACCCTAAGGCTCAGGAAGGTACTATAAGGAATCCCTTTTGGGTTTCCTCATGTTGGTTTCATCTTTCTACGTGTTAGAAGTCGATACCACACACGTGAAACTCCAGAAGGGGACAAAAGTGGGTTAAATTTCTAAAATGAGGTGGGTCCCATTTCTAAGGTTCTAAGATAGTCAAAGGGAGACCCCTAAGACTAGATCCTAAATCCTACGAGAAAGACTAAACCTCACTAAAAATGAGGTCAACAGCTACTAAAAAATATTAAACTTTTAAATAAGAGCACTCCTATTTAAATATGATTTTCAATCAAGATAATTAAGCATATGTTAATCCTTTAATTAGTTAACTACTCGTAATGATATTTAAATAACTATTTGCTTAAATGGATTAAGAATTTATTAGTGTTTAATCTAGATAATTAAGATTATAATATTTCTTGTTTAATAATAATTAGATGTTAAAATTAGTTAAATGATTAATTAGTCAGAGGCGCTAAAAACTAACTATTTACTCGCCAAAATACCATTTAATTATGATAAACAAATTAATAGTTTTAAATAGACTAATTAGGGTTAACTTAGACTTCAATTAGGCTACTAGAATGCATAATACTTTATTAAAATATTAATTAGCCAGAGTAGTTAGTGATTAATTCGAATAATGATTGGGGTATAGATATGTTGATGAGAAGTTTAAACTTAATACACGTAAATAAGGCTATTGAATGTTTAAATTGTACTAATTATAGATTAAATGGACTTAACCATACACCTTATAGAGATAATCTAGTTACTAAATTCATCAACCTTAGAAAATATTAACTAATTTAGCACAATTGATAAATGTTAGCCACAACTAAAAGTAAATCCTTAATTTCTAGATCTGAGCTATATTTATTAAATTCACACTAATGGCTGGATTTAAGAAATTCCATCAAATCATGCATTCAGCTAACCCATTGGTTTAGCAAGATTTAGCACAAATGAAGGTTAAATCCAAACTAAAACTTGCAACAAAAGAGCTCCATAATATTTTTAACTAAATTCAAATTATCGGTGATGGTCTCTAGTAATTGAGCCCAACCATAAAATCTAATTCAACAGCAACTCAAGCTCAGTTCTCTGTGGATAGATAAAAGGGACTTACTAAATCAAAACATAATGTTTTTCTAAGCTGCTAGCGCTAGTGCAAGGTCCTCATCATTCTCAAAAAAAAAAATTGAAACAAGAGTTCAATTTTTAGTTCTTAAATTGTCATTGAACTTGTGCAACGCATGTTCTTCCAAGATCAATTTGATAAGGTCAACAACACGTCGATCCTCAACTTTTTCCAATCTTTAATTTTCCTAAACTCTCAAATGGTGTTATGGAAGGCGCCAAGCAACCCTCAAAGTGATATATGTGCCTAATACCAGAAGAACTATAACCTTGCTCAAGCAAAGTGAAGAGACAAATTCACCTATTTTGGCTGAGTGATTGAAGTTGGGCATCGACGGACTCATCACCAGAGATTACAAAGACATAAACAATTGAGTTTAGTTGTTATGTGCTTAGTAGATCAGATGATAAACTTTCAGCAGAACAAACAATTGAACTCACTTCTAAAAGTGAGACCCAATCCCTTTTACATCTGCATGAAAAAACTAGCATTAAATGGAGCTCCATTGAGTTTGTAGTTGAGCTTAAATTTGACTTTTAATAAACTTGATTTTGGCTTATTGACTGATCAGGCAACAACAAACCTCAAGTTGCACATAGAAAAGCATGGTTCCAAAAAATATATAGCCAAAAGTATGAGCACATGATAAAAAAGAGTTATGAATGTGTTTAACAATCGATTATAATCTTCTAGATTAAACTATATTGAAAAGAGCACATCTTTTCAAGTAATTAAATAAATAAATAAACAGGGTGTAGAAATATACAAAACCTACCTTCCGTAAACCAACATCAACTAATGTTCCCCCTGGACCTGAAGAATTCACTTCCAATGTTACACCTGTAATAATGTTACACATTCGAAAAGATTTTTATGAGATCATCATATGCATTCGATAAACAACGTATCATGTAAGCAACTGACTCAAATGTGTACCAGTAAACCCAAGTTTGTTCAAACACCCAATCTTTTTGATGTTAGTTTCCTAAATCAGTGGAGCACCCAACATAATCCCTTATTTCATGAAAACAAAAAATTATTACACCCAAGCCATAGTTGCCAAATCGACTAATTCAATTCCTACTCTAAGAACCATGATCCAGTCCAACGTTCGGAGGCATGATATCATCCTTGCAAAGCAAAAATAAAAAAGTGAAGAGCCATATCTATTAACTATTCTAAACCAAGCAAATGCCATTTCTTCCTTCTTTTTTTTTTAACTTAAAAGTTTCTCTTTTTAGAACAAAGAGGATTAAATCCCTAGATCTTCTTCCCAGCTTTCTGCATCTATCTGCTCCAATAAGGGAGACAAAATGTCATAAGAGGCAAAAAAAATATAACTAGCTAGCTTTCAAAAATAATAATAATAATAACCGCCAGGTTACAGGCAGAGATTATGTACTAAAAAACTCAAGAAAAGACTCGTGTGATCCTCATGAAGGTGTGATCCTCATGAAGGGTTAATCAGGAAGCCTAAAATATCAAGAAGTTGGAGAATTTTAAGGGATTAAAATTCAAAAGCAGCTAACAAAATGACATTCTAGAAGTTGAAGAATTCCAAGGGATAAAATTTCTGAAGAAGACAACAAAAAAGACTTCCTGCATCCAATACTAAAAAATTGTTTTACTTCTGCAGTATCTAAGATAGCTGAACAGTTTTTGAATGCTTTAAGCAAGAATATAAATGATAAGCTTAAGCAATTAACCAGACTAGTTTGAAAGAAAATGGAAATCATCCTATTGCAGCTATTCTACTAACTGAAGAGTGAAGATAAATAGATTGCTGTGAAACCTTTCTACTTATAAAACTACCAAGCATCGGGTATTACTGAATCCAGAGAAGCGTTTAGGAAATGTCATCATTCCAGAATCATGAGAGAGTCAATTAAGTTAATCCACAATTGTCTGATGTGTTTCATGCTTGTATTACTGCATCTTTACAGCTTTGGATTATATCATGCCAATCCATCAAAAAGAAGAAACAGAGTAAATGCTTGTTCTATCATTCTATCATTCTCCATCCAAGCCTTGTTACACTGTGACAAACACCAATACCTCCCCACCCCCCACACCAACACCTCCCCAAAACCCCTTGGCACTTCCATATACCTAAAGAAAGTAAAATAGAAAGGTACAAAGAATAGATCACCTTCTCGAAATGGGGACCATTCATGCTTGCGGACATGATGAGGAGCATCAAGAGGGGGAAGCAAACCCTGAAATGAATAAATAAAACAAAAAATTTACACCCAAGTCTGTGATACTCCTCACCAGTTACTAGATATTAAAAAATAAATTTTCAGAAAAAAAAAAAACTCACCACATGCTTTAAACTATTGTGCATAGGGAAGAGCCGACGTCGCAGATATTGAGGTGTCTCCAAATACTGCAAAATTCTTACAAGAAACTGTGCACCAGTCTCATTTTCATCACTATTATTCACCATGGACTTACTATCAACTACCACTATCTGTGGATCAAAGTATTTTTTTAAATAAAATCAAAAATACATATTATCAGAGCAATACAAAAGAAATCCATTACAAAAATTAATTAAAGGGAAAAAAACTAAAATTCGACCTCATCGACATGGAATATGGTGGCAGCTCGAGCAATCTGACCTGCTAGCTAAAAAAGAGAGTGAAAGAAAAAAATAAAATTAGGAAAAGGAAGAGGGGGTTTCTAGGAGTATGAAAGATTACATTTGTATGAGCTTTTTGGGATTTAAAATGATTTACGAGAGTGGCAAGCTCTTGCGACTGGGTGTTGTCAATGATGGAGCCTATTACTGCAATACTGACCGTTGGTATCTCCTTCCACTTGTGCTCCTCCTTTTTGCTCTTCTTTTTGTTATTTTCTTTATGATTCCCCTCCAAAAAATTATTTGAGTTCCTAATGGTATCTTCTATCCAATTTTTCTCCTTCCTTTTCTTCTTCTTGATATTCTCCGCTTCATATTCTACCATCCTTATTCTCACTCAAACTCTAGATAATTCAATGTTTTTTTAGAGGTTAAATGCTGAGAAGGCCCTCGTGTTCATAGTTCTTTTATTACAATTTATACTGGCTGTCAAATAAGGAGAAAAATAATTCAGATTATTTATCAATAGATCAAATGTTCCTTTTTATTATATAACAACATGTAAATATATGTTAAAGATTATTTCATTTGGCAAACAATCAAGCACATAAATTAACAAGGAGTGCAGGAAATAAATGATTATAATAAGCACATAATTTGATTTACAAAGAAACAGAGAAGAATCATACTGTCAGATAATATCTACAAATTCATATAAGAAACAAGTTATCTATATCAATAATTCAAGGATGGACAGACTACATCTTCTTATTCAATAATAACAAAAAAACCCGGGTCAGATAATCTAAATCAAGATTTTATGCAACACAATGTATAAAATTCAATTATTTAAAACCTTAATGTGTCTACTCATCTACAAATAGTTATAAAGTCCCACCATCCATTTACAAATAGTAGAATTATGTTCTGGTTACTCATGAATTACAATTTTGGCTAGACTAAGTTCTTCATGCAAAAGTCCACAAAAATATTCCAAAAGTTATTATGTATATGCATATCTGTTTTTGTTTCATTCTCTCTCTTTTTTTTAAGAAGTCATCAGTTTGTCCATTTTCATATGCTTCTTTTTTTCCGAATAAATCTCTCTTCCATATCATAAAAATTATCAGAAAAATAGAGGAACCCGAAAAAATAGACATACGACAAAAACATGAAAGAACATCGAGAGTCTACGTGCGATAAACCTCGCAAAGATAGATTTAGTATATCCGCCCAAATAAGATCAGCTGGAAGCACCTTCGACCAATATCCGCTAAAGAATACTTACATAGACTACCCACAGCCATAAATTCAGGTGTGTTTGCCTGTTTTGGGATCTAGAGTGCTCCCAATGGGACATATCTCACTTGGTTAATTACGTCTTGGGTGTTGTCCAAGAATACTCTTGATCCGGGGAGTTTTGCTTACATTAGTAGTGACGACTAACATAGGACTATCAAAGGGCGATTATCTCGGAAGGAAATGCTCTGATGCTTTCAATGCTCTCGCTAAGCCATGGGGCGGAGATTGAGTCTATTGCGGTTTCTACATGGGCAACGAACTTATCAGCATATAGAACCTGTGAAATAATTAAATCATCCCGACGGAGAATCTCGATACGTCAAAGCATATCCGGGTAATAAGGGCAGAGGACAAATCATCGTATTCCAAACGGGCGACAATTCATCCGCAATCAAGCAGTCAAGATGATACCAACAAAGACAATAGAAACGACAAGGTTCAACGCGAGTAGTCAAAAGAAGAGGAGAGTAATCCCTACAAAGTAGAGGCAGTCGGGTCAAGGTACCACGAATTTGTCATCTCAAGCTACTAGGACCCTAAGTTCACCTAATTGGGACGGTTGTCGAGCCAACATGTCCAGAAATCCCCGATCAGCAATTCGTGAATTGTGTCGTCCGCAGGGACCTTGATAACCCTGAGGTCAAATAAAGGAACTTTATATTATGACTATCAAGTGGAGCTCTACGAGGTGAGACTTATATCTATCAAACTGATAAGTATGTCGCGGAGATAGTAACTCAGGAAGATAAGTGTCATAGAAGCAATGACTTAAAAGGGTGGGAGTGTCGTGGAGGCAGCGGCTCGAATGATAGATGTGCCGTGGAGGTAGTGACCCCAAAGGGTGGGCGTGTCGTGGAGGCAGCAGCCCAATGAATGGGTGTCGTGGAGGCAATGACCTGGAAGGGTGGGCGTGTCGTGGAGGCGACGGTCCAAAGAAATGGATGTTGTGGAGGCAGCGGGCGTGTCGTGGAGGAAGCGGCCCTAAGGAATGATGATCCTCACTGGGGAGAATCATACAAGTGGGGTGTGAATGAATGAAGACTCAAAATACAACTCAAGCATGTGATAAAGATTATGCAAGATGTCATACAAAACATATAGCACAAGAGGTATTGTGTTCGGTCGCCTAAGGTATAGGATGCCTCTGTGGAGAATTACACCTTGTCCTAATAACAACCAGACACACATGCAAATGACAAACACATACAGGGTATAGTGCACCATGCAAGCAAGCAATCAGATACTAATGCACATGTGAAACATATACTATGCAAGTGATGGGTCGACCCGACCAGGGCAGCCAGTCAAACCAAGTGATCAGTCGACAAGTTCGGAGCAGCCAGTCAAACCTAAGTGGTTGGTCAGCCCGATGGGGGCGGAAGGTAGGACCTAAGTGATTGCTTTACCAGGCTGGGGCGGTCGGACGGACCAAAGTGGTTAGTTGATCGAGCCAGTCAAACTCAAAGTGCTATGTCAATTGTGTGGAGGCGGCCGGTCAGACCAAGTAATTGATCAAACGGGCTGAGGCGGCCGGTCAGACCAATGTGTCATGTCGCCCAGCCCGAGGCAGCCGATCGAGGCAAGGTGCAAGTGCGACATACTCCAACCCAAACACATGACACAATTCGAAGCAAACAATCATAATCGATAACAAGCCACACTTGTGCTAACATCCTCAATTGGGCACCTAAGGTTTAGTACTTGTATGTGCAGCATAGCCAACTCCTACGTTGGCAAGGCGTGTGGGTAGTTTCACCTTTGGGTCTCCAAAAAGAAAACTCTCCACGATATTGTGGAATGGATTAACTACAAAGTTTTTCCCATTTCACAACTCCTGATTTTGAGAAGTGAGCTAGCTACAAAGTTTTCTCACACTGCAAAATCCAAACATCACAACCACTCCACGGAAGATTGGGGAAAGCCAATACAATAAAAAATTGGGATTTCAACCCGTTGGGATTTAGTTATAGGGTTCGCAACAGGAAACCGCTCGGCTCCGCAAAGTATTTGGCCACACATGTAATTCCTAACCTAGAGTTTTATCTAGGAAACCAATGGTCAATCCAAGGGAATATGACGCGCAGACTAGTGTCGACCGGCCAACTCACCCCGAGTGGGCTACCGGACCCACAATGCCTATCCTAAACTAACCATGGACTAGCTAAAAAAGAAAATGCAAGTGTCGAGGATGTTATACCATTGCGAAGGTCGATGGAAGTCCCACAGGTGCTTCGGATGAAGCTCTCCTAACGCAGGAGAGAAGTAGTTCATGGCATTTTACAAAGTGATGATGTCACGGCCCGCCGATGGGGAGGAGCTCTGGTGAGGCTTCCAGCCAAAAGGAGACAAGGAAGGAGGTTCCGGCGAGGTGGGGGAGTCGTCGGCAAGGGAGACGCCGCAAAACCACGGACTGAGTGATAGAAGGGGTGGTGCCTCTTTTCTAAGTGATGTGAGGGAAAAAAAAGCAGTAAGCGAGCTTTATTGGCGTCGCGGGAGTGAAGAGGTCGGGCGGCTTGGGCCACCGGCTATAGTAGGGTACGACGAAACCACGAGCCGAAGAGCGAAGAGGCAAAGTGCCCTAGGTTCCTCGTGCGAGCGAGATCATGAGGGCCTAAGGTCGGACGCGAAAGTGAGCGCCGACGGGGGCGGCTAGTCGATGGGAGAAGCGTCGCCAGTGGAAGCCGAGAGAAAGCTCGAGATTGGGACCTCGAGTCGAACTAGCGAAGGCGGGGGTGAGACCTGCTGCTCACGTGAAAGCCTTCGAGGAAAAAAATGGGGGTAGGGAATGCGAATGATTGGGGTTGGAGTGCGCTGCAAGAGTTTTTAAAGCTTTTACATATATATTTTTTATTTAAAAGCCTTGATTTGCATGTTGCTTGCTCATGCACTAAATCATATTGAAATAAGTATCCTATCTAGGTAAATCGATGCTCCAAATATGCTCGAGCACTCCGTTTTGCGATCCAAGATGGACAAATTCACCAACAAATAAGCTAATTTGAGCACGATTCGAGCGCGACGTGACGATCAAGACCTATTGATCCAATTAGAGTCTTCTGATAAACAAAATATTCATCGGTCTTTGCCTAAGGGACGACCAAAGTTTAGCAGAACAATCCTTACAACATGAACCTCAACACACGTCGGAGGGTCTTAAATGCATGTCTTGCACTAGCGAAATCAGTACATGCATCAAACAAGGTTTAATAGTCTCAAACGGACATCCTACACTCGCGATATTAAAAATTGATGCCAACAAAGAACCCCCAACAAGTGTGATGCATCGTTAAGACATATTGCACTTAATGGAAGCAACTCAATTTTTGATCAAGCCTAAATTAGTTGTACAACCAACAAACCAAGTGACCATAAAGAGCTAAGTTTCCTAGGAAGAAAAACGCTGGGAGTCATATTTAACCGTAGGGGTGAGAAGGAATCCCACGAGGCTTACATCCAACCCAAAAAGGTGGATTCAGAGGTCGTAAAAGCATGAGCCACAGGGGTGGTCCAGAGGTCGTAGGGGCTTGACCACGGAAGGTAGGTCTAGGGCCTTAGAAGCATGACCCAACATAGTGGTCTAGGGGCCATAGAGGCATGGCCAAGGAATGGGTTCTGGGGCCGTTGAGGCATGACCTAAGGCATGACCACGCAGGGTAAGTCCAGAGGTTGTAGATTCATGACCAAGGAATTCGTTCAGGAGATCTGGGGGCCATAAAGGCATGACCACAGAGTAATCAAGGTACTAAAACCTCAAACGCCTGCACAACATCAATTAAGACTATCGTAAGGCCTTACAACGCTCTTCGAAAGGTAGGTAGGTTGGCTAGGGAGTCGTCTACTACTTTAATGAGGAATTTCATAGGGCCTTATATCGCTCAATAAGTGGTAACATGTTGACTAGATAATGCCGATAGACTTACATCGCACATGAGCACTAGTTCTTATTGATCAGTTAGGACTGAGAGCCAAGACAATTTGATCGCTCCTACAAACTGACTAAGGTGCGTAATCTCAACGCCTGCACTACGTCTGTGATAAATCCAAAGAGTTTGCATCACCATCCAAGAGGTAAGGACGGTTGGCTAAGGAGCCAAGCAATAAAGCTAAGGATGTTAAGCGACGAGACACTCTCGTGAAAGAACCGACCTAGAAGTTGTGTGGTTCGAGAAGCATCAGAGTCGAATGGCTGAAGGGCCAAAAGCTAGAGACGCCAACCAGGAAGGAATGCGCACGGGACTTATATCCAACTCAGAAAAAGGGTTCAAGGGTCGTAAAGGAGTGAGTTGAAGGGGAGTCCAGAGGTCACGGGGGCATGACTCAAAAGACGAGTCCATAGTTGTAGATGCATGACTTGACAACTAGGTTCAGAGGTCGTAGATACTTGACCCAAAAGGTAAGTCCAAAGGTCGCAAAGGCATGAATCATCCTAAAAAAGTGATGAAGCCTTAAATAATTGTTATGGTAAGGAGAAACACCGAGGATTTACATTCATCCTTAGAGATAAGAAGAGTAAAAGGTTGGATTACCTCATGTAACCCAAGTCATTCATTGCAGTCTCATGAATGAACTGCCTAGAATTACAGTTCGAGGGCTATCTCAATAAGTGGTTGAAATGGCATAAATGTCAAAAAACAAGATGTCCTCATAACAAAGCCAGCGCCAAGATCGTATAGCTCGAGAAACACCTTAGCAGGTGGTTACAGAGCCAAATAATTGTCATGAGACGAGACACCCTCATGAAAGAACTAACTAGAACTTCGTATGGTTCGAGAGGCAACATATGCTAGATGGGCAAAGTGGTCTAGCAATCCAAGACATGGTGGTAAGAACGAGTAAAGCGGTTCTCACCGCATACAACATCATGGTATCATTGGATATCCAAATATCGCGATCGTGCACGGATCGATCGACTAGCTGAACTTGCCTGACCAATACGGGGTGACAAGGTGATGAGAATCAGCCTAGCCAAATATGTATCGAAGAGGGGAGTGAATGAAGCAAAGCACTTCTCATAGTACCTTAGGATATTATGTTGAGAGAGTTGTTAACCATGGTCTACCTAAAAGTGTTTAGCCTTTGAGCTAAACCATATCCGTAGAAGGACATCAACCTTATTTGTTCGAAGCATGCGGGATAAGCATATATTCCTCATTCATAAAGATTAACGGGACACGTACATCAACCCACACTCAATATGAGCAGGTGTAGTAGTCTCTAGACCCTGCACAGAGTGGATCGACAAAAGAGAAGGTAAGAGAATGACAAGGCTTCTCTTATATTGATCGTATTTTAAAAAACTTCATTACAAAATTTATCAAAATAACACACCCACCTATGCTGAAAATACGATCTACCTTAGTGATCTTAATATCGTTAATAATAGTAAGTTGTTTCATTTTTGTCGTCGCATTTTTAAAAAAGAAGTTTACGAGACATTAAAAAAATAATAAAAGTGGAAAGCCTGTAAGACCTGATGATATCCTAATTGAAGTGTGAAAATATATAGGAGATTTGGGAGTCGCTTGGCTTACGAAACTCTTTAAGATTATTTTAAAAACTAAAAAGATGCCTGAGGAGTCAAGGAAGACTATTTTGGTCCCCATTTTTAAGAATAAAGGGGGATGCACAAGAGTGTGAAAATTATAGAGGAATTAAGTTGATGTGCCATACTTTAAATTATGGGAGAAGATAATTGAACATATGTTGGGGCATATTACAAAGATTTCTCATAATCAATTTGGATTTATGTTGGGCAGATCTAGTATGGAAGCTATACATTTATTGAGAGGTTTGATAGAGAAGTTCAGAGAGAATAAAGATGATCTACATATGAATTTTATTGATTTACAAAAAGCTTATGAAAAGGTTTCAAGAGAAATCCAAAGGTTTCAAGAGAAATCCTTTGGAGAGTTCTTGAAAAGAAAGGTATTGAGATGACTTATATTCAAGTCATTAAAGATATATATACTAGAGTTGTAACTTGTGTTTGAAGAGAAATAGGATTCACCAAATATTTTCCTATTTCAGTTATATTACATCAGGGATTGGCTTTAAACCCATTACTTTTGCTTTAGTTATGGATGCTCCCGCTATAAATTTACAGAAGGATGTACCTTGGTATATGCTTCTTGCTGATGATATCCTTCTCGTGGATAAGACTATAGAGAAAGCTCAAAAAAAACTTGAACTATGGAGGTCTACATTGGAGTATAAAGGCCTTTCTTACATGAAATGTAATTATAGTAGTAGTAGCTCTAGTGACAGAGTTTTAACTATGGGTGATCAATTTATTAAAAGGTGTGAACGCTTTAGATATCTCAGGTTTATTGTTCAAAGTGATCGTGATATATATAGGGATGTTATTAGTAGAATTCAAGTTGATTGGTTGAATTAGAGGAATGTTGCAGGCCTATTGTGCGATAGAAAAGTATCACCTAGACTGAAAGGAAAATTTTATAAGATAATGGTGAGCCCTACAATGCTCTATGATGTGAATGTTGGCCTTTAAAAGAGAAGCATAAAACTAAGTTAAGTGTTGTTGGTTGTTGAGATATGTTGAGATAAGAATGATTAGGTGGATGAGTGGGTTTACACTTAGAGATAAAATGTGAAATGAATATATCTGTGATAGGGTTGGTGTAGCTCCAGTGGCGGACAAAATTAGAAAGAGTCACCTTAAATGGTTTGATCACATTAAACGTCAACATCTGATGATCCAACTAGAAGAGTATAGGGCTGTCAAAAAAGCTCGTTGTTCGCGAACAGTTCGTGTTCGGTTCGTCAATGAGTTCGTGTTCGATTCGTTCGATAAGTAAACGAGACAAACACGAACAAATATAAAATAATTATATATAAAAAATTTATTATATTTTAAAACATCAAATTTTATAAATTATAATATATAATAAAATAATAATAGTAATATATTAATATACTATAGTAGTAATATACTAATATAGATATTGTATATTTATATAATATAAGTTATATAATTAATATATAATATTATTTTTATATATTAATATTAGGGATGTCAAATTGGCTAGTCGTTCGCGAACAGCTCGTGTTCGGTTCGTTCGTTAAGAAACGAACACGAGCTTATTTCAAACAAACTAAATTTTAAACGAACCGAACACGAACACAAGCTTTGTTCGTTCGTGTTCGGTTCGCTTACACCCCTAGAAGAGTAGATGTTTTAGATTCAAATTATGTTAAGAAAGGCAAAGGTAGACCTAGAAAGACTTTGGCATAGGCAAAGGTAGACCTAGAAAGACTTTGGCATATTGTATAAAAAATAATCCTAATTTACTAGAATTAATCAAAAATATGACACTCAATAGGACGCAATGGAGAAAAAGGATTTATGTAGCCGGCCCCATGTAGTGATTCAAAATTATGTCAACTAATGAGAAAATTCCAATTTAATACATCTTACCCTGCATGAAATCAACCAACAATTTACATAATCGATGTATAAACCTTCTTTAAAATAAATATACTATCCTTTTAACTTTTTTGTGCTCGAACATATAGCAAATTGCTTTAAAACAAAGTGAAAAATCTCAAGGGGTTGAGCTCATGCGTTCACATTGCCCAAAAGAAAAAAAATACTAAATAGTTAGTTGTTGTAACATTATCAAAATAATCAAGTCATTCAAATAACATTGTCAAATATCAAATGTAACGCCTTTTGTTCAGTGTTATATTACTTAAAATTAAATATTATTATTAATAATGATCAAAAATAATTTTTTTTTTAATTTTTATGATTCTTTTAGCCTACTACCAGCATTACATCAAAATGCTTACTTGATCAACATATGATGGTCAACATAATAAGATTTAAATATCAACTATGAAATTTTTCATCAACTCAAATAGCTGACATCCTAATGACATAAGAGTACATAACAAGTGCCAATGAGCTAAACAATGGCTTAATCATTTAGGCATATCACAATATATCACAATGTACCTCATTTTCAAAAAAAAAAAAAATTGACAACGCCTCCTTAAATTGAAAGCCACAATCAAAAGGGGATGTTTGGCAGCAAGTATGATTTAAGTTAAATAAGATTTAGTGAGTATGATAAATTCGGATTTATCAAATCTAAATATTACTAAAAACGATATAATGTTTGGTTCAATTAAGAATAAATCCGTTAAATTCAACTAATAAGTGGTTTTAGTAAATCCAAATTTAATAAACAGAACAACCAAGAATTGCATTTACTTACCGGTGGATTTATCTAACCTATTTATGGGTTTGGAGGCTTTACATTAAATACATATTTAAATCCCGTTAAAAGTATCCAACCAAACACCCCAAAGTCACCCTAAATAAAAATATTCTCCGAATCCAAACTTTATATGACTACAAACCTCTTCCTAAATTAAAAAAATAACAATGATTAATTTTAAAGGTGCTAAGATGCCTTCAACTTTCTCTAATCTTATCCGAATCAAACCAATGGCCATTTTCTTAGTTCATATGACATTCACCTTATGAAATGTAAGGTGAGTAGCGCAACCCTAACACATTTTGAGTGCTTTCAAAAATAAAAATAACGAATACAAATCATGCTAAACCCTCAAACTTAGAAGATTAAAATGCATCAATCAATAAAATCAATTACTTCATTAAATGTATAAAATCTACGTTCGCTAACAAAGCAAATCACAGAATAAACAATTAGCCACTCCATTAGGGTTTACCCGCGCCCCGAACATTAAAGAAGAAGAAGAATAAAAACTCACCTTCATTATAATGTGTCCCACAAGACGGCAAGCCTAGATTGAAAAATCTTTAAAAGGGCAGATGGAGAAGAAGTGATTATGAAAAAGAGGATAGGAATAGAACAGAGTGCGCCGACTGAACCACGCGTGCAGCTAGCGACATCGCCAACATGTCCTCAACATCCGGTGCCCAAAGCTCCTATTTCACGCCACCACTTCCTCGCTTGGCTCTGTCTTACTAGTGGTCTCTGTCACATGTCCATCCAGTGCTTCTTGCTTGTTCTCTCGTCAGCCACCCTCACCAGCGCGGAAAAATATTAACTTCGAACTACTTTCCTATTGGAATATTCGGCTTTCTATCTGCCTTATTTTAAAAAAATGATATGTTATTTGATTATTTTGTGGTGTTATTAGAATATTTCATCGCTTTACTTAATTTGGGGTTATGTTATTCCACATATTTTCTGTGTTATTTCACTTTTCACTATCTTATTGGAATAACACAGCCCAAATCAAGTAATGCAGGGTAATATTTCAATACACTTCAGCCTTAAATCAAGTAACGCGATGGAATATTCTAATAACACTACAAAATACTCAAATAACATCATATAATACTCAAATAACACTTCATTCTTACAAAAAACACAGATAGAATATTCATGTTACACAACCGAATATTCCAATCCTAACGTAGCTCTACGTTAGGAGTTTTGATGTAATGTTTTTCCATCAGCGCGGCACCAAATGACTCAAGTTTTTGCTGCTGATATTGTGGGCTATAATAAAAATATATGACAATTACCAAATTTTACAAATTATAGAATGCATTTTTCACATTATAAATATGCACAACAAATTTTGACCTTTTGGTGCACGGTTGGTAAAGTTTTCTCATTTGTAATATCAACAATTACATGTTTATATATTTAAGGTGATTGGATAAAAAATAGGAAGATTTACATACATATTACACAATTTTTATGTATTTATATATCAGACATATAAAAAATTATTTTTTACATCTGTACCACTTATATTACAAAGGTTGTATTTCATTCTTTAAAAGTTAATAATAGTAAAATTATTATATGACAAATTTTAAGCGTTATACACATAAAAAAATAAAATTTTAAGTGTCAGCCTGTTAGGCGTATAAATACTTAAGAATTGTAGAATTGTGTGATATGTAGGCATTTAAATGCATATCATATGTTGAATTCTAAAGTGTCCGGAAAATCACACCCAAGGAATATAGTGCATAAAGAGAAGAGAGTAAGAAAGCAAGAAGTGATGAACAGTAAAAATGAGAGCCTCCAACCCTTTTCTTATAAATTGATTTCTTGTTTATAGGTATAGTAGATACTTTGAGTACATAAATATATCTAAATCCTTCTCACATACAAAGAAGCTTAAGGGTATTAAGATCATTTGTACAATAAACAAATAATAATGATTAAAAATATATTGATAATGAATTTGCTTGGTCAATCATGATGACTCTCGATCCTCGGCTCAGATTCATCTGTTCAGTGATAATGGGCCTAGTCACATGAGGACGACATAGAGACCTCTTGACCAAACTCATTTGTGGCTTTGCTTCAGCGTTCGACATCCACCTTCGTTCAGTCAGATGTAGAGTTACTCTTTGTTTGACTAGATGTGTATTGACACTTTGTTCGACCGTTGACCCGACCAACAATTACGTCGTTATTTTCCAAAAAGACCCAATATATTTTAGCGGCAAGTGTGCATAATAAATATGTTATGGAAATTAGAATTTTATTAATATTTTACACACTATGGGTGTTACACAAGTATACGTATCATTTTAAATAATATAAAATTTTATTTTAAAACCCCACGATCCCACGTGAAAGGTGAAGCTCTTTTTATGTCTTTTTATGGACTTAGTGCTCTTTTTATGGACTTAGTAAAACTTTACTTTAACTCCAAACAATTATCTAGGAAATATGGTAGCAAGTTTATGTGTAAAAAGAAGTTACTAAATTCTTACTAATTTTATTTCAAAGCTTAAAGAAAATGGAGTATTTTTAAACTAGTTTTACGTAGAAAAGTTCAAATTATGTAAAAATTATTTCCCCTTGCAAAGAGAATGCAAAGAGAATGCAAAGAGAACATAATCAATATAGAAATCAAATGTTTAATAGTTTAAATGTAGTTTTGTGTCAAATAGAAGCAATCCTATTATTTACCTTCTTTCGAGTGCATAAAGAACATTGGCTAACCTAGAGTTAAGTTCCTAAATCCTTAGTTATGTTGGGTAGGTTCTAGCATGTTGGTTTCATATTATCCACTACGACCATGATTATGGAATAACCTATCCTTAAGTTCCAAACTTTAGATCAAATTTGTTAATGTTCTAGTTTGTCACCCTAGAATCACCAATTTACACTCATCAAAACTTATATCTCTATCTATTTGCACTAACCAGCAGGCTAACTTCTCACTCACTAGATTAATGTGATTTTTACTAGTTGAGGAACACATAGCCCTCTGTTGACCTCATTTCTGATGAGGTATAGTTTCTTCTTTTTAGAAGCCTAGGATATAGTCATAGAACTTTCTTGTTGACTATTCTAGAGGACTAGTGATCGAACGCTCCCACATAGAAATTTTAAACACTTCTTGACTCTTCTTGTGAAGTCCCACTTGGGTGGTCATAAGTCCTCATTCCTCACTTGGGATGGTTAAGACCAACATGTGAAGGCCCAAGACTGAGTTCCAATAGGATCAGTTAGACCTTATGGCAACCTTGGGTGGCTTGGTCTTGGTTGTAACCTCACGCACACACTCAAACCCAAAAAAATACCTATACCTTACCTATCGCCCAGTTCTTTTTGGGAACTCATATGGGTGGCCCCGAGCTCTTAGTCTTTGGCTGGGGTGGCTAGAACCAACATATGGAGAATCCAAAATGAGCTTCCCCATGGGTTTTATGAATTTAAGGGGGGTGGGGAGAGTTTACATGACTTGCATAGCCATCAATCCCAATTCCATTAAGACATCCCACTTTGGCCTCCTACCTCACTTTTCCCCAAATTTACCAAAATGCCCCTAGAACCCTAAAACCTCCAAAATCACCCAAACTCTCAATTCTTCACCAAAAGTCATGTTGAACCACTTCAAATTGCTCCAAAATCCTCAAAAGTACCAAAATACTCCTACACCACCAAAAATTACGAAAATACCCCTAATATCCAAAAAATGAAAAAAATTCCCAAAATCATTCCAAACATCATCAAAACCAATTCTAGCACCCTAGAGCTCCCAATTGCACCCAACATCCCCAATTCCACCAAAATTGGCTAAAATTTCCAAAATACCCTTAAATCCCTAAAGTCCCCAAATCACTCGTAGAGTCCACCAATTTCATTCCAAACTTACCCAATTTCAAAACTAAATTAAACATCATCATAGCTAAGTCCAACTTGAATCAAATGCAAGCTCAATTCCATCCAATTTCAAACCCAAATCTAAGTCCAAGTCAACTACCCCAAAACTGAACCCAATTCCAAATTCCATCAAATTGAGCCATGAAATCACTCCAATTCCACAAAATTTAATTTACATATTCCTCATGACATTCTTCTAGGCCAATTTGAACCATCAATTGGTCTATATCCAAGCCCAAACCCCATTTTAATCCTAAAACCAAACTTTTCCTTAATACTTTGATTTGATTAAACCTTAATCACCTCAGCCCCATCCTAAGCATGTGTGTTGGTCACATCAATCCTAGTCAAGACCTATTTTGAGCCATGGACCAAGGGTCCCTTAATTTACGGAAACTCCTCCCCTAAATTTGGTTAACTCTCTAACCCATGAAACCAGCCTTCCCAAGCCCCAAGTTAATCACAATTAAGCCTCCTTGTCCTCCCTGAGCCAGAGAGCCACCTCCCCTAGCCTAGTTGGCCGCTCTAGTTACTGGAAAACTCAAAATAGAGAAGGCACCTCCATGGTTTAAACCCAAACTCTACCCATCCCTTGTGGCAATCTCTAATTGGTCACTTGCGCCGCTTGGCCCTCCACCTCGGCTTATTAGCACCAGCCAATGGTAGAATGATGCCTCCTCCTTGGTCTCAACTATACATGGCCCCCTCCAAGACCAAAATTGGGGATCATCCAAATCTTTGGGGTGACTCTGCCCAATTGCTTCCAGAGTCTCTCCCATCATTCCTAAGCTCATTCCAATCCTCGCTAGCTCATCTCCCCCATTGTCCAACCTTAATTTTGAGCTCAAAATGCAAGGAATTTCACGAACATACCACAAAGTCCACCAAAATTCTAAATTAACTTACTCTTAAGCGTCACCAAAGCTTAAGAACACTTTCCCAATCAAAAGCCCCCTCTCCCGAGCACTCTTACATAGTCCTAGACCAAGCCCGAGTCATCTTCTAATCAAAATCATACATAGGTCGTGCCTCAACTCAAACCAACACTTCGAGGAGCTTAATGGACTCAAGACGATCGTCTCCAACCAACCCAATAGAGGTCTCACCTCTTAGGCTAATATATAACTCAAAATCCTTAAATTTTGCTTTGGTTTGGACCTTTGTGAAGAGAACTTGTATTTCATTTGTATTTAACCGTATAAATAGGTTTGTCTCACTTAGATGAAGGTGTTGAAACAAACCCCATGTGACTTGGTTGAGAATCGCGCGAGATATTAGGTTTAGAACACGGACGGTTCTCAAGTTAACACGATCAGGGACGATGAACGGATGTCGTTCATTTCCCCGTGTATTGAACGAATGGTCGAGATGGAGTCAAATGGTATGATGCGAACAGCAGGCATAATCAGCAAGTCAAGTGGAAAGTGCCACCAATCAGCAGACAACGTGTAGCGCTTCAGAGATGTTAAGGCGGATAAGTAGATAAATAGGGTATTTTGGAATTAAATAATTACATTAAATTTAAAAATTCATATCTTAGTGTAGAAAAATCATAAAATAAAAAAAAAATGCCTCTTTGCTCAATGAACACTGGAGAAAAATATGAACTAAAATTAAAAATATTTTTCTTAAATTTAATTTTAAATTAATTAAATACTCCAGAGATTAATTAAATCAAAAGTAATTAAATAATTTTCTAAATTAAATAAAATTTTGAGGGTTTGTTCTTCATTAGCTCAGGGGTCATCTCTGATTTTTCCAGGGTTAGAGGCCATCATTATGACCAAAAGATCTAATTTTTGAAATAATTGGTATTATATTAAATCAAAAGACTATTAAAAATAAATAAAGGTAAAAAAAATATAAAATCATGTTTGGTAGGTTCACTGTGGTCAGAGGATCTTAGAAAAATTAAAAGAAAAGAATTAAAATTTTTTTAAGTCATTTTCCTTATTTAAAATTACTAAAAATCATTAAAAATTAGGAAAATGTAAAATAATTCGAACAATCACCAAAATGGGCCAAGTTGTAAATAATGATATTAGGAGGCCCTGTTAAAAATTAAAGGTCAGAAAAATTATTTTTAATATAAAAACTTTATTTTTTAAGTAAATGATAATTTTGGTTTAAAATAATTATAATAAATAAAAGAAAAAATAGAAAATTATAAAAATTGATTTGGAGTGTTCCTTGTGGTCAGACGAACTTAAGAAAAATAAAATTGAAGTTAAAATAAAAACTTTAGCTTTAAACTATTTTTCCTATTTTAAAATAATTAAAAATATCAAAAATTCCAAAAAAAAAATTTGAAAATACTCCAAATTGTCTTAAATACTACCCTAACCATAGAAAATAATCTGAAGATATATTTGAAAATTTCAAAGGATGTAAAAAGTATTTTTAATAATTAAATGTATTTTTCTTAAATTGTAATAAAATAGTCATAGTAAATTAAATACAAATCACAAAAATATGAAATTAATTTCTCTAAATTCTCTGAAGTCTGAGAGACTTATGAAAAATATAAAAATGTATTTTTGAAATAAAATATATTTTCTATTTATCTATTTATTAAAATCAATTAAAAAATTGTAAAAAAATAAAATATATTTTCAAAATTCACAAAAATTATGCTTAATGGTTATTTGACCTAAGTGAACCTCCAATAATTTTCTTAAATGCAGAAAGCTTATTTTACTTACTTAAATTAGTTATCCTTGAAAATATTTATTTTTAAGCTAAAATAACTATTAAAAATAAAACAAAAATCATAAAAATATAAACTCTCCTTTGATGTTATAATTAACCCATGAGTAGGGTACTAGCAAAGTTTCAAACTCATTTGGGTTAAACTTAAAGAATTATGAAATTGAGAGTCTGAAAGGCAAAATAAAAATTATGAATTTTAGACTCTAATTAAAATTTAGGCTAAACCAGAGGATGAGTGAGTAATATTGATCATAATTAGCCCCTAAAATGATTGAAACATAAGGGGTTAAGGGGTAGAAACCAATCCGTTTTATTTTCTATAAAAGGGCAAAAATGTGAATTTCTAAATTGTTGTGGTTTGGAAGCTAGTTAAATTGGATGATCCTAATGTGAAGCGCTTGTGTTAGGAAGATAACAACTCAACAATTAGAAGCCCTATACAAATGGTTAACTGATAATACAATCTTTTGATAAGAATTAAGTTCATCTCATTCAACCATTTCCAAAATTGCAAATATACCCATGAAGTCTTAAGAGCTTGACAGTGAACTAAGCTTGATCCAACATCACTTAATGAGGTTTAATAAAGATAATACAATCAATTATAAAGATTTCCCAAACACTATAAGCTCAATTACGACTGAAGGGGAGTGGATTCCTTAACAATTTAATTTCCCCTTAAACATGCCCACCCACATAATTCCTAAGTGAAGCGTCAAATGAATGTCTAGTCACCCCACTCATGGGTTAATTAAAATATTAAAAGTCCACTGAGCAAAAGTTAAAACATTAAAACTAAATTAACTAAGAATGATCAATTCAACAAGAAAATAAGCATAAATGAACTTGAAATGACTCTGAGGATTCTAAAAGATGTTCAGGATCATACCCTGAGCACTTTTACAATCTTTTAAACATCTTGAAGAACATTCAGGCCTATTCCTCTTTGTTGAAGAGGAAAATCTCTAAAACTTTAGGGATCCACTAAGATATAACACGGGATCCGTTAATTCACACTTCCAATAAAATACCTTAAACTACTTATCCTACATCTAAAAACCAATGCTCAAGGATTTGAATCTTGAATAAGGTATTTAAATCCTTATGAGCAAGTGAGGATATTTTTGCCACATATGGATCATCGGGCTTGTGTAGGTCTGAAGTCTAAGTGGTTAGGGCGGTGACGACATTACTTATGTGTGTTAGACGAGGGATACGAAGTGAGATTTGGAATACTATCTCCTACCTCAAGGAACCTCGTTAAGGAGAGAGGATAGGATCGATAATACTATTCACCAATTTTTGGTAGGAGTTGCCCATGACACTCTTATAATTGCTGATAGTCCTAGCCTTATTAGAGTAATTCGTCTGTGGACTATATTACTTTACAAAATATCTAACAAAAATCCTTTTTTACAACGTCATTTATTTTTCTTGCTAAAGTAAATTCTACATGCATTAACAAATTAAAGAATTTAAATAAGAACTTACAAAAGGTCTATGGATTAATCACTTAGATCGACGTTAAGGATCGCCCTCCTTGGGTTATTGGGATGGCAGCTTCTATCAAAGTTGGAATTATAAGACTCTCAACCTAGCTTTGAGCTCCCACCTTTACTAAAGTCGTACACTCAGCCCAGGTCTTCCATATGTGACAACAGATTTTGCTTTATTCGATTTTGATTTTCTCACAATTTAAATGAAATTTTTTTCTCTTACTAGATTTCCTCATGATTTGTTTAAGTCTTATAAGTTAGCTTAAATTTTCTGAACTTCATTATATTATTGTACTAACCCTTTTGCAGCAGTAGCAGAGGTCCAGGTATGCAATGCTATGTTTCATTGCCTTCTTTTATATAGTGCACTTTTATTATTCTTTTGTATATGCATACTATTTGTAATACCTCTTAGAATAGGAGTGCAATAGTCTGGTTGTATAGGAGGTACACGACGACAAGTATCGACCAAACTATTTGCATGAACACTTTAAATTTAAACCTTGAACTTGCAATTGTCACGACAGAAAGCTTGGAGCATACTTCATGGGCACCATGACTTAGATGCAAGAGAATAACATCTTCAAGAGAGCAAATAAGGTCTTCAACAACTAAATTTTTCTTAGTTTAAATAACAATCCATAGGACTTAGAGGTAGTCCGCCCAGTGAGACATAAATACTCAACTTATTTTTAGGTCTTTGCACAATCATGTTATGCAATATAAGCCCTAACTCTTTTAGGACTCCGAGGGCGTTATGCGGTATGACATAATTCTCCTATCTTCCAAGCCATTTTTTTGATCAGATATCATGCAAATATAAGCCCTAAATAGCTAAATGACAGGAGTAAACATTAAATGATTTCATTTCTAAAGCATAAAACCCAACAATGGGATAATTTAGGAAGTCATCGAGATTCGCCTCAAAATCTATGACATCCCCTACTTTTCGTTGCCTTGGATTCAAAAAAAAAGTATTGCTCCTATTTGATCCAGTTTCATTTGTTTTTTTCATGCCCAACCTTGAAAACTAAACTTTGCAAACTTGAAGATAAATACCTCTGATCATTATCGAAACTTTTATTAAGTGGCTTCGGTCGCTTAGGATGTAATTAACTATAGGAGTTTGTCTCTATAGGGAACTAAAGAACCCATGTAATATAAACCCTGCCTCATCCATTATATTAGGTAGGGGAACTTGTCAGCCAACATATAAAAAGGGTTCGTAGGCCAAACATATATCATAAATCCTTTAGTTTATGTAATTGAGTCCCATTAACAAGAAATGTGTCTATTCCTAGGGATAGGTGCATTGTTTGTGGTGTGGTGCTCAGTTATTTGAACTATTAAGGATATGAGGTCTTTTGGTCTCATTTTCAAAATTAAGATACTACTTTAAAAAAATAAAAAAATATACGTACATTAAATTAAACCCTATTTTTAAAACAGCGAAAACAAAGATCCTGAATCACAGCCGATTCCCTCCCGGGTTATTATGGATTCACAACAAATTTTAACTTTCCAATCGGCCAGATTGAAGAAGTAAATTAAGTACGAAATATTGAATTATCACAAATATTGAATAAGAGAATTCTTAAACAATTCTAATCCTACACATGATTATTTCCTAATGGAAGGAGAAAGATAAAGAAAACTACTTAGACTTCATGGGGATAACACAACAAAATATAATTTATATTAAAATCCAAGTTTACACAGTAAAAAAAAAACTCAAAAAAAAAAACAAAATAATTATCTAAAACTTCTCCCCGGGTTTGAATTTCATTTGATGACTTCTTACTTTAATAGACACACCCAAATATCCATTAGAAAGACTCTCACCAACACACCCTCACACACACACTCATGCCACACACACACACACACACACCTCTACTCTCTTTCAATCCACCCCTCTTTCGACCAACCAATGCTTACTTTAAATAAAGCTCTTAAAATCACAAAAAGACACTTCAAGTGCCTCTTCAAAACTCGTCCAAATTTATTGCACAAAAATCAAAACCATTTATGGCGCCTAGGCACCTCTTTTTCGATCCTTCCTTTTCTAGAATCGCTCTGATCATTCAAGCAAGAGGTTTCTTTGAAAAGGGAATTATAAGACCATGATTGTACTGGGTGGCATCTCTGAGTTACAAAAAGAACCAAAATAGTTGGTCGGGCATCGATTGAGCTATCAAAACCACCCATCTCAATTGTTGCCCTAAGCGATCGATTTATTCTCATGGTTGTTCTCGTAACGAGGACAAGTAGGAGGGTGAGGGTCGTCTCTCCCTCTCCAATCATCATCATTGGTGCTCTCTTTTTGTGACTCAGCATCAACGGGCTGCTTTACGAGCTTCTTCTCGATTATTAAGGTCGTGTTCATTCGCGATAATATGATGATTGCCATCTCTAGTAACTCAACCATTGATTTCAGGTCGCATAAGTGTTCACTTTTTACTTCCCCCGTCATAGCAGTTTGCACGATAAGCGGTTCTAGGTTCTAGAATTTTAGCATTTCTCGCTGGAACCTGGTGATGTACGAGTGGAGGGTCTCTCCTTTCTGTTTGATTTGTAAAAAAACAAGAGATTTCTTCTGTGGTTTTTGTGAGCTGACAAAGTGGGTTATGAAAAACCTTTTGAACTTGAAGAAAGAGGGGATGACTCGTGTCAGGCGGGCGTTGAACCACCTGAGGGTCAACTCCCTCAATTTGGTAAGGAACAACCAACATTTGAACTCATTGATGATCTCAATTATCCCCACCGTCGACTCGAAAGCAACTACATGGTCGGCAGGCTCGGTGAGACCTTTGTAGGAATCGAAGTTGGGTGTTTTGAACTTTTCTTGGGGTTTAGCCTCAGAGATATGTCAGAAGAAGTCATTTTCAGCCTATTGGAGAGCATTTGTTGGCGTGGTACAATGTTTTTCTATTAGTGACGACACAATGTTGTCTTGGTGGTTGGAGTCCTCAACTCTGTCTTCAATCAATTGAGATCTTCGACAGTTAGGCGTCGGTCTATCTCGCTAGTCATTGGGTGTCGATTCGTCCCACAATCAGGCTCTTGACGATTGTACTCTTGGGGGATATGACTCTGTGGGTTTTGGCTACCAATGGCCAATGCTTCTTGGAAAGCACCTACCATTTGCTCTCTCATTTCTAACATTGGTTACTCTTTCTTCTCCATCAATTGTTGTCACACAGTCTCCCTTGTGTTATCAATGGCCACTGATTGGCCCCAAGTTTCTTCTTGTGCTGCAGTTCTTTCCCTGCGTTGTGCTCCTCTTCTTATTGGTGGCATGATTCCACTCTCACCACACATTTTAGGATGTTAAATCCTAAAGTGTCTGGGAAATCACACCCAATGAATATAGAATATAAAGAGAAGAGAGTAAGTAAGAAGGAAGAAATGAATAGTAAAAAAGAGCCACAAACCCCTTTCTCATAAAAGGATCTCCTATTTAAAGGTATAGGAGATAATTGGAGTACTTAATTACATATAAGTTCTCATATACAAAGAAGCATAAGGGTATTAAGGTCATTTGTACAATACACAAATTATAATGATTAAAAATATATTTATAATGAATTTGCTTGGTCGATCATGATGACTCTCAATCCTCTATTCACGTTCGTTCGTTCAGTGATCGTAGGTCGAGTCACATGAGGACGAAATAGAGACCGCCTGACCAAACTCATCCGTGGCTTTGCTTCAGCATTCAATCAGCCTTCTTCATTCAACCAGATGCAGAGCTGTCCTTCGTTCGGCTGGATGAAGAATTGTCCTTCGTTCGACCTATGTATTTTGACTCTTTGTTCGACCATGTGTCGATCGACTAACTGACTCAAAGGAACAACTTTTTAGGGCTTTTGGGGAACTTTTTCCTTGACAACAACTTTTACTATGTTGAAATCAATCAATGTTTGTCTGATCTCTATACAATTTGAGCGTGAGTCCCTCTTTATTTTCCACATATCTATATTTTGCTCTGAGATTCATGCTATTAAGATCCCGTCATACACCATCCAATTCATATATATTTACATATCAAACACCTAAATTTTATTTTTTTTTATATTAATACCACCTAAATTATTCTACAAGTTAAAAATGTGACTATTTTTTTTTAATGAAAAACACATATTTAAGCATAAGTGACACATAAAAATCAAGCATTTAGGGGTTAGAAATGTGAAAACATAAGAATTAAGTAGTATTCATGTAAATCTTCCAAAAAACAAAAAACAAAAAAAAAAAACCTTTATCTTATCAAAGATATATAAAATTCGGTGCCCACATAAATAAAAAAGCGCATAAAAGACATTATAAATTTCTTATGAAATAGTATATAAAGGAGAAAAAAAAATGTGATTCGACCTACTCATAGGATGTCACCATTCTCTAAACCTGGAAAAATTGAAATTACAGAGTTTGGATTACCAGGTTTGCTCATTACTCACTGTCTTCATTATAATGCTAACCAATAAAATATTTGGAGCATGAGATAGAAAATAACTCCAATCTTAATAGAGAAGTAATATATGGACTGAGGGGCTTTTTAAGATCACTTCTTTATAATGAAATTCAGTGTGTATGTAACACCTATATTTGGTGCAACAAAGACCATTTATTGATAAATGAAGAATTATACAGCTTAATCAAAACAAGAACACAAAAGCCCATGTATCACAGCCAAAAATAAATAAATGAATCATCTGCAAATTACTCCTGTTAGATCATTCTACTTACTGGCCTTCCAAATCAGCTTGCATCCACACCATCTTCCTTGAATGCTCCCATAGCAGCTGATTTCTTAACTGGAAAATATAAATTTATAAACATATCTTTCAGCTCCACATTTGCAGTCATCCCTTCCAAAATTTTATCTTCTGAAATCAACTTAGATGTGCGCTCCTTGTCAACTTTACATGAATTGTGAGCAATTTTATCGCTCACATATTCTACAGAGAACAACAATTCAGATAACTTATCTTTCTGAACCTGTTTACTATATTTCTCTCTTTCACCACACCCAGACATTATCAATTGATAAGTATAGACTACTCTAAGCTGTCCAATTCTATACGCTCTGCTTAAAGCTTGCCTTTCTACAGAGGGATTCCACAAAACATTTAGCAGAACAACTCTTGAAGCCCCCACAAGACTAATGCCTTCAGAACAAGCTTTGGTTGAGGCAAGCAAAATTCTCGCCTCGCTCCCTAAATCATTGAAAAAATCCATTAATGATTGACGAGATTTTGAAGGGACCGAACCATCCATTTTCAGGATATGTTTGCCATCAGTCCAATCGAATGTTTTGATGAGTTGATCCCTTAGTAACATCAATGGCTCGACATATTGACAAAACACCAACACCTTCTCATTCAGTGCTTGAGATAGCCGTACGAGTTCTATTACGAACTTGGTTTTGACGCCAAAATTAGGATTCAATTTCCATTTCTGCAACAAATTCACATCAATTACTGATCTTTCCTGCTCTGATAATTTAACAGAAGTCATGAGAGAAGGATGTATGGAAGCCATGCATAGTTTGTACTCGACCTCAACATCAAAGCTGGATTTCCGATCCAGTTTTTCAATGATGTTTTTCTGGTTTTTGTGAGGATTAAGAAGAATCAAACATTCTTGCAAACCAGGAAGAGTAGCAAGGATATTACCATTATGAACATGCACAAATGGCTTGATTGCAGCTTTAAGTTTTGCAATTTTTGAAGAATCGACAAAATTGCTGTTCTTACTCCAATATTTCAACTTTATTTTCCCTCGATTCCTTCCACGAAAAATGTCCGCATCCTTCATACGTAATGGATTGACAATATTAGATAAAATGTTACCAAGGTTAGGCCGAACAAGGCACAACGTATTGGAAAGCTCCCTTAAATTGTTTTGAAATGGTGTTCCAGAAAGAATGATTCGGTTTTTAGTTTCTACTCTCTCAATTGCCTGCCAAATGAGGCTTAAATCATTCCTAGGTGTGTGTCCCTCATCAAATATAATGAGTCCTGGTTTCTTCAGCAGTGCTGTACTTACCGTGGCACCTTCAGAGCTATTAGCATAACCCCCAGTTGTAAGTTTTGCGAACAATGTGTAACTTATGGCAAGAACACCGCCATTTCTTTGCCATGAACACAGCTTCAAAAGTCGAATCCATTCTTTCTTTGATGACTTAATCATGGAATCAGCTTCGTTTTGATAGTAATCCTTCAAGTTAAGGTTATGAAAAGCGAGGTTTACTTTCCATTTCTTAAATTCATTCTCCCATGTGAGGAGCATTCCACGGGGGGCAATGATGAGAGGTCTGCATTGAGGAAATTGTTGGAGGAAAGATTGGATGAAAACTATTGTTAATCTGGTTTTTCCTGTTCCTGGAGCATGCGAAATCACACATCCACCAAGATGAGAGCTGCCTGGATGAGGCTTCAATTCATGGAGATGAATGCTTCCAGCTAAATTTTTCCAGATGAATTCAAATGCTTCTTTCTGATGTTCATATAGTGTTTTGCTCACTCCAGGAATATGGTCCCATACAGTTCCGGTAAGAAGATCAGAATCGTTTATGTTGGAATCATTTCTCTGATCAATAAACATATTGTTGAAGTTCCATGAGTTAAATTTGATGGCAAAATTTTTGTTGGATTTAGATTCTGCGCCATGTTTTGCCTTCAATTTGCATAGCAGTGATTTGTGTCAAATAAATGCGGGCAAGATGTGCAAGAAGAGAAAAGTAAATTGTATAAACAAAGGCTTTGCTCACCAGTGATGGTAGAATGAAATTAATTTTGTCTCGCACAAAAGAGCAAAACTTGCAAATTATGCCAATTTGGTCATCAAGAACAAACTCGTGCTCTCCTTTTGAACAAAGATGATCCTCAGGAAGCTGCAGCTTATCAAACAAATCATCATAAAATCAATAACAGCATTACTGTGATGATAGATGTTTCGTACTTCAAGTACATCTAGAGTTTGGTAAAATCTACAGATATCTAAAACATCATGTTGTCTAATGGATGAAAATAAATAACAGAAGAAATAAAAATCAAAATCACCAATGAACTTTCTGTATAACATTACATTGTTAAGTAAGATAACATTGAGGAAGATTTACATACATTACACTGCATTCTTATGTATTTACGCATCTAACATCTAAAGTTAAATTTTTGCATATGTACCATCTTGCATATGCATGAAAAAAGTGCATCTCACTTTTTAAATGTTAAGATAGTGATAATCTTTTATGTTATATGAAAGATTTGGATGCTATAAACATAAAAAGTAAAATTAAGGGGTTAGATATGTAAAAACATAACCAAACACACTCTATCTGATAGATAAGATAAGATTGAATCAAACACAGTGCACACCTCATCATTTCCATAATCACCAACATTGACTGATTGCAGAGCAAAATCGAACTCAGTCCACAATTCATCCGACATATCCTTGCACGGAGATTTCCAGGTCAGTTTTGTGTCTTCTTCTTTGAAGGAGAACAACAATGGATAATCCTCCACAAGCTCCACATCTCTGTTCTCATCACGACAAACCTCCTCTGCCTGAACAAAGATGGAATCTAGTAAATATTTGAGGAACTTATTATCCTTCGACGGATTAGCAATCACTCTCTTGCTAGCTATCCGTGCCTTCTTAGCTGAATTAAACTTATTTAAACTGCCAAAGCCCCTCTCATTCTCTTCAGACACATCAGAAGAAGATAACCCTGCAATAATCTCCCTTCCAGGCAAATCCAAAATTTCCACCCAATTAAATTTCTCAAGTTTTCCATTAACTGGTCTCTTTGGCAAAGTATCCATTGCGTCATCTTTCTCATTCTCAATTTCATAACCAGTTTCCGAATTTGAAAAGCCAACTACTTGTTCTTCATCATCATCTGAAACCTTGTCTTCGTAGAACCGGGTGTAAGAAAAACGAGAAAGAAAACCAATCTGCAAACGGGTTCTTTTCGCAACACAAGAAGCCCTCGACTTTAGATCAAAATGGGAAGGCTCTGATGTTGCTCTATTAGTAGTATAAGCTCTGTTATCAGGCGCTGCGGTGGCACAATAATTTGTAGAAGCCAAATCGCAATTGAAGGAATCTTTGAAGCTTATCACGTGTTTCGAATTAACTTCCTCCAAGTTCTCGTCGTCGAAGTCATCTAGAGCAATAACGGAGGCTGATCCCGACGGCGAAGAAGGAATATCGACGGCACTGCTAGGGATCGCCGGGGGTTTACGGATGATTGGGTTATAATCCGGTCGAGATTTTCGGCTCCGAGTTCTTTGGGCCACGCAAGCCATTGATGTTTTGATTCGTCCTTCTCCTTCACATTGCGGCGCGCGCACTGCGATTGCGAGAGGGAAGACGAACAGTTGCGGCCACGAGGTGAATGAAAGTGGCGGCGGCAATTTCAAAAAGGAATTTCTTTTGGGTGAAAATATTAATTCTATTTAACAAGTTTAATTATTTTATATATTTTTAGGTGGGATAATATAAATTAATTGTGATTAAGTAGATCTAAAACGCCTAAAACTAATCATAATTAATATCTTGTCAAAATATTGACTCCATTTCTCTTTCTCCTTCATTATATATAACACATAAAATTGCATTTTAATTTAATGAATACAAATGATTTTTTCTTATCATACACATAAATATTCTTAAAATAAAATACACATAAAATAAAAGTCATTTACATGCATATCATACAATTTCTACATATTGACATATATAACATCTAAAATTGAATTCTTGTATTTACATACTTGAATCTTTAATAAAGCTTCAAAATGAATGCATCGGGCAGGTAGATCAAAAAAATCACATTAATGCTTGATATGTAAATAAAAAATATTTTGAGTGCTATGTATGCAATTATCCCTAAGCATTTTAGGAGTGAGATGTATCTTTTTCAAGAATAGAAATTGTTATAATAGAACCAAAATTTATGTGGAGGATGTCCAAATTTTACTGGTGGTACATCATAGTTATGTTCAAATGCACTCAGACGAACTCGAACCCGTGACCCCAAGGGACTTAGAACTGACTTCACAGATACCGGCCAACGAGTCACGGCGAGCGGCACATGCACACACACAAACATTACATATTTAATTATAGTCAACAATTTTTAGGAATTTTTTATTCATTACTTTAGGACACACATATTATGTGTGTGCCCTCGCCTTTTTTAATATTATTTAACTCAGAGACTTTTATTTCATGTCTGACATGTGTTGGAATCGTGCTCATGTTTGATACATGTCAGACACTACACGGATCCTTAATTAAAACTACCCGTACATCGTAGATCATCAACAAATTTTCATCATTTTATATGAATCTCATGGTGACACGAATCTCGAGGCATTTTTTGAGCAAATTAAAAATTACTTAGGAGACTGGACTCTGATTTCAACAAACATACAATCAAACTAATTGACTCAATAAGACGAACCCAATGATATCAAAATTAATCCAATTCGAGTCAAATCAAGCATGAATTAAGCCGCTAAACCACTTTTTGAAGTTTTGTGTGGTTAATTGAAGAGTTAAATGGATTCCAAAGCTCATGAGCTTATAATCGAATCAAGCATCTCGATGAGATGATTCATAGGGCGCGAGATCACTCAACTACGACATTATTCAGACATTAAAATGCTCATAAAATGTTATCCTAACAAAAGAATTGTTCTGGGTCATCTAATGGAGTGGTCCAAATTTGTCGTATTTATAAGGGAAATCATTCCTAGACTATATGAATAGAGAGCTACTACTTCAATGAAAGAGGACAAAGAGCTAGAGGGAGACCTGGACCTGGAGGAAAAGGAATGGAATCCGAGAGCTGTCCTGGATTCGAAGACCTGACAATCACTTCCATAGCTAAAGACCATTGTTGACAACCCCTCGTCGGACATCGTCAACTACTGTCAGACGCCCCCTGCTCGTCACCATTAGTGGACCTTGTGAAGTAACGACGTATCCTATACAAAGTAAAGACATACTTTTCAATGCCCCGGGCAAATTAACGACGTATGTTTTTGGAGTAACGAAGTACCTTGCAGAGTATTGCACTGTCATGAATACTATGCAATGACGAACCTCGAAGATGGTGTCCTGAAGTTTCAATGATCACTTCCGATATCAATTGTTTTTTCCATTGTACAACGAAGCGTTCTACATACGGTCAATGTACTTTGAGAGACTTTGTAATCCTTTATGTATGTGGGATAATGTTTTATACTTGTACTCACAAGCTTATAATGGATCATTCTGATTGGGTCAAACCCCGTAGTTTTCCCTCTTTTCAAGTTTTTCACGTAAAAACTTTGGTGTTGCCACTTATTATTATTTTTTATTTGTGTATGTGATGGATTTTCGTACAATACTAAGACACTAAATAATCACTTTACCGTCAGGAACATTCAGGCATGTAATAGTTAGGCGTCTATGGGAAGCATGATCCTGCCCATCAAATAGCTTACAAAGTCTATAGAATGAGGAACAGACGCAATACTCATAATAATGGAATAGTATGTTATAACACCCACCACTCCAGAGGGTAATCACAAAGTGAGGGATGCCAAACATCTGCTTCTTCCCCCAAGAAAGGTGTTATCCTACTAGCGAAGCCACCTCAGGACCAACCATAGAAGATAGAGTGCGCATAATGGAGGAGTCCAAGCATGAGAAATTCAATTGTTACGCAAGGGTCAACAACCAATGCTCGCACAACCATACATGGTCTACTTGTCGCAAGGTTAACAACCTGCAGAGAATCCCCCACTCGAGAATACTTGTAATGGGCCTGCTCCTCGATATGATGGGATTCCTCCTCTAGCATGTTAAGATGTCAAACTCTTAGAAAGTATAAGTTCCACTCATTCATCTTGTGCAGCCAGACCAATCAGTAACTCTCCAGCGTTCACAGGAAACTTGGCTCAACCGCGCCTTATTGATGCTCCCAATGATATAATTCGCGATGAGTTACAGTGCTTGGTTCGAGAAGATTTTTCTCTGGGGGAAAGGGATAATTTCTTGGCTCGTCACAAATTTTAAGGGTTTTTGCCCTTCACCGAGATAGTCCATCAACACCCCATCTCATCGAGCTTCAAGCTTCCTAATATTGATTCTTATGATGAGGTATCTAACCCTTACAGACATGTTGACCATTAACAAACCATCGTGCAAATCTAACAGGATTCTGATTTGTTTCTTTGTCAAGTGTTTCCCTCCCGCCACTCTCAAGGATATGGCTCACACGTGATTCTACTGCCTTATGGGAGGGACTCTCCACACCTTCAACGAACTCGCCACACAATTTATAGTTCATAACAAACAAAAGGATTAGCAAAGATTCATTTAATCTTGCAGAAAATAATCAGAATAAGGGATAATAATTTAAGGAATACTTTTGAATATTTTTCACACAAGTTTGTCAGATTCCATGGGTGGATCCTGAATTACTAAAAGGATTTTTTCTTGCAGGACTTCGAATAAGACTTTTCTAATCATCGTTAATGTGGGAAACAATCTGCTCTTATGCTTACCTCGTTCACCGTGTTAAAACACAAATTACTATAGATGAGGTCATTGATGCACACAATGAGCAATTTGAGCGAATTAGGGGCAAACATAAGAGAATAACCTCGTCGATTCAAACCAAGCCTCGTCACGAAAGAAGTAAGAATAATAGAGAACCGTGAACTCCCTACTCAGCCTCCGAACCAACAATGTGAACCTAGCCAGAGAAGTATATGTCACTTGACATATCACATGCTAATATGATGTTAATTTATGTGATTTTCCTGCATAATTTTCTTGTTTTATTTCCCTTTTATGATTATTTTACACTAGAAAAAAGTATTTTTGTTGTATTTTACATGATACGAGTGTGGAGCTCGATTCGAGGAGCAAAAGGAGGCAATTGAGCCAAGTAACCATGACACTACAGGCTAGAAATAAAGCAACCGCACCAGATGCCAGAGAGCAAGACACGACCGCGTGCTTGTGCCCAGACACAACAGTCTTGCGCACAGATACTACGTGCCCAGGAAACTCCAGCTTAGCACGCCAGTGCTAACGCAACCGTACATACTTCTGGAGACTTTGGTGCACTCATGCTTATGTTTACTGCCAATTTCCATTTATTATTGTTTTAGGATTTTTAGGATTTCCATTCAAGCATTTTGATTGACTCAAACTAGACTCAACGATTTAGTAAACTAGAACTTCGCTTATTAGAATATTTTGACACTACGATTGTTGGATCAATACACGAACTTGTATATTACTTAATCAACACGTATACTTGTGTGATTGACCAACCCGCCTCATAATAGATTTCAAGTATCAAGTTTTTGACGTTATTGCCGAAGATAAGAGTCAAATTTTTAGAGTTTCGGATAGTTTTAGTTGGAGCACTTGGAATTTAAGTTTAAACCAAATCTTGTTTTTCATTTTATTTACATTTTTGTTATAATTAGGTTTTGTTCTTATTTTTGACAAATATAAAAATTAAAAAAAAAATAGTTTGCATCTTTATTTATGTTCATGTGAGTGCATATTTTCATGTTGAGCTATTGTGTTGTTCGCATATTTTTCTTTCTTATTTTTCGTTTTTTTTGCTTTCCCTGTTTTAGAATAGAATCACCCTTAACACACATGACATTGCATGCTTAGGAGTAGTTTTGGTGAATTCATACCTTTGCCGAAAAATAAAAAGCATTTAGAAAATTCAAAAAAATATAAAATTTAACAAAAACGCTAGGGTCTGTTTGGAACATCTTTTCGTCTGTTTTGTGTTTCAAACCGTCACCACAGCCCTATTTGGAGAATCGATTTCTTACTACTTTCTAGAAATTTCTGTGGTGGAATAGTATTTTTTTCAACATTACCTGCTAAAGTGTGGTAGATGTAAGAAAACTACTATCTGATTTTTTAAAAAAAGATATATATTTACAGTTACCATCATAACTTTACAACCACTTTTTTAAAAAGTTGCAGCCACCCCAAACAAATTCTTAAAAATGGCGAACCCTCAGAAAGATCACATAAAATCACTTAAAAAGTTTGTCAACCCATCAATAGAAAAAAATTCACCTAAGCATTTATTATCCTGCCATAGAATTTGATGTGAGATATTTTACATTATTAATTTTATGTTTTATTTTATGATTACGATGATTTTATTCCTGTGAAATGTACAGTTGTTGTGTTTTGCAGTGTATATAGGAGATTAGGCAACTCGGGGAGAAAAATAAATGAAACAAATGCAAAAAATGTCATAGTGCAACGCCCCCACACCATAGAGCAGCGAACCCACGCTACAGGGCAGCGCCCCAGTGCCACAGAGCAGAGCACTCTCGCCACACTGCATAGAGGTCGACATACCCACACCATACGGTGGAGCATGGTGGGCACCCATTTAGCAGAATTTCAAGATTGGAAGGTCTAATCAAGCTATTTGAAGCCCAAAGCATATAAAGGAAGCATTAGAAGGCTATGAGGGCACTTTTTAGCCTTTGGGGGCTTGCTTCTAGGACTTACAGGGGCTCTAGGGTTAGTTTGTTCGAGAGAGTTTTCCTATTTTTTTGTCTCTTTTCATATTTAAATGTTGAAAGTTTTGGAGAGTTTTGAGAGACGAAATTGAGTGCATTTGTATGAGAGGAGATATTTGAATAGCTTGCATTGAACAAAGAGGATCTCTCTGTAATTTAAGGGTCATTTGGCTCTGGTGTGAGTTCTTTATATTTCGGCACAATATTATTTTTATGCCTGTGATAAAAGATTTTGTGCTTTCTTATCTCATGCTTTGTAGTTAGTCGCATTTTTTATACTCTTGTGATGTAATACATGTGATTTTCTCATTATCTATCCTCTGAATTTTATTCCCTAAATGTCTTTTTCGAGCATCAATTTCACATGTTTGTGTTAATTTTCTGTCTTATTTTACTTCTAATTAGACACGATAAAATATTAAAATCCCTCGTGATCTAGTGTTTTTAATTGTTGCCTAGAATAACAAGTAGATTAAAATATAATAGCCTAGTAGAATAAACATATTGCATTAAGATATTGCAACCTAGAAAGAGGACAAAGGAATTCCTCAAAAAAGTTGCATGATTAAATTCCACTTAGATGTAATATGGTTTCCAGCTTTTCTTATAACCTAGACATAAACTAAGGAGGACATGTCCCTGGCTGTCAACAATTGCATGGGTTTTATAGGACAACATCATAAAATCACTTGATCGGTGTCACAGAGGTGTGAACCTTTCATATCTGAAAAATCTCATAGAACTTAGTTTGCTTTCTTCTTTCTGCATTAGAATTTTATAACTATTCATATCTGCAAATGGAAACTTCAAACTAGGCTTAGTGATTTAATAAACTAAAACTTCCTCTGTTAGCGAAATTTTGACTATTTTCTTGTGGGATCGATGTGCTGATTCAGAATTCGTATATTACTTGATCGACAAGTATACTTACGTGATTGATTGACATACCTCACAGTAATTTCAAACATCAAGATTTTGGCGTCATTGCCGAGGAATGAATCAAAATATTGCAACTTTAGAAGAATTTTAGTTAAAACACTTATATTATAAGTTTGATTTTTTTTATTCTTTTGTATTTTTATTTTCTGCTTTTTTTATTCTTATGTTTAGTTTTAAAAATTCCAAAAAAAATATCAAAATAAAAATAAAATAAAATAAAATATTCCGACACTTAGAAATGACAACCCCTTAGAAAAAGCATCTTAAACCTTTCAAGGAGTATGCCAACTATGGATAGTTGTAATTCACACGAGTCTTGAACACCTTGTCATAGGGACTATGTTCAATCATCTCTATTCCAATACCTACAAAGCAAGTCAGACGAGCTACCCAAGCTTCAATTGGAACAATAAAAACCCAAGTGTAGAAAATTAACAGTGGTGGAGCACCCTAACCAATCATATAGGAATTTGGAACAATTAGGGATTGTAGCCACCTTAAATCAACTCACCCATGTGGATTCACTTCTAACACCCCAATTTAGGGAGGGGAACTTGTCTTTCGAAAATTTGGTAGTAAATATGAGGAATGTGTTACAAAGTTAAAACTACAACCCAAAGAACCATAGAAGATCAAATTAAGCAGTTAGCTAACGTTTTAAAAAATGAACTTTACGGGACACCGCCTAATCACATTGAAGTGAATCCTGTAAAAGGAGGTGAGAAGCAAGTATATGGTATGGATGTGGTGGTAGGGGTAGTTGAGAGCCAAGTTTCAGAATATGAAGAATTAAACCCTAGAGAGCAAGTTGTGATGGATGACTTGAAAATGACTAAGGAAAAACTTGTGCTTATTTTTAAGGAAACCTTTATAATTATTAAGGAGATAATTGAGTCTGTAAGTCCACAAATAGGAGAAGCACTAAAGAAGGAGTTGGAAGATAGCTTTAGCCAGAAGAGTAACCCTATTGAGTTAGATCATAAGGCAAAAAAACTTAGTGAGAATCCAACCAAAGACTTAGGAAGCCCCGATTCAAATCCTAGTGAATCATTTCTTGCAACTGGTGGGGAAAAACTGATCTACAAAAAAAGGGAATTAATTGAAATATTTATGGACTGAAAACACCCTTACGAATGATAATCTAAATTAAACCCCTACATACCTTATGAAAGGTTGTTATCAACTAAGAATGTAGGTAAAACTCCAGAAAAAACAAAAGATAATGAGATAAATCGGTGATTACTGAAATGAGAATTTGATCTTGGAGGAAGACTTTTAGGTTTGATTTGCCCTTAGGTCAAGTTGAAGACGTTAAAACAAGTGATATCTTGGGGCAACTCAAGCATTATCTTGTATTTTGGGCAGAGCAAGTGTTCAATGTGCATTTGGTTAGAAATTTGCTTCGATTTTTTTTTTTTTAAATTTGTTTTGAGTGTTTTTTTTTTTTTTTTTTTTTTTTTTTTGCTTTACTTGTACAAAGGTTCATATGAGCTTGGTAGAATTCTTACCCGAGTTTATTAGAAATTATTACATTTATATTCATCGATTCCCATGTAATGATGTTATAACATGTTGAATTATCTGGAATCAGATTCCTTGTTATTACATGCTAGACTATTTTCATTTATGTAATTTTTCATGTGGCATGCATAGAATAAAAAATTAGATTGGGTGAGGGAGTTATGCATGCATGCTTGCCTTCGAATGATTATCATTTTTGGGTTGTTGATTGCACTTTAAAGTATTGACTCGAGCTAATAAGAATATTGTTAATTTAATGAGATTACATGATTACTTCATTAGAACTGTGAATACACATTAAAAGACGATTAGAATTATTGAAAATTTACATATGTAGCACGCAATTCCTATGCATTTACTTATCTCACACCCAAACTTTTATATTTATAGGCAAAACACCCTTACCTATTTATGAAAAGGTGGATTCCAGCATTAAATAGTGTATTAGTGCTGTTTTTGGTGTGATAGGAAATATTTGGGTGCTTTGGCTGTAAAAATGAAAGTTTGTGTATAAGATAGCAACTGTATAAGAATTGGTTGCTACATATTTAAATTCCCCTAGAAATAGTTTCGTGATAACTAAATCCTCCACTTTAACAACCTTAAATATCTTCCACCATTTAAAGCTCACTATACCTTACGCGAGCTTCATTCTAGAACATGGGGGGGCACCTGTACAGTAGAGCTCTCACTCTCAATACAGTAAGGCAAGGATTTTACTAGCCCATCATCAAGCAGGATGCTCTAGACCTCATGTGAAAATGCAAAAGCTATCAACTGCACTTTAACCTCACCCATATGCTGTCAGTAGAACTCACATCCGTCTAAGTCCTTAGCTTTTTTCTCAATGGGGATAGACATAATGACACCATTTCCAATAGCCACCAGTTAATGAAAGTTCATTATATTGGCTGTCAGATGAGCGATATAAAGCTCGTTTGGTTGCTAAGAGACTTTCTCAACAGTATGGTCTGGATTATGAAGAAACATTTGCTCATGTTGCCAAAATGACTACTATTCGTACTCTTATTGTAGTCGCATCTATTCAGCAGTGGCATATCTCTCTGTTGACCTCACTTTTGGTTGAGGTCTAGAAAACTTCTTTAGTAGCCTAGGTCTAGCCATAGGACTTTCCTATTGACTAGTCTTAGAAAACTAGAAAAGGTACCCCCACCATTAGAAATTCAAAACTCTTCTTTTTACTCAACTTGAAATTCCACATATTGATCTTAACCTCTAGCATTTAGTAGGTAAGATCATTATAAGAGAATTCAAGAAGAATCCCTATAGGATTACTTGACTTTAGGGTCGACCCTGGAACTAGGATACACCATATCTTCA
>NW_018164985.1:632145-632415 GCF_001263595.1 Phalaenopsis equestris | reverse complement strand
CATCCTTAAGCTATTTGGAGTATAACGAAGGTGTGAAGAATCTCTGATTTAGGCTACACCTCTCAGAGCAAAGGTATAGCCTCACTCACTCTCCCGAGCCTTTACGAGCTCTCCATTTACAATGGCTTAATTTCATGGCTTATTAACCGTATAGATATGTTCGTCTCACTTAGACGAGTCCATAGGATCAAACCCGAAGTGATTTGGTTGAGTCTAGGAAGAGATTTAAAGATTTTAGTGTGGACGGTTCTCAGCTAAGGCTATAGGGGA
>NW_018164985.1:622795-628004 GCF_001263595.1 Phalaenopsis equestris | reverse complement strand
CAATACATTGGTTTCGCAGACCAAACGGATGTCATAACTTTCTTTAGTTTATTTGATCGAGCCTCACTCTCAATTCTTGCGTTCATCCTTCGGGATAGATACATGATTTGAGATAAAACGCTCTTTCATCTAAACTATGAAAATTATGGGGTCAGTTTGACTTCATCTTTTTCAAAACTAAATTTTTTAAAAAACGTCCTTCCGAAGCGGGCAACGAGATTTCAATTCCGATGACCGACAGCTTCTTACGGGCAAACCCCACACCAAAAATAGTGCCGACACTCTCAAAAGGATGTTAAAAATGCATTATTAAATGGTGATCTTCAAGAGGAAGTTTACATGATGTCTCCACCAGGTGTCTCTCATAATCATGGTGAAGTTTGTAAATTAAAGAAAGCTATCTACGACCTTAAACAAGCTCCTCGAGATTGCATCTCTTGATTTTAATTCTAGCTCACATGACATTGTCTTGTTCCTCAAGAGTACCTCCCATGATCGTATCATACTATCTTTATGTGTTGATGACATGATTATTACTGGGGATGATGATAATGAGATTACAGAGTTAAAATTACATTTAGCTCAACGGTTTGAGATGAAAGATTTGAGTACTCTTCGATATTTTTTAGGGATTGAAGCGGCCCATTGTTGGCATTAATTTTTGATGTCGTGAACATAGGGTGTCTACCCGCATGACTCGGGATAACTTACGGCCTTTTTGTAGCCATCTAGTAGTTTAGACACCCACCTGAGACCTTTCGGCGTGTGTTGATGGGCACGTTGTCAGGGTCATTTTGCTAGGCTTTGGCTTTCGCTTAGGCGAAGGTCGATCGGCATTTGCTATTACAGACGACTTTGATCGTGGCGAAAAATATTATTCGTCGCACCGCGTGCGAAAATTGGCTCGAATTGGCCCGATCTCTAGTGAGCACATCCAGATGAGCCCAGACGACGAAACCGACTGTGCGATCACGTCCGGAACATCAATTTTACTAAGAAAGAACGTTCAGTTGGCTATGACTTTGCAAGCGAGCCTAAAATGCGCAAATTATTATTTTTTTAGCTCGATTGCTGAAAAGGTGGTCCGAGTGGCCTCAAACGACCATGGATGACAAAACAGGTTGCGCGAGCGTGTCCGAATTGTCGGTTCCACATAAGTAGGACATTCATTATGCCACGATTCGCGGACGAATTAAAAAATATGAAAAATTATCATTTTTGGCCCGATAGTAAAAAAAAAAGTGGTCCGGATGACCCCGAATAGCGAAAAGGACTTCACGGATACGTCTGGAACGTCAGATTTAGTCAGAAGGACACCCACCTTGCCGCAAGGACGTGTACAAATGAAAAATACGCAAATGATAATTATATAATAATTGTTATTATAAAATAACAGAATATATTATAGATTATATATATATATATATACACACACATGATATAACGAGAGGGAGGCCTCCTCTCCAGCCCTAACGCACGCAGCAGCCAGCTCCCTCCCCACACCAAAAATAGTGCCGACACTCTCAAAAGGATGTTAAAAATGCATTATTAAATGGTGATCTTCAAGAGGAAGTTTACATGATGTCTCCACCAGGTGTCTCTCATAATCATGGTGAAGTTTGTAAATTAAAGAAAGCTATCTACGACCTTAAACAAGCTCCTCGAGATTGCATCTCTTGATTTTAATTCTAGCTCACATGACATTGTCTTGTTCCTCAAGAGTACCTCCCATGATCGTATCATACTATCTTTATGTGTTGAATGTCTTTATGTGTTGATGACATGATTATTACTGGGGATGATGATAATGAGATTACAGAGTTAAAATTACATTTAGCTCAACGGTTTGAGATGAAAGATTTGAGTACTCTTCGATATTTTTTAGGGATTGAAGCGGCCCATTGTTGGCATTAATTTTTGATGTCGTGAACATAGGGTGTCTACCCGCATGACTCGGGATAACTTACGGCCTTTTTGTAGCCATCTAGTAGTTTAGACACCCACCTGAGACCTTTCGGCGTGTGTTGATGGGCACGTTGTCAGGGTCATTTTGCTAGGCTTTGGCTTTCGCTTAGGCGAAGGTCGATCGGCATTTGCTATTACAGACGACTTTGATCGTGGCGAAAAATATTATTCGTCGCACCGCGTGCGAAAATTGGCTCGAATTGGCCCGATCTCTAGTGAGCACATCCAGATGAGCCCAGACGACGAAACCGACTGTGCGATCACGTCCGGAACATCAATTTTACTAAGAAAGAACGTTCAGTTGGCTATGACTTTGCAAGCGAGCCTAAAATGCGCAAATTATTATTTTTTTAGCTCGATTGCTGAAAAGGTGGTCCGAGTGGCCTCAAACGACCATGGATGACAAAACAGGTTGCGCGAGCGTGTCCGAATTGTCGGTTCCACATAAGTAGGACATTCATTATGCCACGATTCGCGGACGAATTAAAAAATATGAAAAATTATCATTTTTGGCCCGATAGTAAAAAAAAAAGTGGTCCGGATGACCCCGAATAGCGAAAAGGACTTCACGGATACGTCTGGAACGTCAGATTTAGTCAGAAGGACACCCACCTTGCCGCAAGGACGTGTACAAATGAAAAATACGCAAATGATAATTATATAATAATTGTTATTATAAAATAACAGAATATATTATAGATTATATATATATATATATATACACATATATATATATATATATATATATATACACACACATGATATAACGAGAGGGAGGCCTCCTCTCCAGCCCTAACGCACGCAGCAGCCAGCTCCCTAAAAAATATGAAAAATTATCATTTTTGGCCCGATAGTCAAATAAAAAGTGGTCCGGATGACCCCGAATAGCGAAAAGGACTTCACGGATACGTCTGGAACGTCAGATTTAGTCAGAAGGACACCCACCTTGCCGCAAGGACGTGTACAAATGAAAAATACGCAAATGATAATTATATAATAATTGTTATTATAAAATAACAGAATATATTATAGATTATATATATATATATATACACACACATGATATAACGAGAGGGAGGCCTCCTCTCCAGCCCTAACGCACGCAGCAGCCAGCTCCCTAAAAAATATGAAAAATTATCATTTTTGGCCCGATAGTCAAATAAAAAGTGGTCCGGATGACCCCGAATAGCGAAAAGGACTTCACGGATACGTCTGGAACGTCAGATTTAGTCAGAAGGACACCCACCTTGCCGCAAGGACGTGTACAAATGAAAAATACGCAAATGATAATTATATAATAATTGTTATTATAAAATAACAGAATATATTATTTTTAACTCTGCCAGAGAGCCTTCCCTGCGGCGGATCTCGTCGGCCAGATGCGTCGGAGCTCCTCCTTGGCCAGCCGCGTGTCGAATCCCTCCCCTCCTGTTGGCCACCTCACCGGCGTGATTCTCGGCCACCAGAACAGCTGACCTCGCCGAGGTTCTCCTCCGCCGTTGAGCTTTTCTGTTTATAACAGGCGGCCGTCCATTTTTTTTAAATTTTTTTTCTTTTGGTCAGTTCCCTTTTGGTTCCTCCTCCTCGCGGGCGTCGATTGCGTGGCAAAGCAGTCCGATTCCAACGCATAGCTCCAGATTTCGTGTGTTCTTCCTTGCTTTTATCATTTCGATTGTGTGCTACCAGAGTTCCACCACCGCCACCTCGCGGCTCGCTTTTCCGGCAACCAAACGCCTTGCCGGAGCATCCCAACATTATTGGATAGCGAACCTCGTCGTCATTCAGAGGGGTGCAAGAGTCTTGGACCTCGTACAAAAAGAGTTCCCGGACTTAGGTGATCCATCACGTGTGTGACGGTATAACTCATCTTCCCCTTCTTACTTTACTTCCAAGCTAGCCCTAGGTTGTAGTGGCATTAGGCGTGCGGGTTTGATCGCCCGCACGGGGTGCGTGCATCGGCAAGTGTCGGCGCGACGACGCATCTGTGTGATGGATCGCTTGTTTTCCTAGAGATGACCTTTAGGTTAGGATTCTCCTTACGCAATCAAGTCCCTTACGATAGCCGAACAAATCCTATTTGACTGCTAGCATTAGCATAAAAAATCCTTAGGGTTGAAGCCTCTTTCGCTCCCCTTTGCATTGTTTGCTCCTGTCTTGTTAGAAAGATCGAATAACAAGCATTTGCAAAATGAGAAAATGTGAGTCATTAGCTCATTTCGTAAAGCTCAGAAGTGTCGTGAAATCTAAAAAAGCGTTGTTGCTAGTCTATTTCACGACAAAGAGGAGAACTTCCCCCTTTGAGATCCGGGGAGAAGTTCCCCACCTGCCTCGCCAAAGCAAAGGCGACAATCGCCATTTTTTTGTATGTTGACCCTAGCTTTCCCGGTGAGGTCGTTGGCATGGGGATGACTCCTTATTACATGTGGATGTTTGCATGTTGCATTTTGCATTTCACATAACTTTTCACTTCGCTCCGACCGGCCGCCCCGGCCCGTCGAGCTTTTTACTTCGCCTCGACCGTCTGCCGCCCCGGCCCGTTGACCGACTTTTTGTAAATCAACAAATACAAGAATTTGATGGTGCTACTAGAAGATTTATTTCCAGCAACGGCGTCCAAAGACTTGATCGTGACTTTATAGATGTGTCTAATTTGATTAAGATGTATAAATATAATATTCAATAATGTCAAAGTCAAATTTGTCAACGCAAGTATACGTATCGCTCAAGTAATATAGGGCTCTAATGGAGTCCTAAATATCGATCTCACAGGGAGTAGTTTAGAATTACGGACTAAGACCTTAAAAAAACAATACTTTAATCACAACAACGACGTTCAATTTGCTTATCTATCGCTAATAGGCAATTGAAATAAATAGATAATTTTAATAACTAATAAATAACTAATGATATAAAGTAGGGTTTAATTGTGATATTCAATATATAAGAAGCATTATTCTCCTTGTCAAGAAATTATAGTGAATGAATAAAATGAATTAATTCAATTTATATTGTGCCAAATAGGAGCATACATGTTCTTTATCCTTTGGTCCAGACATAAAAAACATTGACTAATCCTATACTTGTTTACTGAATCTGCGGCTAGGCTGGGAGGATACCGGCTCTCACTTCACAGCTCCCACGTTCCCCTCACCTGAGGACTAACATCTACACTTCAGCACCCAAGCAATAGGACCGAATTGGGGATTTTAGTCTGTCACTCTAAAATCTCCAATTCTACGCCCGA
>NW_018164985.1:622323-622574 GCF_001263595.1 Phalaenopsis equestris | reverse complement strand
TCGAAATTCATAAATAAAATTAAAGTCATACAAACTACAACAAGTAAATAACTTATCTCTAAATTTTCCCAAAGAACACTCCTCGAAATTTCTCTGAATCTCTTCTTTTTTTTACAGCACACAAAATTCCTCTTCGAAGTAGCAAAGAGGAAGAAATCACTCACTTTCCCTCCACTCTTACAATTTCTTGAAGAAATCCTCACAATTGTTACACACTAATGGAACCTCTCTAACCTCTAGGGCCTTTCTAA
>NW_018164985.1:542527-622051 GCF_001263595.1 Phalaenopsis equestris | reverse complement strand
GCTTTCCCAAGAGTTACCTAAGCATCCCTTCAAAATTTGGCCTTATCCAAAGCTTGAGTAGGCATAACCGTCGATCTCGTCGTCGGCGGCCTCGAGGGCACCGTCGGAGGGCTTCTGAAGATTTTGTCATGTAGTCTCGGGAAAAACTCGCCGTCGGCGGGGTCGAGGGCACCGTCGACGGCCTAGTTCAAATCTTCACATTTTGGTCCTTTTCGCTCCAAATTCACTTCTTTTTGTATTTTTTTTGCTCCAATGACCCTAATTCATCATTCATGCAACAAAACATCAAAAATACATTTCTTTAAAGTGCAATATCATTAAAAACAATATAAAATATGTATGAAAATCTCAACATATTTTCCTTTGGTCACCCGTCGAGCTTTTTACTTCGCCTCGACCGGCTGCAGCCCCGGCCCGACAAGCGTTTCACTTCGCATTAGATAGTGTATTAGTGTTAAGTGCTGTTTTTGGTGTGATAGGAAATATTTGGGTGCTTTGGCTGTAAAAATGAAAGTTTGTGTATAAGATAGCAACTGTATAAGAATTGGTTGCTACATATTTAAATTCCCCTAGAAATAGTTTCGTGATAACTAAATCCTCCACTTTAACAACCTTAAATATCTTCCACCATTTAAAGCTCACTATACCTTACGCGAGCTTCATTCTAGAACATGGGGGGGCACCTGTACAGTAGAGCTCTCACTCTCAATACAGTAAGGCAAGGATTTTACTAGCCCATCATCAAGCAGGATGCTCTAGACCTCATGTGAAAATGCAAAAGCTATCAACTGCACTTTAACCTCACCCATATGCTGTCAGTAGAACTCACATCCGTCTAAGTCCTTAGCTTTTTTCTCAATGGGGATAGACATAATGACACCATTTCCAATAGCCACCAGTTAATGAAAGTTCATTATATTGGTTGTCAATTACTTCACTTAGTGGGTGGAATTCAAGTCACTTGCCAAGGTCACCGAAGTCAATTCCAAACAATTTGTTACGAAGAATATCATCTGTCGCTTCAGTGTCTCGCAAAGATTATCACTGATAATGAAACTCAATTTTCTAGAAGGATCTTCACATATACAAGGATCTCCACATTCAACTGGTGCACACAGTCGTAGGTCGTCCTCAAGCAAATGGGCAAAATAAGGTGACTGAATGAACCACTCAAATGGTTGAAGACTTAAATTGAGAGGACTGGGAGAAGGGGGTTGAAGAGCTCCACACCATCCTCTAGGTTTACCACACCTTCTCATGAACTCCAACCGAGAGACACCTTACAACTTATGTTTCACAATGGCTATCATCCTAGTTGGCATTGGGCCCCGAACCCTTGAGTTCAAGTCTTCAACCGTAATGATAACTGGGACAAATTTCAACAACATAAATACCTTGTAGGAAAAACGCAATGTGGCCCATCTCAGGGTTCTTTCCTATCACTAAAGGGTGACCCGCCACTTCAGTTGGAGAGTTAAATCTTGACTTATCTCTATCAAAGATTTAGTTCTGCGTAGTCTCGAAGCCGTGTCTCGAAGCCGTAGGTTATGACCCACAATGCAACGAACTTTCCTCTCTTTGGGAAGGTCCTTGCATCGTCATCGCCATGGTTAAGTCACGAACCTTCAAGCTTAAGGACTGAGGGAAATATACTGCCCCAAGCCGGGAATGCAGACAACCGTCACAAATATTATCAATGAACATTTATTCATGTGGTATTATTTTGCATTTGTCATTGTTAGTGTCGTTTGTTTCCTTTTTTTAGCCATTGTATTTAAATCTTACATTGTTGTCATTGCTTCCTTTTTCATTTTCCCAATGGTGTCAAAGTACTGCAAACTTTTTTGAATGAATATGATACTACTTTTTAGTTTATATTGATAATACCTCCAGAGAATGCAACGGTTCATTTATAAGCCAATCCAAGCTCTCAACCCGAGAAATACATAATTTTGGTTGCATCTTAGCAAGAGCACAATCAATCACAAGGTGATTCAACCCAACCTCTTACGTACATGTTAGTATCGTCGATTCTCACGCCGATAAACAAATTTGAATACGTTAAAAGTACTTAATGGACTGCATCCTACCCATTCCATACAGATTAGTACATAGTAGACTTCCATTGGCCTCTTCCAAAAGGGTTAACATCATCAAGTGATATTGGGATGCATAGCCCTAGTGGGATTTTTTTTTTTTTGTTATGACGACGTGTCCACCACAGACCTTAAAAGATTTATATCTAAACGATGGGAAGCAATTTGATGAATTATATACCATTCTGAGAGATAGAAATATTGTCATAAAATGGATATAATCGTTCTCATGAGAAAAATCTTTAAGATTTATAGCTCTGCGTCAACAAAAATTTTTTTCCCTATCCTATGGGGGTAAAATAAGATTTATTTTATTTTGGAGTATGATATCCTATTAGAACAAACCTTCATAGTTAATTACATTCCAGGAGTTATAAACCCCTAAGAAAACCCTTAATTAAAGTATTAGCTTATATCATGCAAAATTTCAAGATGAGTGATTTCAAATGGAAGATTCAATATTTGAAGAGATTTTAAAATGAGTATGGATTTGTGTAAACTAAACATTTTTTTACTATCTTACAGAAGTAAAATAAAGTTTATTTTATTCTAGAGTCGGTATCCCTACAAGGGCAAATCCTCATTATTAATTACATCACATGAGTTATAAACCCCTGAGAAAATTTTTTATTAAAGTATTAGTTTATGTCATGAAAAATTTCAAAGTTGGTGTTTTCAAATGAAAAAATTAAAGATTTGAAGAGATTTTCAAATGAAGGTGCTCTAATGTTTGAAAGATTTTCTTAGAATTCAAAGGTTGGGACTTGTAGTCCAACGGCGAAGCGTCGTGAAGAGACCTAGGAAGAGGATTAATTAACTTTAGGAAAAAGGTGTACCTTTAGAAATTTATTAAAGGAATTATGTTTGATTTCAAGGGTTGGATTTAATTGATTTAGTTTGAAAAGCTTGGTTTGAAGATTTGATTTGAAGATTTCATTTTAAGAAATTGATTTGAGTTGGAGGTTTTGATTTTAAAGGCCTTATTTCAAGAATTTAAATTAAAATGAGTGATTTCAAAAATTTTGAGTTAAAAAATTTTTGGATTTTTTGGATTCAAATGATTGATTTGGAAAGGTTGTATTTGATTAGTTTAGATTTAAAAAATTTGGTTTGATAAGTTTAAGTTGAAAGGTTTAGTTTGAAAGGATTTGATTTGAGCTAAAAATTTGAATTAAAAAAGCTTTCATTTGAAAGTTTTGATTGAAAAATTTCAGTCGAAGGTTTTGATTTGAAAATTTAATATGAAGGTTCAAAAAGATTTCTAGATGAAAGTCGAGGTTTGAGAATGTTTGAAGGTTAGTTTGAAAGTTGATTTGAAAGTTGGTTTGAAGGTTGATTTGAAGATAAATTTGAGGTTTGATTTGAAGTTTGAAAAGATTTCTAGGTTGGTTTGAAGTTTGAAAATGTTTGAAGGTTAGTTTGAAAGTTGGTTTGAAGGTTGATTTGGAGATTGATTTGAAATTTGATTTGACATTTAAAAAGATTTCTAGGGTGGTTTGAAGTTTGTAAATGTTTCAAATTTAGTTTGAAGGCTGGTTTGAAGTTTGATTTGAAGTTTGAAAGGATTCTAAGTTGATTTAAAAGGTTGAAAAAGATTTCTAGATGAAAAGCAAAAAGTGTATCTTTAAATGTAGAACTAGACTTTATAAGAAGGCTAAACAAGTAGGCTAACTTAAATTTGGGTATGACACCTTCAGCAAGATGCCCACGACCTTCCATTGTTCGCGTTCATTGGTTGCCTTAGAAAATAGAAAGAGCAATGCTACCATATTGATGATGAATGTTGATCTTAATTATTAGATGGTTTAAGGTGTCTTGTTAGTAATCGTAAATTACTTCATCCTAGGGCACCTACATAGTTCAAGAGGGTAATAGGCTTGGAATTTTATGCCTAGTATTTAGCACTAACTAGGGATACCTAGTAATCAAACATAGACATCCAGATCAGACTATTCGAGATATATATGTGAACCTGGGTTTCATTTCTAGGTTGACTTGTCTGAGATTTACAGTTGATCTACATAGGTGTGGTTTAAGTTGTTCAAGTTGATGAATTTTAAATTGCTTTCTTAGATTTAATCCTTTAGTTCTTATTTAGTTGGGTTTCTTCATTTATTGCAATCCAGTGTTTTGAGTTCTCTTAGTCTGTTGATTTCCTTGATTGACATGAATGTCACTTGAGTTCTAGTTATTTACACAAACAATACTTAAACTTCAATTTTACATACATAACATTGAGTATTTAATATCGCAACAAAAATAAATTTTTTTCCTTTATTTTTCAAAAGTAAAACATACATTCACATGCATGCATTCATCACACCAAGGTATTATAGACATAAATATGAAAATTTAAATGTCACACATATGAATACATAAAAAATTTATATGCATATCCTTTAATTCTTATAACAATTTGCATGTTTAACACTTAAGCTTCATACATATCACGCAAAGTTTGCACATCACATCAAAAATATTATTACCATCTATTTTCAAAAATTTAACATACCTTTTCATGCATTCATTTATCACATGAAATTATTATAAAAATAGAAAGAGAGTTTTTGTGTTGGATATGAGCACATAGAAGGTTTGCATGCATGTCACTCAATTCCTACCTATGTATCTCATTTTAGTTTTACATACATTGCACTCAAATCTTGCATGACACATTAAAAGTGTTATCATTTAATCATATTTATTTGTAAGATTTTCACATACATAAATAGAGGGGTATGTATGCAAGAAAAATTGGAAATATGATGTTGTAGGTGCAAATGCATAAAAATTGATTGGATGCATGAAAGATATAGGAAGATTTACATACATGCCACTTAATACCCAAGTTATTACATATGTAACACATGTAACACTTAAACTATCACTTATACATTTAATCCACACAAATCTTATATGGCGCATCAAAAATATCAACATGAAATGTTGTTTATTTGTTGAATCTCCACATGCATATGTAGAGTGGTATGTAAGTAAGAAAATTAGAATTTAGGTGTTAGATATATGCATACATAGCAAATTTACAAATATGCCACTCCATTCTTACATATTTACATAAACTAGCACTCAAATTTCAATGTTTACACATCAAAAATACCAGAGGCATGCAAAACACTTCCTGTTACGACAGTTTCATACTTAAATCATTCACATGAGTTTATTTGATTCCTAATGAAAAACCTTCCTTCTTCGCATTGTTTCCTTCCTGAAACCCGCCCAGATTGGAACTCTCGATCTCTCTCTGCTCCATAAAAGGGGCATTAGCTTTACCAAGGGTAGCATCGCTTCTCTGTTCGAACCTACGAAGAAGGCAAGGTTGCGAAGCAGGTTCGCATGTCCAAGTCGAAGCAGAAGACTCGCGATTTTAATCTGCCTCTGGTGACCGAAGAAGGGGCTTGCGAGCGGAAATTGCAAGGGAGTAATCCGAGCGACGAAGCAGCGGAAGATCGCGAGCAACACCGAGTGAGACGACGAAGCAATTGGCGGAAAGTAGGAGTTGCTCCTCTATTTGGACCTTTCTTCGGTAATTGCTTGCAGGAAGACGGCTGAAGAAGACGCATCTTCGATGGAAGCTTTCTCCCCTTCTCTTATGCGTGACTTTCGGCTATGGTTCACAGGTAGAGAGAGAGAGAGGAGAAAGAGAGGGAGAGAAACATATATTATTGTAATCGTCCAGGCGATCTACGGTGTAATCCTCAAGTAATAAAATCTTCTGCAGCTCTGTAGACGTATGAAATTTGCCGAATCACATAAATCTGTGTGCACTCTTTTCTAGTGTGAATTTTATCGTTCCAATTTTCGCTTTATTACCGTCGTTTTTCAAACAATTGGTATAAGAGCCAAGGTTCAAGTCTGAGGGAAAGCGATGGCTAAAGATGAAGTGATAGCATGAAGGATCGAGAAACTTGATGGCACAGATTTTAGTTACGGAATTATGCAAATAGATGACTACCTTTATGTGAATAAACTTCATTTTCCGTTATTGTGAAAGCGACTGGAGAAGATGGATGTAGCTGATTGGAATATGTTGGATCGATAGGTTCTGGGGGTTGTTCGATTAACCATGTCTGGATCCGTTGCCAACAACGTCATCAAGCAAAAAAAAAAAACTACTGTAAATCTCATAGTAGCTTTATTAGGTATGTATGAAAAGTCATCAGCGAATAACAATGTGCACTTGATGAAAAAGTAATTAAATTTGAAGACAGTGGAAGGTCTGTCAGTTGCTTAATATCTGAATGATTTTAATACCATCACAAATCAATTATCATCAGCTGAAATTGATTTTGACGATGAGATATGTGTGTTGATATTGTTAACTTCATTGTCAAATAGCTCGGAAGCAATAATGATGACAGTTAGCAATTTTGCAGGTAAATCTAAGCTGAAATATGATGATATTCGTGATTTAATGTTGGCTAAGAAGGTGCGCAGAAAAGATTCTAGCGAGACCTTTGGTTTGAGTTCAACACTGAATGTTGATTCCAGAGGGAGATCACAAGACAAGGGAGATCACAAGTCCAGAGGGAGATCACAAGACATAAACTCAAACAGAGGAAAATCAAAATCAAAATCTGGTCAGCATGCAACCTGCTGGAATTATGATAAAGCTGTCCGCATAAAAAAGAACTATAAAAATCCGAAGAAGACGAAGAATGATAACGCTAATGTTGTCTGAAGAAGTACATGATACACTAATGCTGGCAGTTCACAGTTTTGTTGATAACTGGATACTGGATTCATGAGTTTCTTTCCATACATCTTCTCACCGGGAGTTAATACAAAACTATATTGTATATGACTTTGTAAAGGTATATCTGGCTGATACAAAAGCTATAGACATAGTGGAGATGAGAGACGTTGACATTGCAGCCCGTAACAAGAGCAAATGAACATTGCAAAAAGTCAGACACATTCTTGAGTTGAAGAAAAACCTCATTTCTGTTGGGCAACTCGATGAAGGTGGTCATTCAATAGTGTTCTAAGATAGCACCTGGAAGATTACAAAAGGGACATTGGTACTGGCTCGGGATAAGAAAACTGACACATTATATATGACTACAAGTTTACTCAACAATGTTGCTACTACAGTTGTAGGGACATTGGTTCACACGTCCAAGTCAATGTAGAAAACTCTTGATTTTGATCTGCCTCTAGTGACCGAAGAAGTGCATGCGGGCGGAAATCCTAAGGGAGCAAACCGAGCAACGAAGCAGCGGAAGATCGTGAGCAACACCGAGCGAGACGACGAAGCAATTGGCGGAAAGTAGGAACCATTCCTCTGTTTGGACCTTTTCTTCGGTAATTGCTTGCAGGAAGACGACTGAAGAAGAAACATCTTCGGTGGTAGCTTTCAGGCTTCTCCCCTTCTCTTCTGCATGACCTTCGGCTATGGTTCACGGGAAGAGAGAGAGATATATATATTATTGTAGTTGTCAAGGCGATTAACGGTGTAATCCTCACGTAATAAAATCTTCTGCAATTTGCCGAACCACGTAAATCTGCGTACCCTCTTTTATGGTGTGAATTTTCTTGTTCTAATTTTCGCTTTATTGTCGTCGTTTTTCACAACATGCAAAAATTAAATTTTAGGCGTCAATCGTTTGAATATATATGAGAATCAAGTGATATGCATGTGAATACACAAAAATTGGACAGCATGAATATATATTTAAGTTTAAAAGTTAAAACCTACGACCACATAATAATTGGATGGTATGTGTGTAGATATTAAAGCTTAGGTTTTAGGTAATTTAATAAATAAGGTTTGCATGACATATAAGTAAATTTAATTTCGGGTGATGGGCAAGTAAAAGCATAGAAATAGGTGTTATGTATGTAAACTGAAGTTCAGGTGTTAGATATGTAAATTCATAGGAATTGGGCGGTATATATATAAATGCTCTAATTAAGCTCCATAAAAAAAAATGAAACCATCATCGCATCCTATGTAAAACCCAACAAAGTTTCCAAGGATGTTCAACTGCACCCCGCAGGCACATTAAACACATTTTTCAAACACACATTTCTATATGCAAACCACTAAACAATCAAAACAATCTCACAACGATAACTAAAACAAACTAAAATCGCTTTGTCGCAACACAAAAACTCTTAAACTTCTAAAACTAATTTAAAGCCATTACCTTTAGTCCACCAAACAAGAATCTAAATGGTGGTTTCGTGGCTGCATTGGAGTGGGGTTTAATGATTATTTTGGGGCTGATTTGAAGTTGATTTAAAGTGATGTTTAGGGGCTGGTTTGGGTAGGTTTTGGATAGTGTTTAGGGGCTGATTTTGGGTATGTTTTGGGTAGTATTTTGGGTGGTGTTTAGGGGCTGGTTTTGGGTGGGTTTTGGGCGGTGATTTGGGTGGTGTTTGGGAGTTTGTTTTGGGTAGATTTTGGGTTGGCATGAGCAGGGCTTCAACAAGAATTCAAGGTTTCTTTTGGAATAAGATTCAAACTGAAATTCGACAAGGCTTGAAGCAAGAATTGGTAGGTTTCAAGAGGGCTTTAGAGCGTTGTTAGATAGCAAGATATAAGCATAAAGCAAAGAGGATACACACATGCACGCATACCACCAAAAAACTTCCAAATTCAAATCGATATAAGATCATAGTATTACATACTCGAAAAATCACTTTGATATACATGAGAGTGAACTAGTTCCCTGCATATGAGACTAAGTGAATAGTATTTTTTTTAAAGAAATTTTTTTAATGGAATGGTCAAAGGCTATTATACGAGCCTCCAACCACCCCTAATGTCCCTAACAATTCGAATGCCACCTCCTTAAGGCCAACTGTGCCAGAGGATATTTGAATCCCCGACCTGAGGGAATAGGCATATGATTACTCATCAAGTGCATTGGTATGAAATGAAAAAAAAAAAGGCATTACCTATACACCATACAATTCATAAGCATCTCAAATCTAACACCTAAACATTTATATTTACATACATATTACTCAAAATTATAATATCACTTCAAAAATACCACTACCACTATTTTTTTTTAGTGAACTATGACTTTTCATGCACAGATTTATGACCCCAAAGTGTAATAAGTGTAAGTATCAAGCTTTCAGTGTTAGATATGTAAAAACATAAGGATTGAATGAATTTCTCCTCTGAGCACAAGATTAAATTAACTACTTAATTCCCCTGGGGGGAATATATGAGAGTGAATTTAAAAAGGCTTTAGATTTTGACAACTTGTAATGAAATCTGTAAGGAATTACTTCAACATGAAACTAAAATTGCAAGAAATTTTGAAAGGATACTAGTCTAAGATCAATACCTCCCATGGCACTTCACGTAAATAAGAAACAATAACAAGAATCATTTCATAAGTGCTTAACAAAATATTAAAAATTTGTATGCATTATTCATGATAGTTTGCATCGTTCAAATAAAAAGTCCATGATTCAAATTTGGCTAGCCAATTCGGCGCTATAAAGAGTGGAACTAAAAAACTTCCAAAACACAAGGAAGAAATGAATGAACATACAAATGCTATTTTGGTTCCCAAAATCTCCAAGAGGTTGTTTGGTCAATCAAAATCAGGTTAAATTTCAACAATTTTATGCATCAGATTTGCAAAAATTCCATAAAGAGATTTTGAAAGAAATATCAAAAGCCCAGTACTAGATCCTAAATGTACCGGTTTCATTTCACAGACAAAAGCTAAATGGATCGCATTTAATCCTTGGATGTATTCACCGAATACGTTTTCAGACTTTGCTTTCCAAACATTAAGTTCAGAAGGTTTAGCCTTATACTTCACCAATGAATTACAACGTTTGAGTCACTTAGAATGAGATTAGCGCTAAGACAGACAGCTATAAAATATTTTAAAGCACAGGAAACGGAATGGAGCGTTCATCTTCAAATAATTCAGAATATGTAAGTTCAAAAATTTCAAAAATTTCTTAAGAGACAAAAAAACTTATCTTTTCCTTCACTATTCTCCATAATCACAAACAAATCAAGCATAACAAATTCAAATATACAAAATTTCATACAAAAGAAAGGCAAGAAGGAGTTTCGATTTTACCTATGCGAATCAGAGAGGACGACAAGAAGACGGAGGCCTTCGGCTTGAGAAAAGAGGAAGCAGGGATGGCTTCGGCTGCACTCAGGAGTTAAAGAAGTGAGGGGAAGGCTTCCTCGCAGTTGGACGACTCACAAACCAGAGAATGAAGGAGAAGAGGTTCTCGGACTGATTTGCGAAATCGAAACTGTTCGGGAGCGGGAAAAGTTGGGTCTTCGACTCGGAGAGAAAGGGAGCAGCTGGAGCTTCGAGTAGGAGAGTGTCTAATGAGAGGTGCGAATGGGAGGCTTTGTTGGGGGGAGAAAATGCGAATGGAGAGGAGGAATCGGAGAGAGGGCGAGGAATGGGGATTTCGCTCCGGGGAGAAATGCCGGAGGGAGGGGGGAAGGGGGTTTGAAAGGCAACGAGCTCTGGATTTAAAAGCAAAATTTGCATGCATACACAAAATGTTTGTGTATTTATATATTTACCCTCAAACGAAGGTTTAGGTGTTAGCCATGTAAATATATAGGAAAAAGCAGATATGTATGTAGACAGTGTTATGTTTTTTTTATCATTATTTTTTATTTTTTTTTTTTTTTTTTTAATTTTGGATTTCAATTTCAACTTTTGTTTAGATTGATTTTAAAATTAATTTTTATTTGAGTCTTAATTTTAGATTTAGGTTATGTATAAATCATATTTGTTTTAATTTAATTTTGAATCTAATTTTATTGTTAAGTTATATTTACTTTAAAATTTAATTTAAATGTTTAATTTATTTTGAGTTTAATTCAAATTTTAATTTATGTTTTGGTTAAATTTTGGTTTTTTTTTTCTTTTTGGGTTTATGTTTTATATTGAATTTTGATTAGGTTAAAATTTAGTTTAGGATGATTCAAATTAAATTCGGGTTTAAGTTTAGTTTCTGTTTAGTCCTTTAAGTTTAAGTTTAATTTGCTTAAATTTAGATAATTATTTTTTTAATCTAGACTTTATTTTAATGTAATTTTAAATTTATATTTATATTAATTTCAAGTTGATTTTTAGATTTTAGGTAAGTTAAGATAAGTTTAGATTTTGCTTTTAATATTTTATTGATTTATGATTATTATTATTATTATTCTCCAAATTATGGTGACTTCGACATGCCCTCAAATGAAGCCATATTTGGATGCAAGCGTGCTTATTTGAACAGTTTCGCATATTCGGACGCACTCGTGCAGTCTGTTTTGAAAAATAATGCTTCGAGAAAAAAATTTACGTGGGAGTGATTTTCATGCATAAAATCCTAAAGCAAAAATTTTTACATAAAAATGGTCTGATCGTTGCCAAACTTGTTTGCATATTTTTCATAGGTGATAATGAATAGCTTTCAGAATAAAATTTCAAACATCATGATGATCCATGGAGAAAAAAATAATTTTGCTGCAAATTTGGATTAAGCCTATTTAGGGTTTGGTTGAAATATGGTTAATTTTAATTATATTTTAATTTAGTTAATTTCAAAAAATTTCACTAAGATTCTAGTTTTAGATTTAAATTAGGGCTGGTTCAAATTTTAGTTTAAACAGAGTTCAAGTTCTGGCTTGTAGGGGTTCAGTTCAGTCATCTAGTGACACTAAAAAATGGTTCTAAGTTCAGAATAGATTGGATAAAAGCCAAACAAAAGGGTTGACTAAAAAGTGAGGCCAATAAGCCCTAGAAAGGTCCAAGGTTGTTAGCAGTTTTTCTCCCATAACAACCCCCTTATTGACAGTTGTTTAGTTTTAAGTGTCTTAGTTATCTTAAGCTATTTATTTAGCTACCTTAAGCTCTTTAATCTTCAATGTTTTAGTTATCCTAAATTATTTAGTTTTAAGTGCTTTAGTTATCTTAAGTTATTTAGTAATAAGTGTTTTAGTTGTTGTTAAATTATATATATTTAAGCGTTTTAGTTAAGCTAAGCTATTTAGTTTTAAGTGCTTTGGTTTTTATTTTTTTATTTTTTAAATTGATTTTTAAAATGTTTTAAAAGTTTTTAAATTACTTTTAAGTTGTTTTAGATGATTTTTAAAATGTTTTGAATTGTTTTTAAATTGGTTCTAAATAAATGTTTTAAATTATTTTTAAATTATTTTTAAGTTAGTTTTATGATGCTTTAAATTATTTTAAACTTAGTTTTAAAATGCTTTTAAACTTTTATAAAATAACTTTTAAATTATTTTTTCACATGTTTAAATTGCATTAAATTATTTAAATTAATTTTTATTTCTAAAAATATTTTAAATTATTTTAAATATATATTTATACTATTTTAAAATGTTTTAAATTACTTTTAAATTATTTTCTATTTTTTTTTAAATATTTTAAATGTTTTAAAATATTTTAAAATATTTTAAATGTTCAGAGACTTGCATCCACCACAAGAGCTGACCTATCCTTCTTGTAAGTGAATCATTTGGCTTTGGACTTCTAAGGTTTCTTCGACATTGTTCAATGACTATACCATAGAGCAATTGCATGTACTCTTGATTTAATTTATTTAACCAAGACATTAACTTGTTGACTCTCTTGCAGAGACTGAGGCCAATGAGTCGGGAAGGAAAGAATATCATTTATTTTTTTTATTTTTTTGTTTGTTTGTTTTTTGTAGTGTTCAATGGCTAAATTAAGGAAGGTTCCTAGTAAGGATTTTGTTTTCTCCTAACTCGGTTTTCATTAGTCAATTCATTGTTCTACTGCATCCAAAAATATAACAAAAAATATAAACTCGGTTGCTCCATGTTGGGGCCATATTGAAGGCCTTATCCAAATAGTGAAACACCACACCAACATGTTGTCTCTAGTACACACTAGACAAGTGTAGCGGACTTAAATCAAGGGTTTATAATGACCATACTAGGACCAATCCTAGATTTACTTAACTAATGAGCTAGGTTTTGTTGAGGTTGACATTAAAATAAAAAAAATATTGTTAAAAATTGAGAAAGAGAAATGTCATGTCTTTAGTGTGTGATGAGCTATACTAAGCAAATGAGCTATTAAGAGACTCAACTTGACGCAGAATTACTAACCCAAAGCATTAACATGCATTAGCAGTCATGATTATTGAAAAGTTAATGAACTTGATCACATCATCATGGTTCCATGGGAGCGCACTCCAACTTCTAATGGACTCTGAGCTAGACCCACGGAAGAGAATGATCAAGGCCAAACAAGATCTAGTATTAGTAACCCTAAGTGTTCAATGACTGTTCTAGAAGATATTTGCTCTAGAAATACTCTAGATTTACTTAGCAAAGGCACAACTCTGTATAGTAAACTGTTGTTAACTCGAGGCATAAAAACCCAAAAAAGAAAATATCTTACATATTGGTGTTCAATATACAACACGATTGGAAAGGTGCCTATGGAACAATCCTAGATCTACTAGTCTAAAGCACTAAATTAATTTGACCCTGATATCCATTGACATCAACTAATCATGTCATACTTTTACAAGTTTAATCCATGCTAAACTTAATACGACATTCCTAAGTCATAGAAGTGTAATGAATAAGTTTAAGAATGGTAACACATACCAAAACCATACCATAGCATTACTCAACTAAAGCATCAGCTTCGTTGGAGTCACATTAGACCAGTCAAAACTGACGATATCTCGTTGACCTCGTTTTTAGGTCAATCATCTTCCCATTATTTACACCCCACTGAGCTTGACATGGGATGGATATTGAACTAAAACCTAATTGAATAAAAAATAATATCAAACTAAGCAAATGAAAAATCAAATGCAGCTAATTAAAGTCAGACTCTAAGATGAGCTTAAAACAACCTTAATCAGCAAAACCCCAAAATTTTCATTTTCTATCCCAAAATTATTGTAGGACTCAAGAATTATTTTGAAAGTTTCATAATGTTTATTTTTGTTTCTAAAGACCATGCAATTAAGTTAGATCATCATTTGAAATAATTTTTTTTATGAAAAATCTTTCAATTCAAAATTTTCATGCATGAATATTGCCCAAAACCCTAAAATTGTCATTTTTCTTCATAGCTCAATCTAGCCACCCAAATAACACTTTAAAAGTTGCATAATCCATATGATCACATATCTTGAGTATGCAAACCAGTTTGGTGGTCACTAGACGCAATTTTTATGTAAAATTGCGCACTAAGGGTTTCCATTCATGAAAATGCTTGCCAACAAAAAAATCTTTAAAGGGTCATTATTTTTGAAAAATGACTTTTCATTTCATCCATATAGTCAAAATATTTCAAACAAACACTGCCACTCCAAAATCCGACTTTGTTTGGGGGCACGCTCGTAGAGTCAATGATAATTTGAAAATAGAAAATGATCATTTCTATAATAAAAGGATAATATGGTCATAATGCCCTCGAAATGGCTTCAAATCTTCTTAGGACTTCAACTAAAGTTGTTCTAAATACAAAAAATACAAATTTTTGTCTAATAAAATTAATTAAAAGCCTTAACTCAATATCTACCATTTGTCTCTCCTAAGGGTTTAAGTGCACTTTGATTGACCATAAATTGAGCTAGATGCCTCCCTTTTAAAAATGATTTAAACCATTAAATTCCCTATCATTTTCTCTTTAAAAGGACAAAATTTTCTTTTTTTTTTCCATAAATGCCCTAACCCTTTGGCTAAATTACCAAACTACCTTTCCCTTTTTTCTTAATTCCCTCCATGTCCCTTGGTCCTAGTCATTTATTTCCCTCATAACCTCTCCCATCCTAGCCACCCACTCACTTAATTCATGTAATCTCATATTATTGGACCATATAAGCCTCATGCCTGACCTCTCTCCTCCATGTCATCAATCCATGGGATCCCTCTTTCTCCATTCCATTTTTTATTTCCCATCAAATCCCTACTTTAGCCAAAATTCTCCTCCTCATCCATTCTAGATTCAAGATTTCTAATTCCTTTCGCTAATCTAGCCCCAAGTTCCCCTACCTTTCAAATAAACTAAACTTCCAATAATTTAGAGTTAAAACTTACCCCCTTCCAAAAAAAACCAAATGAATCCCCAAATCTCCTCCCACTTGCCAAAATAATTTTCCTCCCTCTAATTCTTCCAAAAATTGAAATCCTCTCTTGATATCTATCTCCCTTGGCCAAAATTTTCTTATATAAAAGCCCTAACCAAAATCCTTTTCTCATCTCCAAGCCCTAAGCAAAATCCTTTGCTCCTCTCTTAACCTTAACCGAAATTTCCTCTTCTTCTTCCAAGCCTTGTCAAAAACCACATATCACTCCTCTCTCTTTCATGAAACCTTCTCTTCCTCTCTTTGTTCTTCCAAGATCAAGAGACACCAAGGTCTAAAGCATGAAATTCAAAAAAGCAAGAAGGTAAAGATCTCTAACATGCAATTCATAAATTCTCTATCATGTTCTAGAATTTTTACATTATTATCAATATTTCATGTTAATCCATTCTTAAAAAAAGGAAAAATAATCTTCCATGCATTTTCAGTGGCATATGATAATTTCAAAATTCCATCATGGAATTTTCATGTTCTTCATCTATTTCACCATATTATGTCTTAAATTTGAGTTTCCACTATGGAATTTTGAAATTCTCATGTGTTTTACCAGGGCATGTATTCAATTGCAAAATCTAATGTATAATTTTCATGATTTGTATAATGCAATGTTTTGTATGTTCAATTCCAAAGGATTCACAATGTATGTTCACCTTCACATTATAAACCACGGGGCCTTTTAGTATTCTCATGTTCCATGATCGATTTATAATGTTTTGCATGCTTGAAATTTGGGGCTTTTGTTATCTTCATGATCTATGTCAACCGTATTACACCCTACATGTCAAACTCATGAAGCTTTTGAAATCTTTATATGCCATATAAATGTGTTTTGTTTTACACATCAACCTCATAAGGCTTTTGAACTAAACATTTTTGTAAAATGCTAGTATAATGATAATTCATATAATTAGCACTTCTCTTTACTTTCTTAGCCTAAATTGAGACGTAATCTCCCCTAACCACTCTTAACCAAAATTAAAACACTCAAATAAAATCACTAAACAATTAATTAATTTAAGTATATACTACTTAAGTCACTGATTACTTTAATTGAAACAAAATTTAACTATTTTGATTAATAAACCACAGAATTAAATAAGAAACTAATTAAATTAAGTCATTAATTAACTAATTAAACTAATAATCACTTAATCAAGTCACTAATTACTTAATTAATGTAGAAATTTACTAAATAAATCACCAATTGCTTAATTCAACCATAAATCACATAATGCAATTATTAAGTACTTTAATGAACTTATAAGCATTCTTAATTAAATAATTAAATTAATTAAAGATTTAATCAATTAATTAACTATTTTAATTAACTTAATAAAAAAATTAATCAATCCATAAAATTTTTTTAATAAACCTATAAAACCTTTAACCAATTTAATTAAAAAATTTAATTCAACATTTAAAACTTTAATTTATAAAATAAATAACCAATTAATGAAACAATCAAATAATTCACAAAAAAAAAATATTATATTAAATAATTAAGTCACTACCAACCAATTAAAATCATTAATTTATAAAACTTTAATTTAATAATTAAAATAATTAATAAATTATGAACCCTTAAATTAAATCATTAAAGCATTTAAATTAATTCATGAACTTATTTATTAACTTGGGGACTAATTAATACATAAAAACATATAATTAAATTACCAACATAATTGATTAATTAATAAAATACTTAATTAATTCATAGAATATTTAATTAATTCACCATCTATAATCAAACCATTAAACCCTTAATTCATAAAGTAATAATAATAATGAAAACAAAAAAAAAATCCTAAATTAAAAATAATTAATTTAATGATTAATTAAATCTTAACCCGAGCCCATTGAACTTAACCTCAATAAGGTTCACCTTAGTCCAAAATTGGAAAGCAAAAGAGGAAAACATGCTAATTGTATGATTGTAAAAATCATATGAATTTACGTTATATAAAATTGAACATGTATGGTATGTCCATGTTCATGTGAAGTGATGTGTATGTTCATGAAAGTGTGATGTGGTTGCATGATTGTGTGATTTGCATATTGTGATGATATGTGTGTATGTATGCATGATTGAATGAAGTCTTTATCTTTTAATGCATGTTGGATGGATTCACCATTTTCATGTGTGTTGGAATATTAGAAATCTTTACTAGAGATGACCATAGGATTAACTTCAAATGTTTTGGTTGAGGAGATATACAAAGAAAAATTAAGCTTCCTAAGATGAGTAGAAGAAAAAGTATAGTAAACATAATAAAAAAGAATATTTTTATGTATATGTATATGACATGTTCTCTAAATTTTTATATTCTCTTAAAAATATAATACAACTCTCCGAACTGTTTTTTGCATCAACTAAGTGTACTCTAAGAAAATTCATAACTTATGAAGTTTAGAATACTCAATTTCAAGCTCAAAGGATGTCTCTCTAAAGAGTCCTTTGAAAAAAAATGACTTTTAAATTTAAATCGTTTATAGGAATCAAAACAAAAAAAATACTTTACGAAACTAAATCTTTTTAAACAAAATTTAAAGTCTTTTTTTATAAAACTCAAAAACCCTTTTCAAAATTAATCTTCTTAAATTTCTAAACTCTTTCTAAAATTAATACAAATCTCTTAAACTTCAAAGCACTTTCAAAAAAAAAAAAAAAAAAAAAAGTAAATTCAATCTTTCAAAATTCATTGCTCTTTTTGTTAAAAGATTTTCAAAATCAAATCCCTAATAAAATCCAAGGACCTTTTAATTCAAAATATTTTTAGACTCAAATTAAAAAGAATCATTTTCAAAAATAATCTTTTAAAATTTCCTTTTGAGCTTACAAAATAAAAATAAAAGAATCTGTGAGTTTTCCAGTCTCTCTCAATTGCTTAGACTAGACAAGACTTATATATTCACTTGTATAAGTGACTCTAGAATGAACATATTTTTACACAAAAATATGTGATTTTGCTGTCTTACCCTTTTAGCATATAAGTATTTGGCCCTTTTAAGCTTAAGCAATTCATATCTAAGTATATTTGTATCACTCACACCACTTTGAATGGCATTTTTAAAAAAAAATCTTTTTTTGTATGAAAAATAAATAAATAAATTGGTAATAATACATGTGGACCTTAAAATATGAGAAGTATAGATTTATAAGATTTATGTTAACTTGTTTTGAATATAACTCTAAACCAAAAATACCAAAACTTTAGGAATGAGGAACAAAAATATTTAGGACATAAAACTAAACTTAAAACTAGTAGAAGAACTCTAATTTATGATGCCATTAAACAACCTAAGAAAACTAAAACTCAAACAATTAAATTTTTATTACAAGTGACAAACTTAAGATTTCAAGCAAATCGTCACTTAAATATTAAACACAAAAATATATTTAAAATCAATCAACTCTAATCTTAACAACCGTATCCTAAGATAGCTCCAAACTATGAACCTAGGATTAGTCAAAGTAGAGGTAAAACTGAGAATCACACACACCTTAGAATAGTTTAGTCTGAAAGTCTATGATATTTTACTACGTACCTACATCTAAAATTAAGTACTAGGATCTGTAAAACAAAAATCCTACCCCCCTTAAGTTATGCAGGTGCCCTAGAATGAGAAACCCTTGATGACTGACGAATGTATCCTAAATCACTCAATATTAGGACATTCTACAATATTCATTGCTATGACAATAAGAAAGAACTCATATTACTTAGTTAGTTATAATCTAATGAAACCAATGCATCCGAAACAATCGAAAACCATGAGCATCGTAGTTATTCACAAAATTTATGTTAGTCCACCTATTAGTGTCCTTTTAGAGGCATTTTAGTTTAGGGCTTCATCTCCATCTAGAACTCTTCTATCTTTCTCTAGCCATTAGTCTAGGATCGTGAGTTAAATCTAAAGCAATTTCAATCCCCCTTCAATTTGATTCAAGTTCAAATAAATTCATATCAAACCAACTTCAAACTCAATGCAATCCAAACCATTTTTTCAGTTCAATCTTGAACAAATTCCAACTAGTTCAACCTAATCTAGTCAATCAAATTAATATACCCGTTATAATTTGTTTGGCCCAAACCCGATGATTTCACAAATTTGAAATGCAAACCCAAATCATCAAATTTAAAATTAATTGACGGAAATTAACCCCATAAAACTTAATAAGAATTCGATAATCCTAACTAATTCCCACCAACTCAAATTTAGACAAACTTTAATAATTTTAACAAACTTTAATAAAATTAAAGAAATCTCAATTGATCATAACCTTAAGAATTCAAACATAACAAAGATTTAACAAATCCCTTAATAAAGTCAATAAATCTTTTAGCAAATAAATTTTAATAAGCTTGACCAAATCCTGATAAGCTTTAATAAACTTAAATGAACTTTAATCAACATTAATGAGCAAACTTTAATAAATCTTAATAAAATTAAATAAACTCTAATAAATATTAATAAATGATCCTTAATAAACTTCCATAAATTTTAATCAACTTCAATCAAACATAAAACTACAATAAACTTAAAGAAATCCCAATAATAAGCATAATGAACCTAAAAAGAACTCTAAAAATCTCCAAATTAAAACAAAAAATCAACAATAAATAATGGATAGGTTAAAACCATATTCATAACAAATCATTCCCTTAATTAATAACAAGTCAATGTAAAATAACCTTAAAATGAAATCAAACCTTAAAAAATTCAAGCCTTTAACTCAGGTGAAACTTACCCACAAAGCCTCAACTCTATTCACGTTATTTCTAACTTTAAAGTTATCAATCTGTGTCTCAATTTCAACCCTTTCACAGACATTTACCAATCAAGCTAGTCTGATATAAGCCAATACTTTAATATAGAGTTTTATTGAAAGCCATAATTTTTTGATGTAATTAAGTATGAGGGAACCCCCTCATAAGGAAATTGACACCCCATAATAAATTAAACTTTTTTACTGCAGTAAGATAAGAGAAAAATCATGTTTTCATAGACCCGTGAATTAAGGAGGTCTTCCTCATCCAAGTGATCAGTCTCATTCAAATTTAATATCTTTATTCTTTGGAATTGTCTGTTGTTTTTTGATTGTCATGCCTCGCCACTTAGATAGAAGTCTTCTTGAATTACCTATGATAGATACGATAATAAAAGTTTTCCACATACAGTTTCCTAGCGACTCTATTGGGGATGGTTCCTCTCTCCATCTCTAGTATTGATTTATATCTTTTTCTTTGTTGGTTTTATTTTATTTTTTTTTTTTGAAAAAGAATTTTGATTTTGAAAATAAAATAGGACAGATCTCGAATATTTTTTTTTAAAATAATTCAACACGACATTATAAGTAATATATCACCTTAAAAGATGAGAATATTACTTAATAATTGGTTCAATTATTCAAACAAAGAAATTTAGGATATTTTTTTGGTATGCAAAAAATACCAATAGATATTTCCCCTATTTAATCCAAAGATTAGATAGAATTTAGATTATCTGGGTTACTAATTTCTTATAGGTGCAATACCCTATTGTTAATTACATCTTAAGCAATCAAAATTACATAGGAAAACTATCAATTGAGATTGGGATTATGCCTTAAAAAATTTAAAGTTTAGTTTCCACGATTGATTATAGGAAAATAAATGGGGAAAGACTTAATCTGGAATAATTATTTTTGAATCCAAAGAAATGAAAAGTATGAGAGGTCGAAGACACTAAGGAAACATTAGTGACATCTCAACTGTCCCATGATTTGGCTTTACATATTTGAAAGGGAGGTTATTTGATATTTCAATCCTACAGTTTATTTAGAAATTTAGGACTTATGTTACACAATATACAATCACGCAAAAGCCTGAAAAAAAGTGTGAGGATTTACGTCGTATTGGACGAACAATCTCAGAATCCTAAAAAGTTACGAATTATATTACGACATACAATCATGCAACATCCTAACAGGGTGTGAGGATTTACAACATACTAAACGAAGAACCTCAAAATCTTAAAAAATTATGTCAGACTCGTTAATCAATATCATTTGAGATAACCTCAATAGTTTAGTTGTGGTTCTTCTTTCGCTTCATGTTTCATTTTCTTTTGGGTATCTCAGAAGTTGATAGTTGACTAACCACAACACCACCTAACTCTATAAAGAAAATGACCCAAGAAATAAAGAACATAATGCCATGAAAGGTCTATCATGGGTTCTTATTATTTACTTACAGCAGCTCTGCAAAACATATTTAGGTTAGTGAGCATATAAAACATTTATTATGATAGAAGTGATTATTGAAAACTAATTAAATTTTTTTTTTTTGCAATACTTATTAAGATTTCATGGTTCCGTCATTCCGGTGCTGCTGGTGGTTTCAGATTTACTTACTTTAGAGAGGTAGTTGAACCTGATTAGACCAAAAGACTTTTGTCAACAACCATTGGTTGCATTTTCAAGAAGCCCTCATAAATTCAAAGGTTTAATTATTTATTATTATTACTATTATTATTATTATATACTTATTATCATTTTTATTTTTAATTAAACATATTTATATGTTTTTGAAGACATATATCAATGTTTAATATTATTAGCGCTTATAAGATCCCATAAATCATCTAAAAAAGTGAATTTGATTCTTATAAACTCAATCAATACATTATTTAGAAATTTTGTTTGTTTTGTGAATTTTTATGAATTATTTTGCTAAAAAATTTATAATTTTTAGGTTTTTAGATATTTTGACTTAAATGATTTCTAAATAATGTAAAATAATTTTCATGAATGTATATTAAGTTGAAAAGCTTCATGTTAAAATATTGTTATCTTTTGCATCTTATTTGATTTATTAGAATTACCTTACTTTTAAAGATGAGTTTATTCAAAAATTCATAATAAGTCTAAATGATCTCTAAAATATGAAATTTTACTTAAATATTTGGAATATGATTCCAAAAAACTATAAAATTTTCTAAGTCATTTCATGATCATTTTAAATTTTTCATGAATTATTGAACTTATTAATAGGTTTATTAATATAAGATAATCAAGAAAAGAATAAATCAGTGAATTTTGTATTTTGTTTACTTATCTCAATTCAAAGGACCTATGGGTGAAGACTTCATGCAATTTGGAGTTTTATAAGAGAACTTATTCCAATTTTACTAAGAAAGGTACATTTGTAAATACCTTATTTATACTTCAACCACTTTTACCTTGGTTCGAAATATTTTTTAAAGGTTTCTCTTCATTTGATTAATAATTTGGTTCACTGTTTGGGTTTCATCACCTCTATTTCTTTCATTTAGTGAACGAAAAGATAATAGGGGTACTTTTGCAAATCCAAAAGAACTTACAAATCTACCTCAAAACCAATTCAAAGTTCATAAATTCTTATAATAATTTGTTGTTCATATCTTAATGAAGGGTTTCATTTTAAATCTTAGTGATTTTGAGCCATATATAGTGCATTTTGAAGTTCCTAAAGTAACAAAGGTTATCTTGCAATTTTGAAGAAAATAACAAAATTATCCTAAAATACTTTCAAAACCATCAAAATTCACTATATATCTATTAATGTATTCTTCACTTATTTGATTCAAGTCAATTCTTAAATTTCAATAATTTTATTTAGGGTCTGTTTGGGGCAGTTTATAAGTGCGGGCGACGGCGCGGCGGGCGCCCCGGCGGGCCGGCGGCGGCCGCCCGCCGCCCGCGGCCGGCCTGCGGATCGCGTTTCAGGATAAACAGCTTATTCTGAAATGCACAAGCTGCCCCAAACGGACCCTTAATTGACCTCTATTTTAATGTTAACTTGAGATAAATTTATAATTTTTCCAATTTGATTAGTTAATTTAAGTTATTATGCAAATTCAATGAAATTGTAATAGGGGATTTCAATCAGTAAGTTTAAGAAACTCCAAACAATAATACCCACAATTTAATCATCCACACACTTTAAAGCTTCAAATTCTCAACAATTTACTAATTACACTTATAACCTTTTGCATATTTTATTGATTTGATTGAATTACTAACTAACCCATCATGTTTTATTCTTCCCAGTAACATTTTATGATAACTTTTACCCATTTTTCCCTTAATATAATTCAATTTTAGTTGAAAGGAGTTTTAAGGTATAAAATTTATAGATATACCTTTCTTATGAAAAGTTAATAAACTATCATATAATACTCAATTTTACTGCCCAATTGAATAAAATGCTCGCCCATAAGCCAACTAATGTTTCATAAGTGATTTCATAATTTTTGAAAATATATTTCAATTTCTAGAATTATTTATTTTAATAAATGCAAAATTATAAGAAAATTTCATGTAAGTAACTGCCGTATCTTTTATGTTCATGAGAAAATTATAGAGATATTTCGGCCCCGTTTAGGGCTACAACAGAGTCACGATGCAACATGGAGACACGAATGGGGCCGTTTGGCGACTCGCGGCGCAGTGACTTCTTAAAAAATGTCGAAGGAACGCGACCGTGGGCATGCCCTTGTTGACTGCATTCCTTCCTTATTCGTGACTCGGTTGCCCCTCGCCTCACCATCGATGTTCGTTCTCTCGTCTTGCCCTAGTGGTGTGCTTCTCTTTAGCGATCCCCTCTCTGTCTCTCCCTCTCTCAATAATTGTCCTAAACTCTCTCCTCTCTTTCACGCGATTCTTACGAATAGGGTTGCCTCTCTCTCTGACGAGATTCTCACAGAAAAGGTAAGTTCTCTTCTCTCTCTCTCTCTCTTGTGCGTGATTCTCACTGACAAGGTTTCTCTGTGTGGTGCCTTCTTGCTATGGTGTCTTCTTACTGTGGTGCCTTCATATTGTGGTGATTTCTTCTTTGGTGGTGTCTTCTTCAATGTTATTGTTGTGTACTGGAAAATTCGTGGAGGCCGAGTGATTATTTAACATTTTGGTGTTGCATGAAGATCTAACAAACATACAAATAATTGAAAAGTAGTACGACAAGACATCATGATTTTTTACGTGAAAAAATCTTTAAAAAAAAGAAAAAAATCATAGGTTATAGCCTAATCAAAGTAGTCTATTATAAGTTTGTAAATACAAAGATAAATCATTTTCTCACGACTGGGAGAGTAAGGTTATAATTTTACACTAGATACAACATTTGTCCGTATATAACTCACATAAAACTTTGAGGGTCCTATGAATATGAAGGTCGCAAGTAATAGTTGCATGAAACGATCGTTGAATCTTCAGTACAACGTTAAATATTACGATCATATTTGAGATACGAAAATAGCAATAGAGCGTAGACGATGACGGCGAGCAAAGGTAAGCAGTGGTGTGCGATGACCGTGTGGAGGTTTTAGCCACCAGTTGCTACGGATGCAAGTTTTCCTAGGACCTTCAATACAACATTACACGTTAAGACCGTATTTAGAATACAATATTAGCAAGCACATGTGACTGACAACAGTGAAAAGGGGTTATCGATGGCGGCGACGGGCAGTATCGATGAAGATCGGTAGTTACGTAAGACGAAAGTTATGAAAAGCTTGAAGAATCTTGAATTTGAATATATATATTTTTTTTTGCTAAAAAATTTCTGGAGATTCATATGAAATGATAAAACTATTTTTATGGCATTATCAGCTATAAATATAAATATTTAACTTTAGATGTCATATATAAACAAAAGAAGAAAAATTTTTGTGAAATGAAACATTAGGAGCCAAATGTAAACACACACACACACACACACACACACACACACACACACACACACACACACACACTACAGGAGATGTAAAGAGCGTAGGGATAAGCTTGCTCAGTCTCTTACTCATGATGGAGAATCCCTTCTTCTCCTGTAAATCGCAAAATCAAATCCTCATTCCCTTCTTCAAACCTCAAATTTCTAACAATCTTTCTTCCCAAATCTCACCCCCAACCCAAAACCTCAAAGCCGCGTCCTCAGAAGCAGAGCCACCGCCGACGCTACCCCCCCAAACTGGAAGGCCGGGAGAGCGAAAGCTCCTTCGCCTTTCCCGTGCCGGAAAGCTCCAAGAGGCCGTTTCTGCTCTACACCCCGGGACTCCCATCACAACTCGAACCTACCTCTCTCTTCTCCAAGCTTGCATCGATTCCAATTCGGTTGAAGCTGGCCGCATTCTCCATTCCTCTTTTCCCTATGTAAAGAACCCGAACCCCTTCGTCGAGACCAAGCTCGTCAGCATGTACGCGAAATGTGGCGACTTGGACAATGCCCGCAAGGTGTTCGAAAAGATGCGCCAAAGAAATCTTTTCACCTGGTCTGCTATGATTGGAGGCTGCGGAAGGGATAACCAGTGGGAGGAAGTTGTCGGCCTATTCCATCATATGGTTCTTGAAGGCATCAATCCAGATGCCTTCTTGCTGCCCAAGATTCTACAGGCATGCGCTAATATTGAGGACGTTGTCACCGGCAAGCTACTACACTCGCTTACGATCCGATTAGGGTTTTTGGAGGAGAGCCATGTTGGAAACTCTTTACTCAACATGTACGCAAAGTGCGGAGATTTGATCACGGCGAAGAAGTTTTTTGATAAACTTGATGTGAGGGATAGAGTAAGTTGGAACTCAATCATCTCTGCGCATTGCCACTGCGGCAGAAACGATGAAGCTTTGAAGTTATTTGAGCAAATGAGAAATGAAGGGATTGAACCTTGCTTGATCACCTGGAATATACTTATCTCTAGTTATAGCCAGTGTGGGAAACCAAAAATTGCTCTTGAGCTGATGAAGAAGATGGAGAGCAGCAAAATCGTCCCTGATGTCTTCACATGGACCTGCATAATCTCAGGTTTGCTGCAGAACAAGAAGATGAACCAATCTCTGGATCTCTTTCAACAGATGTTGAAATCCGATATCGAACCAAACAACATGACGGTCGCCTGCGCCATCTCTGCTTGCGCTACTCTTAAATATCTAAAAAATGGAAGAGAGCTTCATTGCTACGCCATTAAAAATGGAGGTGCAGCTAATTTACTGGTGATTAACTCGTTGGTAGACTTATATTCAAAATGCTGGAAGCTAGAAGATGCTGAAAGAATATTTGATGCCATTGATAAGAAGGATGTTTTTACTTGGAATTCATTGATAGGAGGGTACATGCAGGCTGGGTACTGCGGGAAGGCTCATGAACTCTTCACCAAGATGGAGACTTTGGGTCTTCAGGATAATCCTGTGACATGGAATGTGATGATTTCTGGGTACATTCAGAACAGGGAGGAAGAACAAGCAGTTGAACACTTTCAGAAAATGGAAGCTGCTGGTGTTAGAAGGAATGCAGCCTCATGGAATGCCCTAATCTCTGGTTTCTTGCAGAATGGAGAAGCAAACAAGGCTTTTAGGGTTTTTCGTCAAATGCAATTCGGTTCCGAGAAATCAAATTCCATTACGATCTTAAGCATACTTCCAGCTTGCGCGAATTTGGTGTCAGCATGGAAGGTAAAGGAGATCCATGCCTATGTGCTTCGCAGCGGTTTGAATCATGATCTTCCAATTTTGAATTCATTGATTGATATCTACTCCAAGTCTGGTGACTTAACCAGTGCTCGTGTTTCATTTAACACGCTACATGCCAGAGATTATATCTCTTGGAATTCAGTGATTGCTGGATGTGTTTTCCATGGTTGTTCCCAACCGGCTCAGGAACTTTTCCATCGCATGGAAAATGAAGGAGTGAAGCCAAATCTATCAATTTACACCAGTTTGATTCGTTCTTATGGTTTTGATGGATTGGTGAATGATGGGAAGGAGCTCTTCATGAACATTACAGAACAGAACTTTTCTCCAGGCATGGAGTTTTATGCAGCAATGGTTGAACTCTTCGGCCGGTCTAAACGGCTTGTGGAAGCTTATAGTATGATCAAGGAAATGCCTGTTGAACCAGACTCCACTGTTTGGAACGCATTACTTACAGCAGCGAGATATTGTGGTAATGTCAAGCTTGCTAGTTTTGCAACTGAGAACCTGATTAAATTAGAACCTAAAAATCCAATATTGCAATGTCTATCTTCAAGTTTACAAGCTATATGTGGCAGCTCATCTGAAATACCAGACATGAAGAAGCCATTGAAGGAGAGTGATGAATATGGCTTCCATTCTTGTTGCTGGATGGAAGATAGATGCCGGGTTTATACAGTTTTTGTTGGTGACAGAATGGTTGAGTCTGTATCTACTAAGCTGGTAGAATTAAGACGAATAGAGAAGGAGATCAAGGCGAACATTGCAAGCATCACAGGTACAAGGCTTGACATTGAGGAAGAGCTGGAAGATGATGATGAAATGCACTGTGAGAGGAAAGCAATACTATACTCCCTTGTGAGTGGAGCTTCCTTAAAAGTGATAAGAATAGTTAAGAATGTGAGGATGTGTGCAAAATGCCATGGAACAGCCAAGCTTGTTTCCAAGTTGTATGGTAGGATCATTCTGATCAAGGATAGGAAGTGCTTGCATTATTTTAGGGACGGGGAGTGTTCTTGCAAGGACTATTGGTGATCTGATTGGAAGATCAGAGGTGGAATACCTTTTGTAACTACTGCTGGTGATTTGACTGAGATTATCATCTGATAGTTCAAAATATTTGCTTTTTGGCAATAAAAATACTTTGTAAAATATTGCGGATTTGTCTTTTCGATCAACAAAATTTATCATCTCCTGAAATGAATCCTGCAGAGAATGTTCTAAAGCCAGTTTGCTGAGTGAGAACCACTTTAGTCAAGTGAATCCAGGAATTAGTGTTGTAATGATAAAGTCAAAATCTTCATGCAAGTGTCATCAAGAGTGTGTACATTGCCGCACCAAGTAAGTTTATTAAACACGAATAATGTGACATTATGGATTACTTGGTTTGGCTTCAATCAAGTTTTATATTCATGAGAGAGGGGATGGAGAATTTGATAAACTAGAAAACGCAAAATGCATGATGTAGGTAACGCTTGCTCGTCCTTGTAAAGTCTCAAGTTCACCCACTCTCAAACAAAGATGCCCAAAGATAGTCAATGGCCAAAATGAGATGGTCAGGCTCGCTAAGGCGATCTTCATGTTAAATATCAGTGTAGTCATGATTAATTGTACTTATGACCCACTTGCCTTAAACTGTTATTAATTATTATTTAACGGTGACAGATGTCTTGAACCAGTTCAAACTTTCTGTATCAAATATGCTTGCAAATATAAGATGATCAGTTCTCACTAAGTTAAGAACTATCAATATTAAACAATACAAAATCCTATGTATTGTTGCTCTTCAATACAAAAAAAAACACCCTTTTTTTTATGTGAATCCAATGTTGTGCATGGAGTCACTTCAAGACCTTATTACACCTTGGTACAAAAGCTGAATAGATTAAATGTAAAAGAAGTGAAAAGCTGAATAAAAATTCTAAATAGAGGTATAAAAGAGTTGGGCTTGAGCGAGCTCATTGTTTGTTTATACATGATGTTTAAAAAGTTATTTATTGATAATATGAAGTTTGAGATTGATGCGTTAATTGTAGCGAGCTTGTTTTGCTCGTTTAGATTTGAATTTGCTTGAATTAATGAAGAAATTTAAAATTTTTATTAAATAAAACATACATAAAATTTTTAAGATGAATATATATCTAATTATAAATAAGTATTATTAATGAAAATTTACAATTATTATATGAATCTCTAACTCAAATTGTGTAGTAAAAAACAACTTCATTATAATACATTATACTAATAAATACATTATAAAATTACAATTCAAGCACTAACAAATTTTAGCTTGATAATATTATCTACACTTTAATATCTAGTCTCATAAAATATTGTGACCTCATTGATTGAGAATAATGTTTATATGCTCACATTACAAACAAAATAATAAAACAAATAAATAAATAACTAAATTAGTAATAAGTTATTAAAAAAGATATTTCATCCATTATTATAACTTTCAAAATATATCAAATTTGAAATATCAATTCCAAGTATAGAGGTTCATACAAAAATTTATGTTTAAACTTCTTTTATCTTCATTAGTGTTAGACAATATTGTTATGACATAATAGCTATAGAGGACTTTAGAATTAATCTCTTGAGCAACATCAATACACCGAAATACCATTTAAGTTAATGATAATCGACTTGAATTAATCAACATTTCTTAGTTGCAAATTTTTAAAATGGTATCCAACAATGAAAACCAATAGTTACCATAAGTGGAATAACAAATCTCTTAGATGGGTCATTCACATCTAGTAAAGAAAACCAAATTTCTAGCTTCCACAAGGATGAACAACAAATCTCTAGCAACATCATACTTAAAACAACCAAGTAAAAAACTAACATCTAAATCCAACAAAATATCTAAATATATGTGTTTGGCCAAAGCAAATAAATAATATATAGAACAAACATCAACATACCAATATGCATAGGCTCAATATGTGATGGCCAACCAACTCATTATATGATACCAACAAGCCAACTTTCTATATGATACCAACATAATCATACAAAAAATAAATACAACAAACATCCAAATGTAATAAAACAAATAAATTGCAATTATGTAAATCACATGATATAGAAAATATGACCTACATTTAGCAAATAAATATTATATTATGCTCAACTACATATATAAAACAAGTGCTAATTATAAATGAAATTAAGCATGTTCAAAAATATATTAGTTTCCACTAGGTTACATGGGCGCTTAGGTGCTGCCCACCCGACGCCAAATCGCCCCTTCCTTGGGTAAGCAGCGCCTAGTCACTGGCCCCACCTGTAATCTAATTACATCATTAGAAGGAAGGGTATCTTAAGAACTTGATATTCATCAATCCAACCCGCATCAAGTAGGACTAGTTGTGTAGGATTTAAATTTGTCGTTTGTTGTGACACAGTATGTTAGATTATTGAACTTAAACAGTTTTAACTATTCAGGCTAGGACTTAAAATAGTAGGCCAGAATTTTTTTTAAGTCTAATTCCCTCGCTCCCTGTAAGAGTGACATTTTGAACTCTAAAATCTGATATTACTGACACAACACGTGCACTTGCGTAAGCCCCCAATGTGTGGTTGTATCTATAAGCAGTATCAAGTTTTTTGCTCTAACGATGGTCTAGACTTATTTGCAAATGAGTTATATTTTCATCACGATGAATCTCTTAAGGCATGATTGTTGATACTTTTTTTATGAAACCCACTCCAATAAGTTAACTAAATTGGTATTCAAGCTTTAGTGTTACTTTAGGACAAGTAACATTTAAGTTTGGGGGATTTTGATTTGTAGATAAGTATACTAATAATTCTTTATGATTTACAATTTTTTATGGATGCAATTGCATTTTAAAGTAATGTATTTTTATGTTTTTCTTTGAGGTACAATAGGTTGTTGAAGTGAGAAAACGTGGAGGGGACTTGGAGTAAAGAAGCATATTGAGGATCAGTGCCTAGGAGTCGGGCCCCAGGGCTCCTAGGCGCCAGTCCCTTCCCTGGACAACTTAAGAGGTTGGTGCTAGGCACCAACCACGAGGTGCCTAGGCATCGTGATACTGATACTTAGGTGTCAGACCTATGAGCGTCAAGACGCCCATGCCTTCTACAACATAAAGAGAGACCGGCGTCTCGGCGCTAGCAACTGCCTGGAACAGTTTTGGCAGTTCCGGACGCCTGTCGTGGGGAGTTGTGTAAGAGGACGTAGAGTGATTTGTATGCTAAGTAATAAAGTCTATATATAGTCATGGATTGCTGCCTTATGAGGATTGATGCTCTTCGGGGATGATTGACTAAGGTAGGACTTAAGATTGATGAGGTTTTGTCATTTGAGGGTTTAGTTTGATGTAGAGTTTCTTATTCTTCTCCTAGTGCAGAGGATAGCAAGAGTCTTCAATAGCAGCAACCCAGAAGTCAGGAAGAGAATTAGTTAAGCATCTTCTGGTAATTGTAAAGGAGAGGAAGATAAGTTTTGTTTGTTTTTATTGTTGTATTTCATTTGTGAACATTTGGATATTAGATTTCTCTTGTTTCAATGGATTTGTGTGGTGTTTTTCTCATGCTTCTGAGTAGATTTCTTAACCTTTCCTTGTTATGAATAGGTAGGACAGATAGGAATGCAAAGTGCTTTTAAATTACTTTTAATTATTAAATATCATGCTTAATTTTCAGATCTTCATTTATTTTTCATCCTGGCCAAGTGAAATTTTAAAATGCATTGTGAACTATAATGACTCCGGAGAGTAATGGTAGAATCAACTAGGTTAGTCACATTAAACTATGGGGTATAATTTTATATGCCTTGTAGGTAGATGCAAACGTTAGGGAAATATGTTTTGACTGGTTTATTACAAAATTTAAGAAATTAAAGTTGTTTTCGAAAGAGGAAAAAGATGAGTGTTACTCTTATTTTTCACTAGCCTATTTAATAATTTGCACTTTACATTTCCTGTAATCTACTTACATCATTAAAAGGGAGAGTATTTTAAGAACTTGATATTCATCAACCCAAACAACATTAAGTAGGACTAGTTGTGTAGGGTTTAAATTTGTTATTTGTTGTGACATAGTAGTTAGATTATTGAACAAACTATTTAACTAATTAGTCTAGGACTTAAACATGTAAGCTAAAACTTTTCTTAAATCTAATTCCCTTGCTCCATGTGGGATTGACTTTCCGGACTCTAAAATTCGGTATTACTGATACGATATGTGCACTTGCATGAGCCCCAGGGTGTGGCTGCGCCTAGAAGCAGTAGAATTCAATCCTTGAATTATTAATTAAAATTTAATATATAATGCTTTTGCATTAAGTTCTCTTATCCTTACTGTGGCACCGAGAAGTACGAGAATCGAACAACTAAAATATGCAAAAAGAAGAGTGTTTGTGTTCATGTTAAGGAGATCTAATAATCGAGAAGAGAAGAGTACTACGGAGGTTGGCCCACTGTCAGGAGATTTTAAGGCCACCTAACTAAACAAACAAAACCATATGAGCCAAGATCGACCTAGCGACAAGGTGGACAAGAAGATCACCAGATGATCCAAACACATGCCATTTGACCTAAAATGAGAGAAATGAGCATTCGAACCATCAATTACAAAAAATCTGACTTGACGCGATAACTTATTCCCAATAGAGCTGATCTAAAAAAAGATCAAATTTTGAAAAGCATCTTTAACCATTCCGTTGAGACTCCAAAGACAACTCGCTAAGAATCAAAGAAGTAAACCAAACCAAATTAATCGACCGAAGTGCCAACCAAGCTCAACCAACCGAACTGACCTCGTCAATTCAAAGTCAAGTAAGCTTAGCTGGATGAGCTAGAAAGCAATTGGATGATAAGCCCACATTAGTTAAATGCTAGAAATACCCAACTACAAACTCCTTCTGAATGGGGGTAAAAATGTAATATCTTAATTTTATGATTTCCTCTATAAATAGAATAATCATTTTATGAAGAAGACATGATTGCTTGTTGTTCATTATTATTCATCTCGCTTTTTCTTTCTCCTTATTTACACTATATTTCTTAGGTGTGATTCACAAGCTATCTCATATTCAACAAAACTAGATTTAAATTAAAAAAAGAAAGAAAAAGTACATTATCATACTCGAATAAAGAAACATATCAAAAGGAATAAGAACATAGAAAAGGGAAGAGGAATGAGAAGAGGGGCTTAGTTGGAGGAGGTCTAGAAAATATAGGAGATACTCGGTTGGAGAAGTCTAGCAAATGTAGGAGGGAGTTCATTTACAAGACGTTGAATATCCCAACCCATGTTCTTATTAAATAGAGAAAAGAGACAATATGGGGCAGAACGCAGAAGGCCCAATCGGATGGGCGACATTGAGTAGAAAAAGAAAATAATATGCATGAATTGCACAATCAAGTAAGGCGACACAATGAAGGCAATCACAGAAAGAAGGGAAAATAAGAAAGAAAATTTGTCGAAAAATATCACACCATGACAAACCAGAAAAGCTTTTCACATGACTCGGTAGCGAGAGAATGGAAAGAGAATAAAAACAAACCTTTATCTCAGGAGAGACGAGGAAGCGATAATATATTTGAGTGCTGCACAATTAAATTCTTAAATGTTCATTCTACACTCTCCAAAATTTTATGTGTTTCAATCAAATTTGTCGCATAATATGTTTGAATTAAATTTTGTGCTTATCAAATTTAAAATTTATGAAATCAATTTATCAAGAATTAATATTTTTTATTATTCAACACTTGATTTTTCTTTCAATTTATTATTGCCCGTAGGACTGTAAATGAATCAGTGCACTTGATGAACAACTCGAACTCAACCTAATTAAGACTCGATCATGTTTGTTAAAATTAGTAAATAACAAACTTGAATAATTTTTTAAAGTTTAAAACTTAAATGAACCGCACATAAATATAGTCAAACTTGTTCATTTATGTTCACGAACAAACTCGTTTGTCGTTCAATAAGTAACTTGTTAAATACTAGATATTAAACTCGATAATAACTCATATGATATACGATATATTATTTAAATAAAATTTAATTAAATAGAATATTAACTCGTTTGTTGATAACTCGATGATAGCTTATATCATATATGATATATAAATATTTGATGTTAAGTTTTTTTAGGGTTTAAAGTTGTCATTTTTAGTTGTTTGGAATGATTTAGGTTAAATCATACTTAAATGCTACACAAATTATTCTACTAAACATCTCTTAAGCGAGGGATTCAGGGCAAAATGGAGGAGAAACAAGATTTAAGATATTCTAGGATTTAGTATTTATAATCAATAAATTAATAGTTGAGATCAAATTTGTAAAATTATTTACTAAATTTTTTTTTGTATGAAAATCTAATTATACATTTGAATTTTTAGTTCATTTATTAACTAATTTAAATACTCATTTATTTATCATAAATAAATTAAGTACAAATCAAATGCCAACATTGAGAAATTTTAACAAGTCAAATACATATATAATGAACTCGACCTTCCTTGTCCTTAGCCGCTCTATTTATGTAGAGTTCCGGCAAGGTTCGGCGACGAGAAGTTAGCGGCTCTCTCTTCCGAGTTCTTAATTGTGAGCCGCTTGCGGGAAGCCCTAGGTTACCGTCCTTTTCCCAGGGCGTTGGGGATTTCGTGGGGCCGTTATCTTCCGCTTGAACACCCTGCACTCCCACTCCGATTTCCATTCCAAGTAGGGAATGGATGCGATCAACAAAGCTGTTAAGTATAGGATATCGCTAAAGGAGCCTGGGATTCCTGGAGTTCTACGGATGGTGATTCCTTACGCGTATTCCCTTTTTTTCTTAATGTTAGCTATTCCCTTTATTGATATATATTGTATTGCATTGTTGTTGTTCTTGTGTTTTGTTCAGTCTGAAGAGCGATTTACTTTCATTCCTCATGATCCTAGATCAGCGTTCAAGCTTGATGTTTCCTTTAAAAGCATTAAAGGTACTGTTTTATCTGCTCGCTAAGTGCCTGTTTGGTTTTCGATTTAGTAAATCTCGATTTGATAAATTCTAAATTTAATATGATGTAGTAAATCCTAATGAGTAAATTGTCTGGTTGCTCAATTCTTAATTCCAATCAAATCTCGAGACAGTTTGATGCAGCTGATTTTCTTGTTTGGTCCAGCTGCACGCGGTGGCGTCCTTGCCTGGCTTTAGTATTTGAGGTGTTTGAATTTCAGTTATTATCTTAGCCATAATTTTGTGTCCGCTAATTAGTATTAGTGCCATTTAGTGGAGGCATATATATGTATTTTGTAACCGTTTTTGCAGGTTGGTTACCACTTTCCAATTAATACATCTTCAGCAAAACATTCTCTTTTTCTCTTTTTTTGTTTTTGTTTTGAGTCTACTTCTTGTTAAGCTGCGCCATGGTTTGGAGAATTTAAAGAGAGTGCATCCTGCTTAAATAAATTTATTAAATCCTAATGTACAAGATTTGATAAATGATAAATTTGAGCTAAGATTTATTAAATGATGCTAAATTCGAGTTTTACTTTAGGAAGGATTTAGAAACCTCTTGTAAAGCTTTTTGGGAATAGTTGGGATAAATCTAACATAAATCCTACTTGAAACTAGCAACCATGCAATTTGTAAATGTGCTACAACACACATAAGTATTTTTATCCTTGTGATAAATAACATTAGTACAAGAATTCTGCCCCAGTTATCATCAAGGAACTCTTTCTTGTTGTCTTATTTGTTTGAGTTTAGAGATTTGGTCCAGTATTTCCATTTTTTTATTTTTTGATTTATTCCTTTGATTCTCAGTGTTGATAGAGATTATTTAGCGAGGCAATAGAATTCTTATTTTTGAAGTTATTTCTTCGTTCCTCGGTATTGATTGAGTTTTTTTTTTTTTTTTTTGGTAATAGAATATTTTCTTGATTGACGGGGAAAAAATGAAAATGATATTTTTACCTATGCAAACTCTCTTATTAGTAAGAAAAGTGCCGTATGAAATTATTTGAACTTGTTTGCACAATTTGGTGGTGCCAAATGCCTTTAACATTTTGACATTCTACTCCCTTTAATAATCTATCTTATTAATTTGTTTTCTATTTTTTCAATTTAGAGTGGGTATGTATTGCATTATCAGTTTTTATTGTAGGGCATCTAACATGTAATTATGTCCTACATTTCAAGGATAAATGTTGACAACGAATTATAAATTTGTATTTAGGTGATATTGCAGGATTGTGACGTAATCAATGTCCTTCCTTTAAAAATCATAGGTATCAATTCCACTAAACAAAAGTTCTTTCTTAGGAAATTTTGGTTTGACAATTGGGTACATGTGTTAGAAAAGTTGAGCCAAATATGCATATTAAATATGGGCATTGCATTAGAACTTTGTTTGAGATGGCATCAGAGAGCCTAACACTAAAATTGGATGATCAAATACTCTATGCCATAGAATGCTGCGGAAAATGAAATCTTTTTAATAAAGTTTTTTTATGGGCCAAATGAAAAACAGTAGGTTATATGCTAAGTGGATATGAAATAAGAAAACAATATGTTCTATTTGCTAATAAGAATTGAATAGATTGTTAAAAGTGAAATTATTTGAAGATATAACTTATTTATCATGCGTATCTTATGAATCAATTAATCTTATTCAAATTTCACCTACTATGCACTTATTATTTAAATGTTCTTCAAATAATTATTCCGAAGATCATTTCAATTATAATGGAAATATGAATTTAGAAAATCACACATTGATTGATCAAATAAAGATTCAATCACTTACATATTGCATATTTTTAGTCGGATTATTGGATGGTTTCATATCCTTTACAACTAAAAGTTGAGATTGTAAGTATCTGTGAGCTGACCTGACATTCTTCTCAGAAGTGGCTTCCCACTTTCCACATCTTGAAGTGGGTAATGCTACCCCCCTTATCACTTTTTCCTTTACAGAAATACATCACATTATGTTTCTTATACAGCAAAAAGGATAGCAATTTTACAGTACATTTTTTCTGATGAAGACCTGAAATGTGATCGAGATCAATATCAAGCTTTCTAGGGATTTCCTGATGTATATACTTTCAGCTTCGCAGTCCCAAGCTGCAGGGCACCGCCACCTTTTCAAACTCATTGTAGCTTACAATATTTCTAAACTGGCCTTAAACTGAACTCCACACCCAAACCAAATTATACCTGAAGTAAATCTAAAACCCCTGTACATTCTTTCCAAACTTATGAAAATTGAAGGCCATCCCTTTTTTAGAAACAATAGCCAAACGCCTTCCTTTATTGCTTCACACACAGACCGATGCTGCAGTTTTTTCTTTCCTGAATAAAGCATAGTTGAAAATCTTCTTCTTTCCTTTATAAAATCTCCTTGCAATCTTTGCTTCAAAATTCAAATCCTGCACGTTCTAATAATCCTCCTAAATAATCCTCAGTAATCCCTTGATAAATCTCTACCTAATTTCATCATTATAAATGCTTTATGCCTCCCCTCGCTATAATTATGCATGCTTACCTCTCATATGTACATTTCCCCTCACCATGCTGCCACATAACAACCCCGCTAGCCGACCTCGCTTAAAACTTACCCCGCCTTCCCATGCAAAATTTAAGTGCTATGACTCCCCTTCGAAAGAACCTCAATTCTAAACAACTTAAGTAAGCACCCTATTTCTCCATTTAACCCAAATCCAATACCTTAATAAATTCCAACACTGAATCCAATCAAGTGAGTAGACCCTAACCAATTCAAATCAGTCAACCAAACCCTAAATGAACCTAATTCAATCAATTTAGATCTAACTTGGGCTAGGAGCTTGGAAAGGAAAAAGAGCCAGTCAATTTGATTGATAAACTAGATTCATATTGTTTTTTAAACCAATTGAATTGATCTCCTTACTTTTATTTTAGAATGAGAAAACTCATTGATCCCACAATTTGCTTGAAGACATCCAAACTATTAGAGTTCTTATTTCAGAGATGATTATTTTAAGAGATTCTATATTGAGCTTGTCTTGATGAAATGGCTAATGATGGTGTAGTTCTTTGGAAAGGAAAAAGAGCCAGTCAATTTGATTGATAAACTAGATTCATATTGTTTTTTAAACCAATTGAATTGATCTCCTTGCTTTTATTTTAGAATGAGAAAACTCATTGATCCCACAATTTGCTTGAAGACATCCAAACTATTAGAGTTCTTATTTCAGAGATGATTATTTTAAGAGATTCTATATTGAACTTGTCTTGATGAAATGGCCAATGATGGTGTAGTTCTTTCCCTCTGTCTCTTCTTTATCACATCTTGGGATGGATTTATCTCAAGTTGATTCCTTTTATCTCTACTTCACTAAGAAGGATGCTCGGTGTGCTGGCTTTCACCAATTCAAATGCCAATGCCTTCTAGTTTGACTTCCAAATACTCTTCAACCCCTATAGGCAAATTCTTTACACTCAAGAGGGTTGATGCCAAACCATCTAAAAAATGTTAAGTCATTTCATATTTATGCTATGTATTAGTTCTAATCATAATGTTAACTATTTCGTTGTCATTTTAACAAAGACCATCTGGTATATATGGAGATCCTAGGTAATCTAACAATCATGCTTGCTGATTTTGTATGAAAAGTAATTCTTACATCTTTCTCTCTTCCTTATGTCTGGCTGGACTCTCATCTCTCTCATCACTACAGCTTGCTTTCTCATCATGCTCATCTTTTACTTGGTAATCCTCTTCCAGTCTTTTTTTCTCGGCTAATATCACCTATAACTTCTCTCCAAAGGTTCATGATTTCTGTGCATCCTTTTCATTAACAGAAAAGCAAGATTGAACTAAGTTTAGGTTCCAGTGAACTCATTTTAATTTCTCAAAGGGATATTATATATGGTCTAGTTTTTTGTACTTTTCCTTTCGTTAAATTTTCTAAATCCAGAATAGTGACTCATTTGACTTCATTTGTCCATCCTTTCTAGTCATGAGTATTTCCTCACATTAAATGTTTTTTTACCTTTTGTGTTTGTTTCAGTCGATTTAGTTATGCACAACTTGTGGAATCTAAAATTTTTGGTTCCTTCATAAAAAATCATATAACTTAAAGAGATGTAATTTATGGTTTTGTTTAGTTTATTTAAACATTCTTTTCTATCATATGTTATCATTTCAGTTCACAAGTTCAGCAAAGTTGGCTCCAAGCAAGCTTTGTTGAATCTTCTGCATGAGGTATGTGACTTGACAATTCCTGATTATTATGGTTGTTTTTTGTGATGCCTTTGTTTGCAAAACATTTTTCTCAAATCTGAATGAAAGTCTATCAAAGAATTTGCTTCATTTTCTTGGTGACTATTTCTACTTGTCCACTGGCACTTCATGATGTTTACCTTAAAAGCTATATATCTTTTCAGGGCGGAGGCTATATTTTTGAGTTTGATAATTTCTCTGACAGAAATATTTGCAGAGATTTTGTAGGTGAGTTTTGATTTTTTTGAGCCTTTTCAAACTTATATTAACTTCTTACTAGCCTGCTAGAATTGCTAAAATAAGCTTTAACGGGGATTCACTATTCAAACGTAATGTATCTTTTTTATAGTTGATATAATCTACTCTCCTTTAAACATCGTATAACCTCTACCATACTTTGATAGTACATTGTCTAATTGTTTTGAGTCTGTGGTTAATGGTTTAGCGTGCAACACCAAAACTATTTTTTTCTTTTTTTTTAAAATTTCCTATTGCATTTTCATTTGCATTTGCTTTTTAACTGGCACTTTTTTTTTTAACTATTAAGAAAATTTCCATGACATGATGTTGACTGTATAGCTACTTGAGGGAAATCTGTATTTTCTTAGAGGCTGTATTCAACGTCTTTGTACATATTTTTCTAGATTTTATATTTCATTGCTGTCTATTTTCATGTATCTGTAGTAGGGTTTGCATTTGAATTTCATTGAATTGGAATAACCAGTGCAATTGAAAGCAATAGCTTGCCAATATAACAAGATATAATTATATGAGATATTGGCTTTCATTTTTTATATGCATGCTATGCTAATCATGCATGTAAATGTGATTTTCTTTTAATGTCTTATATCATACCATTTAAGTCTATATTTCAATAAATTATTTGACTTTTTGTAGTATCCCATTACTTTCAGTTGTGTTGTTGTTTGTGCTTGATTAAAGTAAAAACAGTAATATATTTTTCTTGTCTTCGCACATAATATAAAAAATGCAATTTTTCATTGAGTTAACATTTATAACCATGTACTGGGACAATTAAGTGTCCAAAGTTTCTTCGGTTTTGTGCTTGCTTGTCATTCTGTTCAAAACAATTATTATTTTTTTTGGTGCTGGTTGTGGCTTAGTATTTATATTAGTTTGATTTAATATTGTGCATGGGACATAAGTCGCAGCTGTGGAAAGACCAAATCAACGACATTTTTTTTCTCTTTATATTTTTTAGAGAGTTTCCTTTTATGTCTCCTTTCTAGTTCTCTCTTATATATGTTTTGTATTAGGGTTTGGATTCTCAGCTTTGGTTAGTTTTTGTCGAGAGAGCCGCCAACATCTCTTTTCTTCATTCGAAGGTTCTATCTGAGGGTTCGAGTGGTGCTTCGGCTTTATCTCGCTTATGAGATGGTAGTTTTCTTCCCCATTCCCTTTCCCATCCTCCCCATGTTACTCTCGACCTCCCTCCATTGCTACAACTGCCCCCCCCGAACAATTGTACTTTATTGTTTTCACCACAGTTTTCCAATTCCAGCCACTTGTCCTTGCTACCGCCACCTAGGATAGCCGTCGTCTTACTGTTCTGCAATCCCCCGAATTCTCTGTCCCTCCCTGACATTTCCCCTCTTTGCACCCACTCGTAAACAACCGTTCTCGATAGTTTTTTGCTATTCTTGCGACCAAACCATTCGTTTCTCATTCCAGCTTGCTGCCATTACCGTAACTCCTCCCCTTACTGCCACAAATCATGACAACCCTTTCTAGCCGTTTCCTTGCTATCCAACCTCCTCTTTCTTGCTACCATCGCCCAGGACAACAACCACACTTGTTGTTCCTGTAGCTTTGTACCTCCCCCTCGCAGTTACCAACATACCTTTGCTGCCGTCGCACCTTCCAGCCCCCCCTCCATTCACTCTTTGCTATCTCTCTAGAGGACCGAAATCTCACAGATCACCACCACCATCCCGAGATCCACCCTTGTTTGAGTTTGTTGTATCGTGTCTGTTGCAAATTATATTTTCATTTGTGAGATTATATTTCTCTATTTTGAATTCAACAATAATATTTAATTTTTCTAATTTTGTTTTGGTTAACTCCTGTATCATTTGGTATCAGAGTTAGCCTAATTCTAGTCATATTCTAGAATTTCTAGCATCCACCAATACCCAATCCCTACCTCTACAAAAAAATCCTTTCGTTTGCTGATTTTTCAAACTGGCCACCCAAAAATTTTCTTTCCAACTCTATATCATCCATATGCACTCTCTTCCACCTACCATAACACAAACCCCAAACATGCTACCGAAGAGAATTGCTGGAGGGCTGATCGAGAGGAAATTGCATGATGCTGTTTATAAGAAATCTGTAAAGAGATGTATAGGAGCTTTGCATGGAAGTCCTCCAACTGCAATAGAGGCTTGTTGCTTTCAAGAACAGAAAATCCGGATGGGTCACCTATAGCCATAACAGTGACTCACTAGTTCAAATGAATGAAGTTAATCTCTTCAACCACGCAGATTCCAGGGATGAAGAAAAATTACCCCGAAGAGTCTGCCTAAAATATCAGAGGAGCCTGAATCTTGAAGTAAACATAGATTTGCCATATTTTGACTGACTCTTGTATTTTTAAGAGGTCATTGAGTGCCTACAGGCAGTTGTGTGTGCCTTAGAGTACCAGGAAGTTCTACCAGCAGAATGGTGAAACTAGTTGCCAACATTTTAAAAAGTGTGTTGTTTTGGTGGGAAAATTTGAAGCACTTACGCCAGCGTGAGAAAAAATAATATCAATACCTGATTCAAAATGAAATGAGAGATACAACACCATTACCTATCAATTCATCATCGACTAGATGTTCATACCCCAACTTCAAAAGTTGAGGGATAATATCATTAGATGACTGCCACACCTTGCAGACAGAGTTCAACCTTAGGATCGAGTAGCAGGAGTACACTCAGGGGAATATCTAAGCCCCTGCCTGAGGAGAAACTGATTTAGAGTGGAGAACAGGTAAATTCAATCATTACTTCTAAAATTGTCCCAGCCATAAAGTGCATGATGTGCCACAGTTTTGGGCACAGTGCAATAGATTGTCCAAACAAGGGTATAATCTATTTCACTGAGCAGTGAGCTATTGAAGAAATGTGTAATGACACAGTACACACTGAAGATGGTGATCACACAAATGAGTATCGAATCCCAACTAATGAAGGAGAAAAGTAGTTCAAGTTGAGCCCATGAGAGACTCCAACAGAATTAGCATTGGTGGTCTAAGACGGTCCTAAGTCCGAGATTCTGACACTAGTCACATGGCAACTCTCGATAAGGGATTTTTAGACTTTTAAGATATATAACTTGCTTCCTGTTTTGCCTCTACTGAGGGAGGTCCAACATGCAGAAATAAGACTCTTTTGTGCCACTTGTGGAAGACTTTATGAATTCATTTGAATATTAAAATTAGTTTAACAATGTTCCCTTCGACAACTGATCAAACATAATGGCTGAACTATAACGTTGAAAATCTCTTCAAGATCTTTGGGGAAGAGAATATTCTACAGTGAGATCCAGGTTCTTTCAGAGAAGAAGTCTCTTCTAAGTGGTTGTCATTTAGTGTGGTCCAGCTAACCATATATTTCATTCAAGAGTTTTTTCCTCTTTACTTATTTATCAGACACACTCAGCCGAGTACGAGGAGTGAGAGATGGAGATTATATATTTAATTGCTTGAGATTTGGCTCATGAGAATCTACGTCAATATGAGGCCCCAACTCTAGTTGTGCCAGAAGAGAATGTATATTTATTTTATCAGGATATGCTTTGGAATGACAATGTTTGTTGGACTGATTTACCGGGAGTCTGCAACTTTTCTGCTACCTTCAATGGGGCCGATCTGATTCTGTACTATGAGGGGATAAAAGCTTCAACATTGGAGGCCGGATGTCCCCCAACTCCGGAAGGCTGACACGAAATGCTATGCCCCAATGCGGATGTGAGTTATGGCTTATGTGGCCGTGGAAAGACAAAATTGACGACTATTTTTTTATTCTCTTTATATTTTTAAGAGAGTTTCCTTTTAGCCTTTCTTTGTTTCTAGTTCTTTCTTATATATATGTTGTATTAGGGTTTAGATTCTCAATTTTGGCATGAGTTTTTTTCGAGATAGCCGTCGACGTCTTTTTTCTCCCTTCGAGGGTTGTATTTGTGGGTTTAAGTGGTGCTCCAGCTGTATCTCATTTCTGAGGTGGCGATTTTCTTCTCTATCCTCTTCCACATCGTCCCCACGTCACTCTTTGCCGCCCTTCATTGCTGCAGCTGCCCCTGAACAACCACACATAGCTATTTTCCCTGTAATTTTTCAATTACAGCCACTGTCCTTGCTTCTGCCACCCCAAACAGTTATCCCCTTGCTGTCCCGCATTTCCCCATATTCATCGTTGCTGCCACCGACATCCCCCCTTGCTACAGCTGTCCAAAAACAGTCATTCCCGGCTGTTTTTTGTTGTTCCAGCCACCCAACCATCCGTTTCTCTCATTCCAACTTGCTGCCATTGCTGCCTTTGCTGCCACCATCCTCCTCCCTTGCTGCCGCAACCCAATCAGCCTTTCCCAGCCGTTTCCCTGCGGTCCAACCCTCTCTTTCTTGCTAACATCGCCCAGGACAGCAACCACACTTTTTGTTCCTGCAGCTTTGTATCTTCCGCTCATGATTATAAACAGACCTTTGTTGCAGCCATATATTCCAACCCTTCACGCACTCACTTATACTTCTCCGGAGGATCAAAATTTCGCCGATCACCACTACCACCTCAAGATTCACCCTAGTTTGAGTTTGCTGTGTCGTATCCTGTTGCTATTTCTATTTTCATTTATGAGATTGTATTTTCCTATTTTAAATTCAACAATGATATTTTAGTTTTTCTATTGTTGTTTGGGTTTACTCCGGTATCATATGGACTTTTCTGAATAATGTTGCCTATAATTAAATTCTCAGGTTTAATTAAAACATGATAGCATTTAATAAACATTTCATAAACCAAAATTTTTAATTTTTAATCATTTTTTGTTATTGCATCTATTTTAAAGGATGAAAACCATGTCGTGCTTCAGTGAAATCAGCTTTATTGACTTGCTTTATGATATTTTTAGTAAACATAATGAAAATCAATTGTTCTGAGTGAAACTTAAATTTCTAGATCTTATTTTCTGTTTCAATTTCTCAGCGATGCTGCTTTTATATGTTTTTAGGAGTTGATGCCGTACTTTCTTGCTTTTGTCAAAAACAGGAAAAGTACTTGGAAAACTTCAGGCTACAGTTTCTTCTAAAGATGATAAAGCAATCCCTGACAAGACAACTCATTCAGTTCTTGGTGAACAACTAAGCCCTATGGAGATGGAACATCGAATCAAGCTGTTGCGGGATGATAGGTACTTATATCGAGTACACAAAATCCTTTTCATTCCCAGTTTTTGCTTTCTCTTGATTTTCCATTGTGACAATATGAAATTCGAATTATCTGAATTTCCGCTTTTTTTCTGCTTTTTGTTTGCCATTCTACTTTTATGCTAATTTTTGTTGTTAGCTGCTGTCTTTTCTGTTGAATCATTAGCTATGTATCGTTTGCTGTGGCGTAGACGGTTACTTGCATTATCTTTTGTTCTTTGTTAGTATCATAATTTCCTTGCTTCACTCAGAAAATGTGTTTTTGAGAATGCGCATGACGTTGAACAAGCTGTGGAAGTGATGACAAGACTTTGAAATTCTATTTGAAGAGAGTGAAAGATTTTACAATAGTGGGAGGATTGTGAGGTAAATAGGAGATTGAGGGTATCACTTGAATGAATTCCTCAAAGATAGTGAGAGAGATAACATGGATATGACTTATGTGAACCTAAGTTTTCACAATCATGAGAGAGCAAGATTGCCAAGGTAGAGCTCCAGAATCGGTGCCATTTATTAATTAATCATCCATTAAAACCTTTAACCTACTATATGCAATAATTGTCATAGTTTCCTTGTTAAACCGGCTCTAATGACTTTGACATAATATAAATATATCTTAAATGATAAATGAATTTCTCTTTTACATATTGGTAAAATGGCAAATAAGAACAAATGACATAAAAAAGACATACCATATAAGTAGTAACACAAAGCTATATCCTTGAAGCCCAAGTATTAATAAAAAGATAGAATGATAAACTAAACTTGGGAACTATTTCATTGCAACAAAAGGAGGGCATTGCATTCATTTTTCAGGGACTTTAGAAATCCAGACATTTGGTCAGGAGAAAAATAAATGTAGTATAAAATTACCATGCATTTGTAATTCGTTAAAAAGTTCAATTTCAGTGCATTTGGAATTCACTGGATTTAGATGAATTTCAAATTTACTTTTATGTAAGGTTTTTCATGTCATTGTCGCTTGCTCGCCACCATGATCACTTGCCTACCCTCTTCCGGCCATTGGCTACCTGTTCGCCTCTTTCAATCGCTGCCACCAACCAATCATTGTCGTTAGCTACTACTACCACTAATAGACGTATATCACATTGAATTCATTTTTCTTCAAACAAGAACATGTAAAATCTTGCATTTATTTTACACTAAACTAAACTCCAAATTATTCCAATTACAATATATTACTTTTATTTCTTTGTTAGTGAACCAAACAATCCCTTAATTATATTGACAATACAATGATTCATAATTAATGATTTTAAGGTGAAGGTGTTTGCAATACATTGATTCTTTTAGTTATAGAACCTTGTTATGAAGAGTTGAAATTGAGATAGCATTGGCTCCCTTAGCATAGAAGAATTTTATTATGTAGAGTTGAAATGTTCTTGATGAAAGAACTAGAGCTTTTTGAGTGTGCAACTGTGCTTGCAAAATACTTCACAAGGAGGGAAATATTGCCTCATGGAGACCAATAAAGTGAAAAGCAACACTATCAACAATATCAATATTGGCTTGGGATAAATTGTATGAGCCCTAAATTGCTTTCACAAAATAATCAACATTCATCCAAATCAGCTCCAGTACACTCCATCAATCTCTATATATGAGCAAATAATTTAAATTCAAATCTAGATCTATCTTGAAATAAAAATTTAACCATCCTATCTATAAATTAATTTCAACCCTAATATTATGAATAATGCTATCTAATAAAACAAATTTGATTATAATACCTGAAAATTGAAAAATGAACTGACTACTTAAAATGACGTAGTCTAAGGCAGTTCTTGAGGCCCATCGGAATGAAATTTCGAAAGAAAGCGCTTTAAGGCGTACACCTGAAACAACTTGGGTGAGGCGTATGTCTCACATTGGTTGAGGCACGTCATATGGCGCACCTAGCCTCAATTTCGCTGAGATGTGTGCCTCTCACAGTTAATTTTTTCCCCTTGTACTACATGGTTTGAATATGAACCAAAGTCGCACTCTCTCGTGCAAGAGCTCCCTTTTCCTTAGTCGGGCTTCACAGCATTATCAATTGCTTCTGCCACCACCGTTGCCGCCTCCACCGCTCGCTACTTTTTCGCTTGGACCACTACATCTTGTTGCTATGGTTTTTTTATTATTTATTATATTATTATTTAGATTTATAAATGTAAGCACATGTTTTGGATAATATGAGTGAGAGAAGTCCATTATGATAAGCTCATCTTATGTCTTACTTTGGATATTTCATGTTACTTTCATCTCATGTTTTATGTTATATTGATGACTGATCAATTGATATTTAGTATTATATTTGTATTTCATGCAAATTTTTACATGATATTTTGAGGCATATGTAATTTGTTACGTCAGCAATTTGTTACCTTTTATTATGCTAGGATGTTAATATGCCTTTCTTTAATATATCCATAAGTTATGATGTTAATATGTTATTTATCTTTATTTTGACTTATGCAATATTCAAACTATGTGGCTTAAGATTCTGACGGCCTTGAGGCTTACGCCTCTCCTCACAAACAAAAAAAAAGCCTCAATACACAATTGCGCAATGTTAAATATTGAAAGAATCTAAAGAGCATGAAAATTGGCCCGATTCATCTTCTTTGAAGCTTGATTTGACTCGTCCTGGTTGATTTATGAAAATTCAGTATTTGTGCTGTATCAATTTATTTGGCCAATAAAGAATATTTTTTTCAAAGAGTTTGTAGGAGGCAGCTTGTGTGGAGGGTGTGGCTTTACTTGATTATTTTATGGAAGAAGCGTCCTTGTAATATATATAGAACAATCATATGAAGAGGGTTGAAGAACACAAATATTTGTAGGCTTGGGTGTTGGGGTGGCCTTAAACTTAATAAACTTGCAAAATCTTTGCGATGTAGACCAATAACTAAATAAGTGATGATGCAAGTTCAATCTATTGTAGGTGCGATTGAAGAAAGGGGCTTCAGTCAACTGACTCGAGGAAATAGCTTTTCTTGTCGAAAACTGTTCTTAGGCTTAAACACTTGATAAGACATGGGTTCTTGCTTAACCTCTAATAATGTGTGAGAATCAACTTTAAGCATAGTAATAAAGTTAGCAAGTAAGATCTCTTAATTATCATCAAAGTCTTAATCATCATGCGTATTATCATAAAGATCTTATGTTTCATCATCATAGCTTGAGAGAAAAGGGGGTGGAATCGAGGAAGATACCATGGCTGTTTTGGCTTAATGATTTGATAGTTCATGCAATGAATATAGTGTAGTAGATAGATGAGACTAAAGTTGTAATATAGTGGAAACTTTTAATGATATTTCAACACAAATTATTTTATTAAATGCATTAGCTTAGGTATGTGAATAATTAGAATCATAGTCATCATTATGTGTATGTGTGCGGGGTTTTGGATTGATAAGTATCCATACTGTTTTTCAAAAGTAGCTCAAAAGCTTCTCACATCTGATATATTAGACCTCTCTCAGTAGGGACAACTCAGGAAGTACCCTATATATATCTGAAAAGTCTAAAATTATTTATATTCATGCCTCTCGTGTTGATTCTTTGAACTCATGTGCCTTTTGAACTTCCAATGCCAGTTTGTTGATGCTCCACTCAACTCGTGTAAAACTTTTGTTTGAGGCACGAAAATCTCATACTTTGCATGGACGCTCATTACCTCATAATCCCTTCTCGAACAACTACTGCTACTTCATTTGTAATCTCTGGCGTCTCTTCCTTGTTGATTTGAGGTTGAAAATCCACTCTAAGATCTTTATCTTCTCTTGAATCACTATTTATTTCTTCAACTGTTCCTTGATCAATGAAAATATCATTCTCTGGTTGTGCAATTTGATTCGGTATGCCTAAATCCGTGACACTTGAAATATTTTTTATCTTGGATGAATTTAGGAATAATGATTGGCTTTATTCGTTCTCCACTATGAATCAATTTCTCTTTAGGAGAGTGCTTGGATGTTCTCCTTGGTATACTATTGCAACTAGCTGTTATGGTTGAACTCTGCTTGTAAGGTTTTTGGTCATCCAATGATGTCACCTCTCCACTATTAAAGTTAGGGTGTGAACATCCGATCTGTCTGGAGATGGTAGGTACTGACGCTGCATCATCTGTTTCATCTTGTACTGGAGAGTGATTTTATCTTTTTCATCAAGCTGGCACAATTGCTTCAAATCTTCTCACCAAAATAACGCACTCTCCTTTAATTTGTTGGTGGCTAATTTCACATTATATCTGATGAAACTCTATGGCACTCACAAAAAAAAAAATCTACAGTTTGAAGCCATTCAATGAATTCATCCTGATCCAAATGTTCTTCAAAATCTGACTAATTCAGGTATTTGTGATCCAAATGTTCCTCAAAATTTTGGCTTCTCAGATATTTCATGCCAAATCTTTGGGGTTGAGGTTATTTATTCTTGGAATTCACATGGTGAAAGAGATTTACTCTATGTCTTCGATCTAGTAAGTCACCATTGTGGCTACGGGTGACCTTTTAAGATTGTCTCCTCTCGACGACAAACCTTTGTTATATTTGAGATATTTTCTGCTGCACCTCTTCCATGGTAAGTTCCTGAACATCCATTTGTGACATTCTCATAAGCGACATGGCTAGGGTTTTGGGGCCGGAGGGATGAAAGGGTGTGTAGGGGTGATGTAGGGTGGGAAAGAAATTGTTTTGGGTGGAGATATGATTGGTTGTTGGTGGATGCTAGAAACCTTAAGATAGGATTGAGGTTAAACTAGCTTTGACATTAAATGATACCGGAGTTAACCCAAAATATAATGAAAAAATCAAATCTTATTACTGAAAACAAATAGGTTGTTACAATCAATAAAAAAGGGAAATTACAACAAACACAACACAAACTCACATTAGGGCTGAATCCATGAGTGGTGGAGGTCGACTAGGTGGTCGGGGAGCGGAGGTAGGTGGTTGAAATGGGTTGTGAGTGGTTGGGACAATAAAAGGAGGGGCTAAAATTGCATTGGTAGCGAAGCAGAGGGTTGGGACAACAAGGATCAACGATGGGGAAGTGTTGCAGGATATTAAGAGGTGTGTTGTCCGATTTGGGGGTAACAAGCGGGGACTGCAGGGACTGCAGGGACAACAAGATTGGCTACAGTCCCGACGACAAGAAGTCGAAATGATGGTTGGACAACATAAAACAACAAATTTGCTCTTTTCCGGATACAATAACGAGGATCGACAACTGGGAGTGATGCCAAAATGTTGGGAAAGGATGGAGGCAAGGAAGGGAGCGAGGCGACTGAAGATGGGGAAACTGTAGGAAAAAAATAAAAATACCTGGGTGGCTGCTATAAGGACGAAGCGCCTAAGAGCTTGTAGGAGGGATGTGGAAGGGGATAGGAAAGATAATCACCATATCAGGAAATAGATACAACTGGAGCACCACTACAACCTTTGATGGGAGTTCCGACGACTGCCCTGAATAGAAGCACGACAGAACCTCCTTTCCAAACCCTAATATAACACATATAGATTAAAAAAATGAAGGATAATAGGAAAAAAAGTATTAAAAAAGAAAACATGACTTTCAACCTATCTCTCATGATAACGAATGCCACAACACTGTAACAGCTACAATACCATGGAAATATTTGTGCAGGGAGCTTCATGTCAATCTCCCGGGGTTTGGGGAGCTTTGACTATCACGACTTGACCCGATGCTTGGAATTAACCAAGACTGGAACATTCGGTCGAACGGTGTTAATCAATTATTCACTATTCTATTTCTATCACTAACAATTTAATATTTACCATATACATGAAAGAGTCTTTAAAGAAACATGAAAGAGCCACTAAAAAAAAACAATTTAATTAATAAATAGAAATGTGTAACTTTTGAGTTGCTCTACTCGCATCCTAGACACATTTCCTCTTCTATTTTTGTTCAAATGATTAAAACCTAAAAATAATATTAAAACAACATAATGAGTTATCTAAATATAAGCTAGGAGTAACACTCCTAAATTACATTAACTCAATGAAAAGAATTCAATATGCATGTTTGTCTTTTATATCTCTATAAAAATATAGGAATATATTAATTTTTTATATTTTTATAAGAAATCGTATATATGCTAATGCATGCATCAATTATATTTTCTAAATGAAATTACTCGATCTTCTGTGTGCATTTATTTTATCTTTTCTTTATTTTATATTTTTAAGACACATTTTATCTCTGCGAAGATTAACGTCAATAAATTCTAACAAACTCTTGGTTGATATTGTCCCGTTGGCATAGCAGTTAGCGATGTAAACATTGCAATTGTCTACGGTAAAAATATTCTTCCCTGTCTCCTGGCCGATATTATCCCGTCGACACAATAATTAGTAATATAAACATTACAGTTGTCTGGGGAGACATGCTCTGGTGTACTCGTCTCTAGTCGATATTAAATGTCGGCACAGCGGTTAGTGATTTAACTATCATAATTGTCTGGGGTAGTAGAAAAACTATATGCGTGCAGACACACTAGAGTCTCCTGTTTGTATCATTATGGGGTGAATTCCTCCACTGAACATGCACATATAAACACTCATATATACATTATTTATTTCTTCATAGCATATATTATTCTAAGACATCTTCATGTATTTAGTAACATGCAAATATATTTTGTTGTGCAAGTATTCATCATGCATATCCCTCGTATTATGCATATCTCTTATCCATTCACATCTTTTATATTTTACATGTCATGCATATCATGCATATCTTTCCTATCATGCCTATTTTACATGTCATGCATATCATGCATATCTTTCATGCATATTTTTCATGCACATCTTTTATATCTTTTCTGTCATAAATAAATTTTCTATCTAATAATACGAAGAATCTACTATAATGTAAATCTAACTGAACTTAAAAATACAAATAAATCAATGTACTTTTTAAAATAAAAAATATTATTGAAATTTAGAAATATAATTACTCACATCGGTTGCCATACAAAATTCTTAATATTTGGTCACTAGTTAGATGCTACAGTGACTTTTGTACTGATCTTAATAACCTATAAAACCAAAAATCAACTTTAAAATTTAGTAATTTACGTTAATCGAATTATTCTTTTTAAATTAGTATATGATTATTTACTTGAACTTAGGGAGCCGTCCCACGACTAGCTTATATATGCTTGCCTTGAACTTGCTGCCTCAGGAAAATAATCTAGAATTTGTAAATACTTAGGATTTTATAAATTTTGTGCTCATAAAGTATTTTAACCCAAACATTAACATTTAAAAAGGCTTTTCGATACAAATCTGCATTTCCGATGCTGTCAAATATCTTCCCTCTTCTTCCTAACACTTCAAATCTTCTTTCTCCTTCAGTAATTTCTTGATAAACCTCTACGACAATTCACAAACTTCTTACAACACTTCTGACAAAAGTTTGGTGCCTCCGATGACTACCGAAAGTGAACAATGTTCGAAAAATGAGGTAAATCATAAAATTAAAGCGAGAGGAAGAAAATGAAATTCTCAAATGCCACTAAAATCAGTTTAGGACTTACCAATTTTTTTTGGAGCTCTGAACCGAGGTTTGCGACCCCCTGACATGTGTTCGGTTTCTCTGTTTGCATTTTGGATCGCAAATTGAGCTACAATAGCTGTGCGGAAACCTCTCAGGCTAGTAAATATCGCACGAGAGAAGAGGAATCGGGAGGGGAGGGGCAATGCGAATGAAACAGAGTGCAAGGAGAAAAATATTCAAACTCCGGAGGCCCCAATCGATGCATATATCGCAGGGTTAGGTTCGTGGGAAACAGTGAAGGTAGGGAGGGTTAATTAAAGGATTAATCATGTTTAATTAATTTTATTAAATTTATAACTTCCTATTTTTTATATCTTTCAATCTATTCATAATTTATATATAGAATTATATATCAAATTGATCGATTTGACGCAAAACAATTTAAATTGTTTTAATTGAAATTCAAGAGATCCGAAATTTGGGGTGTTTTTTCAGTCGTTAAATTTTTTATCAAATTCATCAAGAATGGTTTATTACATCGATCTTATCCATTGATGCTTCTGCTTCTTCATAGCATGACATAAAGTCAACCAGGTTGAAAGTGGTAGAAACGTTGTAATCTTCCAGTACGTCTATCCTGCTGGCTTTGAAATTCCAAAGCTCATCTTGATAGAATGATTATCCATCTTATTTTGGGACAATCATAACTGAAAATGTACGTGGATGGTTATCCTCACGAATGAAGCCTCATCCCATGAAATATGTAATTGGCTTCTTTCTCTCATACGCACTCGATCGGATAAAAAAATATGTAAGGAATCAAATCTGGAAAAAATCTTGGTAGGTTGGATTACATTGAAGTATAAATGCTCAGGAGATTTCTCTTATTCTTTTTCTTTGAAAGGGCCTTGATCCCACTGTAAGTTGTTCTTTTCCTCAAAAATTCTAAGGTGATTTCCCATGATGTAGTTCATCCATCTTGTCTGATTATCTATCAGTTTGTTGAATTGATTTTACTGCTTAAAGGATTCCATATGGTTCTCCAAAAGTTGCTCAAATGCTTCTCACATCTGATATGTTGAACCTCACTTTGTATGGGTATCTCAGGAAGTAGCATATCTATATTTATATAAAACCTGAATTTCTCTTATTTAGGATTTCCATGCCTTTAGTGTTTGTTCCCGAACTCATGGACCTTTTAAACTTCCAATGTCAGTTCTGTTGATGCTCCCCTCAACTTTTGTAAAATAGTAGTTTGAGGCATGAAAGCTCATTATTTCAGACTCACTTTCTTCTCGAACAACCACTGTTACTTCATCTAGAGTCGCTAGCATCTCTTCCTCATTGATTGAAAGTTGAGTATCCACTTTGAAATCTTCATTTTCTCATGGATCACTATTTATTTTTTTAACTACTTCCTGATCAATGAAAAAGATCATTATCCTGATTTTGTATTCTGATTCGAACTGACCAAATCAATGATACTTGAAACATTTCATGTTTGAGATGAATTTAGGAATACAGATTAGCTTCACCCATTCTCTACTCTGAATAATTTTGGCCTTAGATGGGGGCTTAGATGTTTTTCTTGGTGTACTATTATGACCCAGTTTTGGAGTTGAACACTGTCTGTAAGGTGTGCCAGTCATCCGGTGATGTTGCCTCCCAATTTTGAAGTTAGGGTGTGAACATTTTGTCTGTAGTAAGCCGGTAGGTGTTGACGCTGCATCTCTAATTTCATTTTGGACTAATTAGTGATCTTGTCTTTTATCTCATACTGGTGCTTCAAACTTTTCTTTAACTTGTTGGTGATTAGTTTTACCATTATGTTCGGTGGAACTTATTGATATTCAAAGAAAAGTTCTAGGGTTTGAAGCCAGTAGATGAACTCGTTTGGATCCAAATGACCATCAAAATGTAACAAATCCACTATTACTTCAAAATTCTGGCTTCTCAAGTATTTCATGTGAAATCTTTGGGGCAGAGGTTTTTCATTCTTGGATTTCACATGGTGGAAGAGAGTCATTCCATTCTTTTGATCTAACAAGTCACTATTGTGGCAATGGGGACCCTTCCGGATTGTCTACTCTCGACGGCGACAAACCTTTGTTGTACTTGGAGGATTTGCCGCTGCACCTCTTCCATAGTAAGTTCCTAAACTTCCACTTGCGAATTTCTCATAAGCAGCCTCTCCTTAGTGACATGATTAGGTTTTGGGTGCTGGAGGTGGAAAAGAGTGTGTAAAGGTGATGTAGGGTGAGAGAAAATTTTTGGGTGGAGATAGGGTTGGGTTTTGGCGGATGCTAAAAATATTAGGATAGGAGTAGGGTTGACTAGCTTTGATTCAAAATAATACCCGAGTTAACCCAAACCACAATAGTGAAATTAAATATTATTTCTAAAAGAAAATAGACATTTACAATTAAATACACTTGGAAGGGAAATTACAACAAACACGACAAACTCACACTATGGCTTGAGGTGGTCGGGGAGCGAAGGCATGTAGCTAAAATGGGTTGTGGGTGGTTGGGATAGCAAAAGGAGCGGCTGGAATTGCATTGGCTACGAAGCGGGGGGTTGGGACAGCGAGGAGCAGCGAAGGGGAAGGGTTGTGGACTACTGGACAGCAAGAGGAGTGCTGTCTTGTGTGGGGAAAGCTAGCGGGGACAACGGGATAGGCTGCAGTCCAGGCGAGAGCTAGTCAGAATAATGGTTTTACAGCAGGATACAATCAGATTTGCTTTTCTCCGGATGGCAGCAGCGAGGATCGGCGAGTAGTAGTGATGCAGGAAGGTTGGGGAAGGCTGGAGGTGGCTATGCGGGATGTCAGCGAGGCGGGGAATAGAGGGAGCCGTTTGGAAATGGGGAAGAGAAGGAGGCAGGAAAAAAAATCAGCAATAACGGCTGTTCAGGGTGGCTGTAGTAGGGACGGAGCGGCTAGGAGTGACGTGAGCGAGATATTGAAGGGGATGGGGAAGATAATCTCCACCTTGAGAAAGCGATACAATTGGAGCACCACTCAGACCTTCAGATACAGCCTTCGAAGGGAGAAACATACAACGACGGATGTCCTAAACAAAAATACAACAAAAATTCTCTTTCAAACCCTAATACAACACATATATAAGAAATGAATAAAAAAGAATGAACGATAAGAGGAGAGGAAGTATAAGAAAGCAAAATGGGATGGTTTCGGCCTGTCTCACCAATTAACAAATTTTATAGGACTGTGTAGCTGCTACAGTACCACAGAAATAACTACGGAAATATGAGAATTGGAGCATGCATGTGAGAAATGTGGTTTGGCGGGTGAATGGGCTACTACATGGAAACATTTAAGATGTTGTGGTGAGCTAAGAGTTGGCCATTGCAGCTGTTGCTATGTACTATATAATGGGCGGTAGGCATTAGGTTGTGCGAATAAGGTAATGGGTTTAGCAGGATGGTTATTGTGGTGGAAAGTGGGGTACAACATTGAAGGTTTGGAATTAAAAGTTTATAGGTTGAAAGTGATTTGCTCTTGTAAATGGAAGTTGATTATACAAAGAAAGATATAATCTTGCCCCATATATCAATATGTGGCTAACTAGATCTTAAGCTATTAATTGCAGTAAAAGACAAACTTCTTTCTTGAGGCTCCTTGATATGTAGGTCATAGCATGGAGTTGTTTTCCTTGAGCTTGATTATATTTTTGTCACTAAATTTCTTATGTTGTTGTCTTAGAGTTTTATTTATATATTAGAATAATTATCCCTCCCACTCATGGCAGAGCACACTCGGTCAAGAAGATTGAATGGACTCAATTTAGGTTAGATTTAATATTTAGATTGGAATTTAATTGATGGAGAATGATTATTTTTTGGTTTGGGGGATGGAGGTTACTCTGATTAGGATCGTACTGTTCCATCACTTATTATATGCCAACATACCATTTTTTGATGACCATGTGATTTTGAGCTATAACATTTTGGAAACTTGTGTAAAAATGGTTGGCTAATGGCGTGCTTTCAAAGTTAGCATCAACTCATTTACTAGCACATGTTCAAACATGCATGACATTGGCCGTGAACACTGTGAAGATTTCTAAAGAGTCGGGCCCTAGCATTGTATCCGGAACAAAATACTCGCTCATCGTAGTCAAGTGCACAAATAACAATGACATTCTGGTTATCTAGATAGACCATTGCATTTAAGTTCTTCTCGATCTGCACAGGGAATTCTTGGTGACCTAAGGTTTTAGATCCTAGAAAACTATGGGTATGCTCATTTTGAAATTATTCAAAGCTCTACCAAAATAAGGGTGAACATGCTCCATCTAAGAATCCAAGGAAAAAGTGCCTTAAATACTGATTGGGCAAGGATGAAGAGCATTTGCATCATCAATTGAATATGAAAGCTGCTTATTATTGTATTTCCTCTCAATGTTGGCCAAACGAACTAGAGTTGTCTAAGGAGGCTGATTGTTATCCCCAACTTCATGCATACACACCATATCCTCACCAACACTATGTACACAATAAGCCATCATCTAACATATTCAACGTCCAATTGCATAATAATAATAAAATTAACATGGTATTACTGTCTGCCCACAGTCTCTTATTAGATGCCGCTTTAGAAGATGCAACCTAGGCTTTAATACCATTTCATAATGCCTATACCCCCATCTCTGGAAATGTAGCAAGATTTGTTTCCGGATGCCTTGTGTACTTTAATTTTTTAACTTCTAATTAATCATATCAAACAGCTGCTCAATGATGAAAGTTTCATTTAATGGGGGTACGTAATAGTTCTCTACATGCTATGCTTTACATACTTATCAATGTTCTCTATTTTGCTTTTTTGATTGAATTACAAACTTACACATCATAGGTATAATATGCACCATACAGACAAATTAAAACATGCACATTTAGTGCCATTATTGGACTCTCAAGCTGATGCCTTGAATTTACCTGAAAATAATTTTATTGACTCATTAATGAACTCATTACTTAGCATATTAATCATTTTAACCTAATCATGAATTGTAGTGCACAAGTACAGAGATATATTTATGAAGTAACCGATATATAAGAGCATTGTAATAAGCACTGAATATATCATCAATATGGAGTATTATTTAGGTGACATCATAGGAATTGTGTCAAATTTGAGCGAGCCATTATTAACTTGAATTAATCAAAGTAAAGATTTTGAATTAAGTTGAAAGTCTTCAATTTTGAGTTGACTTTGGAGCTAATTCCGGTGAATTCATTTAATTTAAAGAAAATATTTTTTAAAAGTTTAATTGATATTATTTAGATTTATATTTAATATTTATTACATATATTATGAATATGTAAGCCTATGCCAGGCATGAGTAAATTTATTTATTCTCATATTTTACATTTAAGTATGGGTTCGAATGCTAAAATGGAGCTATTCATATGTGATCAATTAATCTCATAGATTTCTAATTTAAGCCCTCATCTGTACAAATGGACCAAAAATAATCCCTTACGGGTTAAATTGGAGAAATTTAATTCCCTGGAAGTAATTTATGTGCAGAAGAATAGTTGGAGGATTATTTATGGATTTAATGTCTTACATGTGTATGCTCATATATGCATAAAAAATCTTTATGATTGCTTTATTATACATATATCAAGTCAATCATAGGTTAGATCAAATGGTTTAAAGAGTAAATCGATTTTGATTATGGATCAATTAAAATCCATGCTATTATTGATCAAGTATTGAGTTTGAAACAAAATTGCTTGATGTAACAAGATCATGCATCATATCATGTACATTTTCTTTCCATAATCTTTTTGTGTTTCATTTTTTTTATTTTTGAACAACGGACACTTATGGTAATCCAATTGGTCATGCTGGATGGGAGCTTGTCACCTTGGATTTGTGGGAACTTGTCAGCTCAAGCTTTAGAAAACTTTCATAAATCCGTATTAATAGGATGGGTTTTTTATACCTACTATATGTTATAATTCATTTGGTGGGAGGTTTATCGCTCTGATTTGTAGGCTGGCCTTCCATTCAAGCATACAACTGATCATGCATAATTACTCAAAACTACAAATAATCTCCGATCATGTGCATGCTTTACATCATCACATCATCTTAGCATAAGTTATATTCCGGTTGATTGTGGAGAATAAAGCACGTAACCATTCAACATACTGTATTAAGGATAACACATGGCATTTATTTAAAACGTAGCAATTCCATCATGCAGAACCACATAAAACTTTCATAATGTGTATGTAATTTGTTCATTACATAATCTAGGATCTATTTATAACATGGTTATATGCTAAAGCTGATATGCAAATCTATAGATAACCTGCAACATTATGGCATGTCATGTTTCTTGTGATTGGGTAAAATCCACATACCTCAAAGCTTTGTTTCTTATGATTTTTTCCTAAAGCCCTTGGTCTCCTTCTCTTAGATATCCCTAATCTTGTAATGCTCTTTCCTATCATTCACCTTAAAAAGCCCTTGCAAACATCTCACTTCCTCTTCCTCTCCTTTCGGAACCATTATCAATTCCTTACGTTATTAGTCTTCTAAGGACTTTAGTGTCACCATTGTTCGTCTCTAAGAAGTCTCCATACTAGAACGTAACGTTTTTCCCCCATATTAGGATCTACTTATCACGTCCTTGCTCTAACAGACTTGATTTTATATTCAATCACATGATCAAATATATGATCAACCTCATTCTATGCAACCTATGAAACTAATCACGTTTGCCATTATATGATCGGGATGCATGATATGATGCTGTGGTTTGTATGCTTAATGGTCCTTGATTAAGCTAAATTAGTTGGTGTAAAAATTATCGTCATCTCACACAGGCTATACACTTGATTAATCACACTTTGATAGCTCTTTAATACATTTAATTACCTAGTAATTATAGTTAATTGATTTTTTAATCTCCAGGTTAGTACAACCTTAATTTTCATAAGGTGAGGCATTGATTAGTCTTATGAAAATTGAGAGGGTTTACTAACATATTTAATAAATTTAGGATTGACGTGTCATAAATAAATTTTTATAAAGAACAAATCTTGACGCATTTTTATAAGAAATCCTTCAAATTCAAATTTAAAATTATTGGAGCTCCGATTTCAACAAGCTTATAGTCAAACTGACTCTCTCAACAAAGCGAACCCAATGATACCAAAATTAATTCAATCTGACTCCAATCAAGTCCATATCAAGTCATTGAAGCTCAGTTGGAGGCTTTGGATCGTTAATGGAATGATAAAATGAACTTCATAATTGACATATTTATAGTCAAATCGAGCATCTCAATGAGAAAAATTTAATTAATCTAAGATTGCTAAAATTTGAGGTCATTAAAACATTTAAATTATAAAAATCATGTATGATTAAAGGAGGTCAATAGGGATTGCTCGGTTGAGTGGTTAGAAAAGTTATGGACCAAAAGACCAAAATGCCCTTTCCCAAGAAGCTATAAATAGACCTCATCTCTTCACCTGAGAGGAGGAGAAGTTAAATTTTAGAGTCTGTTATGGAGAGGAGACTCGACGAATAACAATCAGCTTTTATAGCCGTCGATCATCTTTAACTTCTTCCTGTTAGCCATCGTCGACCATTGCCCTTCAACCATCATTGACTACCGTTGGCCATAACCACCGGTTGTCGATGACCTTTGCTTGCAACTATTGTAGTAAAAAATATGATTGTTGTGGTTAACACCTGTATTTTCTTAAGCGTTATATAAAGACAAGTGTAATTCTTAGTGTAAAAATATAATCACTAACTACAACCTTTGTGGCAATTAGTTTTGTTACAACTTTTAACTACAATCTCTGTAGTTAACTGATGCTATTGCAACCAGCGACTATAACTTTTATGACCAACTGCTGCCTTAATAACAACTAAATACGACCTTTGTGGTCAACTATTGCGGTTATAGCCAAAAACCACATTTATTATAGCCTAATCATGGCTATTATAGCTAAAATACTAATTTACATACGAGATTATCAGTTTTGTAATTCCATTTTCTCTAATTCAGTTGAAGAGTTAATCTATGTACTCAAAATTATATAGTGGATTACTTTGATTGGGCTAGGCCCCCCTGATTTTTTTTCTTTCATGGTTTTTCCACATAAAAATTATGGTGTCTCCTGCTACTTTTCTTTATATGTGCATGTGTTGGATCTTGAAATGCTAAGACATTAAAATATTATTATATAACTGTGAATTTTTTGGCACACAATAAAGATTGTGTTTGAATTTGAGGATTGTTGTTGAAAATGTTTAGGAGTGGTTAAACGTCTGCTTTAGGTTTCACCGATGTGCTTAGCAAAGAAATTTTAAGAGGTGCTTAGAAGTGAAATTTGAAGGGGAGATTTGATGAGGATAATATGAAGCAGAAGGTGTTTGTTGGGAGGGTTGGGGGAGTAATTTTAGCACTTTTGGGATGAGAATATTGGTAAAATAAAGATTTCTTACACAAGATGAGATGAGGGTTTTTAAAAGATAATTTGAGAAGGTTTAGATGAATTTTGGGTACAAGTTAGGATTTATGGTTAGAAGACCAATTTATTCTAAGATTTGGGTTTGATTTGATTTCAAAAATGGATTTAGAGAGATAAAAATGGGTGGGCCTAGAGTTGTGATTAACTTGCCTCTTTTTTGAGCTCATCTAATCAAGTTATAGAAACAACAGCCTTGTAATGCAATGATAAAGCTATGCAAATAAATTCACCCCCACAAAGTTGTTGAGAGCTTCGTGCTTTGTGTTATTTATGCTTTAGTTAGAGTGATGGAAATGCGTGTGAGACATAAATTCTTCTCAAGAAAAGGGGGTTAAGACCATGGTGATTCTCATCACTCAGGAAGAGCATGAAGGAAAGAAAGTAATGATGAAAGTGTGGCTTGATTTTGTAGAGATGATGCTACAAGTTTGGCTTTGATGCTTTTGGATAATGACTGGCTTGATTTATTAAGTTACGAAGAATTGAAAAGGAAAAGTAAGATTATGGTAATCAAAGTGAATGACATAAAGGAGATAGAATGAAAAAAATCCTCATGGGTGGGAGCCAAGAGGCGAAGAGAATGAAAACATGAAGGAGTCGTATGGTCTCGACGTGAATTCAAAGGATTTACAACTTGTTTAGATGAGGAGGATCGATCGAGGGAAAATGTCATAACAAATGCCATGTTTAATTCAATAATCGATCTTTTTTTTTTAATTATAACCCGTAGATTGCTATTTGTAATAGTATCCATAGTTTTGACGTTGCTTTTATTCTCGTAATAGTGAAATTGGCAAGTATGTCTAACTTAACAAATCTTTCTCTCTTTGGTAATTGAAAAAAATGCTAAATAAAATCAATTGACATAAAATTATTATATAACATAATTACTGACATAAAATATGTTTTCAAAATTCAAACTACGAAAGAAAGATATAAAATAATAACAGAGGTTGAGAAAAAAAAGACTTATGATTTGAAGTAAGCACAGTCATTACATTAACATGTCTCTATTTAATTTGTTCGAGCTTTTGTTATTTGAATTCATAATATTGCACTTTATCATGAACATTATGATCTCTCATCTTAGTCCAACCTTTTGAGCTAGGATTTTCATCCTCCATTTATTCCTTTCAATGCATTTTTTTGAGGTGTTTAAATCTATTTAGTGATAAAGCTATGCACATAAATTCACCCCCACAATTTCAGTGAGGGCTTCGTGCATTTTGCTATTCTTTTTTTAGTTAGAGTGATGGAAATGCGTGTGAGACATTAAGGGGTTACGACCATGGTGATTCTCATCACTCAGGAAGAGCATGAAGGAAAGCAAGTAATGATGAAAGTGTGGCTTGATTTAATGTAGAGATGATGCTACAAGTTTGGCTTTGATGCTATTGAATGATGATTGACTTGATTTATAAAGTCAAGGAGAATTCAAAGGAAAAGTAAGATTATGGCAATCGAAGTGAATGGCATAAAAGAGATAGATAGAAAAAAATCCTCATGGGAGCAGCCAAGAGGAAAGGAGAATGAAAACATGAAGAATTCGTATGATCTCGACGTGAATTTAAAGGATTTACAACTTGTCTAGATGAGGAGGATCAATTGAGGGAAAATGTCATAACAAGTGTCATGTTTAAATTCAATAATTGATCGTTTTTTTAATTAACAATAGATTGCTATTTGTAATAGCTATAGTTTTGGCGTTGCTTTTATTCTCATAATAGTGAAATAATGGCAAGCACATTTCTGACTTAACGAACATTTCTCTCTTTGGTAATTGTAAAAAATGCTAAATAAAATTAACTGACATAAAATTATTTTATAATATAATTATTGACATAACATATGTTTTCAAAATTCAAACTATGAAAGAAAGATATAAAATAATAACAACTAGATTGAGAAAAAAAAAACTTATGATTTGAAGTAAACACTCTCACTACATTAACATGTCTCTATTTAATTTGTTCAAGCTTCTAGTTAGAATTTATAATATTGCACTTTATCATGAACATTATTATCTCTCATCTTAACCCAACATTCTGAGCTGGGCTTTTCATCCTCCATTCATTCCTTTCAATGCATTTTTTTGAGCTGTTAAATCTATTTAGTATAAATCTCTTTGCACGATATCTATCTATATCGTTTTTGGTTTGTATCTTAACCTTCCCTCACTCTCACATTTTTTGATCTACCCATCATATTGGGGCATTTTCAAACTTTTGTATTTACACTCAATCTCCAATAAGTGCTATTTTTCTATTCCCTCTCAAATGATAATTTGCAATCCATCCTATTCAAAGTGCCATATATTTATCTTAACATTCTTATTATAAGTCGACTAGGTTTATTCAGTTAACCTTCACCTAATCAAATAACTCATTTGAGATAGTAACCCGAAATACAATTTCGGGTTACTATCTCAAATGAGTTATTTGATTAGGTGAAGGTTAAGTTGCGTGCACGCTCACACTCTACTAGGTTTCGCCATGGCGATCCCTGGTTGAGTTGCTTCTCTTCGATCTAACCTCTCTCGACGTCGCACGTTGGCTTCGTTTCTGTTCGTCGCACGTCAGTTTCGTTTCTACTCGTGCGTCTCTGCTCGTGCGTCGGATGCGTTGTCCTCGGGCTCGAACTGATCGTAGGGGCTTCGCGGCTCCTGCTCCCTGTTTCAGTTTCGTTTATGCTTGTGCGTCTCTGCTCTCACGTCGGCTTCGTTTCTGCTCTGCGTCTCTGCTCGTGCATCGGGCTGCGACGACTGCGTCTTCCTCGAGCTCGAGCTGATCGCAGGGGCTTCGCCGCTCTTTCCTGTTTTCTCTGAGACTGCTCCCTGTTTCGGGTTTCCGCTCTCAGCTCTACTATGCTGCACCTCCATGGCTTCCGACAGATCTTATACCGCTGCACTTGCGAGTGATCACACCTCAAATACACCTAAATCGTGCTCTTTCTCTTCTTCATTTGAGTGGATGGAGGACATCAAGAAACCTGATAGGAAGAATGGAAAGCCTGCCATCTTTTTTACAGAAGCTGAAGGTATTCAACTTGCGGGCCATCTTTTTTACAGAAGCTGAAGGTATTCAACTTGCTTCCTCCTGTCGAATGAATTTGGTCGGGAAATTTCTGTATGACCATCCCAAAATGGAGCTGATTCGTAAGGAATTTGAGCTCATGCACCTTGTTGGGGAGTGAAAAATTGAATTTTTAGATGGAAGAGACATTTTTATACAACTACATAATGAAGAAGATTACACACATATTTTTGCTCGAAGGATAATCTGGATTGATAACAGAGCAATGAAGATTCTAAAATGGTCTGTGAATTTTGAGCCACAGACAGAATCACCAAACATTCCGGTTTGGATTCGCCTGCTTGGTTTGAAATTTTATTATTTTACTCAAAAAATGTTGTAATTTATTGTCTCAGCTTATGGTAAGCCACTCAAAACAGATATTCCTACTTTTAATCTTTCCCGTTCATCGGAAACCAGAATACTTGTCGAAAGAGACATCACTTCACTTGTCTCTGAGAAAATTTGGTTGGGCACACAACATCATGAATATTGACAAAAGGTAGTGATTGAGCATTTCCCTCATATTGTTCAAATTGTCGTATGTTTGACCACTCCAATTCTCAATGCCACCATCTACACCCCCAACTCAGACAAAAAAAAACATAGTGCTCCGTCAGAGGCAACGATTTCATCTCCTCCAGATAAGCTCCAAGTTATTGACACTATTGATCATCAAAAGAATACCCCGGATGACGTCACTATTCTTGCAGACAATATGACAACATTTTAGTCATCAGTTGTAGCTCTCCCGTCTTTGAAACCTCCCATCATGGGGGAGAGGGTGAGTCTTCATACCCCACCTGCCCTAGATATCACCGATAATACAGGTGACAATGCTTCTACTGCTCCACTACCGTCTCATCAGGTTGAACAAACTGTTAATGTTACTCAGGCTCATGGGGATCGTGATGCGCAACATGCTACACGTCTGACGAACGTTGGAATCTACTGAACTGATGAGTCAATCATCGGATGAGGAATGACAGGTTTAAACATCCAGGAGGAAGAATAAGAATCGAGACCTACTTGAGCTTAGAAAAATGATGGATAATACTTTAGTTACTATGGGCAATGATACTCACATTTCAATTTGTTAGCCGGCTCACTTCTAAGAACTAGAGGCAGAGGGTGGACTAAAGTAGGACGAACCTAACACTTTTGCGCCTTTTGTGGTTTTTTGGTTTTTTACTTTTATGTATCTTTGCTTTATTTGAGTTTTGTGTACTTTGTATTGTGTGAGTTGGGCTTTTTTTTAGGCCCTCTCATACAACCTTTCTGTATTATTCCATATTAATATCAAACAATATATATAGTGAGAGAGAGAGAGAGAGAGAGATTTATTTATTTTCTGACACACACACACATAAATGCCTACACACTCTATATGCAAGGCCTTAAGCCCATTACCTCTTTGTTGAAAGACAAAGCTCTCTATCACTAGGCCAAGGTGGCTTGCATAATTTCAAACTTAAGTTTTTTAAAATGATTTTCGTAATTTACACAGTCAAGTCAGGCCATCTTTTGAAAATCAAGTGGGTGGCAATTGCACATTCCTATTTTTTTTTATGTATGAATTTACACCTGTATCAATAGCCTCAACCTATTGTTAAAGAGCCCAAATATTACCAATATATGTTGATTCCTTTAGGCTTATTTTGTAAGAAACATGCAAAGATTACATAAACCAAGGTATAGTAAAACTGTAATTCACTGGCAACTGTAGATGGCTGCCAAATCAACATTTACCAGTGTATTCATTGCAGTTGTTAGTTTTATTTAAACTATTTGACATAGGCTTTATGAATTCTCCACCTCCATTCTTTTGAATTGAGCGCTACAGGACTTCTTAGAATTAGTGCTGTCCCTGCATACAACCAACATGTTGATAAAGAAGAGCAATAGCTTAAGCTTGGTGCTTCTTTTTGTTGGTAATCAGAGATAGTTGAATGTTACAATGTGTGGACATTGTATACCCGACTTTGTTGCATCTTGTCTCTTTGTTCATGGCTTATCTAAAAGTTCTATTATGGCTAATTCAAGTTTTAGTTTCTCGAGTCTTTTTAAAATTGTATTTCTTTTGCTTTTGAATACGGTTAAAGTATGCCTGGATGTTATAAAATCATGAAACTGAAAAACTTTCTTGACAGTGAATTACAGAGGCTGCACAAACAATTTGTTATGACTGGTATATTGACAGAATCTGAGTTTTGGGCTACTAGGAAGGTTGTTTGTATATCTATCACATGCACTTCTAAGTTCTTACGATTTTCTTTTTTTTGCATATCTGAATTTAATTTTATATTTACAAGTCATCGTATACTTCCTGCAGAGTTTACTTAATGATGCTGCAATTAAGGTGTCCAAACAAAGGACTGGGTTCAAAAGTTCCATGCTTGCTGACATCAGGCCATCAACTGATGGTCGGGTATAGTTTTAATAACTTGAGATTTTCCTTAAATGCTCCGTTCTGTTGCTGGATTAGAACAAGTTTGGTGATATTTTCGTTACTGCTGTCATTATTTGGATATATATATGGAGCATTGGACTATTTTATAATTGAAGTTTCTTTAAGAAATTCTTTTTTTTTTCTTTTGAAGTATTTTCATGACACTTGTTCTTGTGTTTTAATTGTTAATTTTTCATCCACAGACAAATAAAGTCACGTTTAGCTTGACACCGGAGATAATTCATCAGGTATGTAAGCCTTTCAGGTCCCTGCCAGATAATATTGTTTCCCTGTTACATCCTCTCATTGTCATTAATGACTGCACTTAAAGAAATATAGAAAATTAACTTTTCTTGGGGGAAAAAAAACATCACGCATTGAACTCTGTTTGTTCCAAGGGAAGCTGAACATGTTTTATTTACTCAATAAATTGTGCTGCCCTGCATGATCCCTGATACTTGGGTTACATTGCCGTATTATGGTGAAAAAGAGTCTAACATTATGATGTAGTGACATATTAGCAAACTATAGGGGTGTTAATTTAGTTACATTGCACGTACAGTTTTCCAAATGTTCATCACTTTGTGCTCTCATAGAAATCTAACTTTGTACATCACACAAGGTATTCTAGGATCTCATATGTAGGTCTTGAATATTAAGTGAATACATGCCTTGAAAATCCAAATCTATGCTTCACAGAATTTATGCTAGAATCTTTTATCTGGAAGGCCTTGAATTAAATAAAGTTATGCCAAATTTTCTAGATCACCACTTCCACTTTTCCTCTTTTTTCTTATTTTTTTCTTTTTAGTTTGATGGAAATAATTTTAGGCGATTCTCTTATTTATTGCTTTTCTATCTTCTAGGATTGTAAAGCCTTGGCATAGAAATTTTAACACTTTAGGGAATTTTAAAGCAAATTATAGCTGTCTCGTTTTTAGTTACCCTTCCCTTATGCCAAAGTGATCTTATTCAAGGTGCCAGCCCCTTTTAAAGTGGTTGTTTATCTTGATAGGATCCTTTGGGTTCCTAGAAGGGTAACTCTTGTCAATAATACGCTTAACTTTTTTTCATATTATTTTTGTAGATTTTTGCTGAAAAACCTGCTGTTCATCGTGCTTTTCTTGATCTTGTACCCAGTAAGGTAAAGCTGCCCTTTTAGTTGCTATTGTGGAGTTATGTGCTCATTTTCTGTCTTTCCTTCACACGGGACTATAAATTTGATGGCTAGATGTCTGAAAAGGATTTCTGGACAAAGTATTGTAGAGCTGAATATCTTCACAGGACCAATAATTCAGTGGCTGCAGCCGCAGAGGCAGCTGAAGATGAAGAGCTTGCTGTATTTTTAAAGCATGATGATATCTTAGCTGATGAAATTCGAAAGAAGGTTTCTTGTGTCATCCATTCTCTTTGATAATTCTAATTTTATAATGGTTTTTATCTTTTTAAAATTTTTCTATTATTCATAGTGGTGTCAACTTGCTAATTCTATTTCACTTGGATATATATCCTTGCCTTTTATTTTTAGATGATGTATAAGAAGGCATGTATATGTAGGGTAATATATTTCTCTTGAACTTACTCTGCAGTTAGGCTTCTATGGTTGAGATATTATATAATGTTTTATGCTGTCTTCTTTATTGTTATTTTAACAGGAGAACCTTAAGATATGTTGAACTTCTTGCAGATTAGACGTGTTGATCCAACATTGGACATGGAAGCTGATCACGCAGATGACTACGTACATCTTCCTGTATGTATATTCTTGTTGTTGAAAGTGACTGATGTTTTATTACATTTTTTTTTCATTCATTTCATTAAAGTTTAACTGCATTCTTAATAAATTTGTCTTATATCTTTTATTTTTATTGCTTTTTATGTACAGTTTTACTTATGAATGTAGTTTGAAGGGTATTTGTTGTTCTAAAATTAGTCGTTGATTGTAATGTGTAGCATATTACACCGTTTATGAATATATCTGAAACTAGATATGCTTAACTATGAAAAGTGAGGCCTTGATTTCGTAATGCATAATAATTTTTTTTAAAAGCCTGCTTTCTGGTCACTTATTATTTGCACATGAACTACGCTTTCACAACTTATGCCGGGGGAACAAGTTTTCCATGCTAGCATAAATGTATTAATGTCTATGTTTTAAGACAAATTTATTCATCACAACAATGGTTGTAATAGCTTTATGCACATGCTCGAGTGTGTTATGTATTATTTGTATTTCAGTGTATTTGAAACTTTATTAAATCTGTGCTGTATTGCTTTCTAGCATCCTTAAATAAATAGATGCTCAATCAAAATAGTTTGGTTGCAGGAAACCAATAAAATCTAAATTATGGAGAGCCTTTTTTTGATTTATTTTCTAAGCTAAGTGTAGTAAGATAAAAGACTAAAAGTTTGGATTATGATGTAAAATTTAAAAAAAAATGATACGACCCGGAATTAAAAACAACAAATAAACAGCCGATAAACTGCAATAGAGATGTGGGAGAACTCAATTGAGGTCTAATCTTCCAAATAACAACGAAAACAAACAAGATATAATGTTGATGTACTGTTCGAGAGGAAGATCGTCTCTCTACAAACCCTAGAGGCTGCTAAGAACACCAAGAGAAAAGAAAAAACTATAACAAATCAAAATATAAAATAAACCCCAAAAATACTCTCTGAGATCTCTTTTCAAACTTTCCCCCCAAACCCCCTTCTTGATTCCCCTCCTTTTGTATGTGATTAGCGGCTGTGTGGGCCCCACCTGGGCGCTGAAATTATTCTCAGCCTTTCCTAGGCGTCCCGCCTCTCTAGGTTGGGCCGACTGGCTTGGCCAGACCGCCGGCTGTGCTGGTGTAGTCTGGCCAGTTTAGACCGGTTCTCCTTGGACCGGCTCGTCGTTTGAAGGCTCTCTCGTTTCCAGGAGCAAGCGTAGGCGCAGGCGTATCAGAATCCTGGTTGTTACCGAGTTTCTGAATAAAAACAACTCATAATTTTTCCTTTGTAAATACTTAAAAGGATACTTGTCAATCTTTCTGAACTTTTGCTATTGTTCTGTGAAACTTGTGAGCATATTTTGACTGTATCTATGTTATCTTTATTTTCTAGAATACTTGATCTTGATGGTTCTACATCTTGTCCTTAAATCCTAATTTTAGTTTTTCCTAGTGATACTTTTTTTTAGGTTTAAAACCTTATCTTTTGGATTGATTCTCTTTTTCTAAATTATCACAGAATCACGGTATTTTGCGTGATGGAATAAAGGAAACCATTGATGCTGAGAATGAATTATCAAGAAGAACTCTCTCACAAGATCTTAATAGGCATGCAGCTGTTGTCCTTGAGGGAAGGGCTTTAGGTAGATTAACTTCTGTATTCTTATTTCTACATTTTCATTGTTTTATGTTGTTGGACCTTCAATTCAAATTTACATTATTGTGATATATTCTTTAAAATGAGATAGTGTAATGCTATTTCACCCTGTTATTGGAAATATCCTAATTATGAGCAGCAAACAGGGTCAGTGTGTTGAAAATATTCTGATGTTTTTGTGGGTTGCGTCTGTTATTTTTGATCATTTGTTAAATGTTGCTATAACTTATCTACCACCCATGTATTTGAAAGGAGCAATTGCAGAGTTTTTTCAACTCATCTGGGAAAATGCTGAAAGCAGTCTGGTTTTTAACGGCTGTTTTCCTCTCAATGGGGTGATGAAGGCTTCAAATCATATATGGGAATCTTATTCATAAGTCAAAATGTTTCTATAGCTTTATGTATTTAATGCAAGAAGAAATTTTGAATGAGTTGGCTGCTATTCTTGTTGAAAAGGAAAGTTAACACGTCTTATTTGTTGACTATGCATTTGAAATTGGCATGCATTGATATAGAAAAACTAGAATTGATTCTCCAAAATAGTATTAGCAGCTAATTAAGTGGCTTATGATGAATTTTCTTTCCTAGTGATTTTCCTTTAAAATATCTACACTTACTATTACAGGCTTATTATTAATATATTTTTTGAATGTCTTTTTGAAGTGGTAATTTTGATTATGAGCTATAAGGTTAATGATCATTCAAATGACAACATCTCATAAAATATTTACTTGATGATTATTCATTATTTTGTTGTAGACGTTGAGTTGGGGGATACAAGGACAGTTGCTGAAGCTCTTGCAAGGTCAAAGAAGGGTTAGCAATTATAGGTCTATTTTTCTTTTGTTCTTCAGTTTTATAATATCTTTAGTTTAACTGAAATTTTCCCTTGTACTATGAATTCTGTATGCTAGAGTCCTCTGTTGAAGCACTGAATAGAAATGAAAACCAAGAACGTTTTGAGAAGGCTTGTCGAATGACTGAGATTGAGGATCTTCAAGGTCCTCATAGGCTCCCATATGCACCACTGTTTATTAAGGTATAAACTTGTTGGTATGATTTAATTACCCATTATCTGTTTTACTATTTTCTTATTGAGTTATTATTTACAGGATCCTCGTGACTACTTTGACTCTCAACATGCCAATGCACTTAGAGCTTTAGGTGATAGCACCGCTGGATTTATAAATGCTGACTACAATCTTAGTTTGGAGGAGTCATATGAATATTTACTGAAACAAATCTCTGAAGCAAAAGTGACAGGGTTGAAGGATATTGTCCAATCTGATGTTGCTTTGAAGGTAGAATTCTCATGTTTAATTAGTTTCATTTTATATTTCATACCCCATTGATTATGTGTATCTTTTCATGTTCAAGATCTGATGTATAGTATTACTTGACATAGGCTACAAACTCGTAGTCAAACTTGTCTGACTTACTGATGATGATTTTTTATGCTTAATAATATTTCCCTGACTTACAGTTGTTTTAGTATGCTTAATCATGTTGCTTTGTTGTGTCATTGGTTTTTTAACATTGTAGTCTATCTATTTTTGCTTTTTTTGTTTATTTTTTGAGAAAGGTTTTGCTGACTTTATGGCTCCTGAACTTCTCTATAGATTTAAAAGCTAGTTCTTAGTGATTTTTGGTAAAAGTATGCAAATATATACATTTCAACTGCATTTAGCTTCCTTTTTGTTCTTTGTGAATAGCATGCATAAGTTGTCTGCATGGATTACTTCAATGCTTTGTGAGCCGAGTTCATGAGGCTTGTTTCTTGGTATTCTTCCTTTCATTGCTCCCTTTCTGAAGCTTTTGGTCTCCTCCTTCGCAATCCTTCAGTTTCATGTTATTGTCTCTTCTGCCATTCCATCGCGATCACAAGTACTCTCTACACAATAATATTATAGTTAAATTGATTGGTAAATAATTTATTCATTCCAACGAATAACCATCAATTTTCATTTACATTAGGTAACATCAACAACTCAAGGTTTTTACCCTCTTTGATCATAATGATAATGCACTCACATTCAATTGATTTCCAGATGCTCTCGGTTTGTCTATTTCAAAGAGGAATGAATTTGGACAATTTATCCTTAATAAAATGGACTTAATGTTCTTTGTGTTTTTAAATTGTCATCTCCTTATCTGAGTTTTATGTGGCATTGCTTTTGTATGTTTTGTATATTCATCAATAATTATAATTGCCTGGAGCAGGAAACCCTAACTACCTCACTGGTATAAGCTAGGTCTTTAATGGATTGAATCAACATCTTTCAAGTATCAAGCATCACATTGGAAAGGGCTCCCTCGAGAGCGTCCTTGACCAGCTTCCTAGAAGGACAAAAGATGAGCTCATGATTGTAAGTTACACATCTTTACATATGATTTTTTGGGTGGTTTGAAATATTTTCTTATGAAATTGGTAACTGGAGCATTTCTTTTGTGAACATGTGGTGTCACACTCTAGTGTCTCAGATAATTTTTTGGTTATTGTAGTAGCTGCCATCCATTATTAAACTTTCTTTGCAATTTCAGATGCATGACATCTTCAATGCTTCCTGTAGTATTACTCTGTAGTTAATTTATGTTTCAAGCTTTTTTTAACTTTTAAGCTATACTGAATGATATTCCCCAGCTCCCTTTTTGCGTATAAATGTCACAATTAACCTGCCAACAAATTTTCTTGTTACCGTAGTAGTTTGGTTCTCAAATTTTCTTGGAGTATGCACGCTTCTTCTCTTTCTTCACATGCTCTATGAAGATGATGCTAACTCTAACTTTATTTTGTCAGCATTGGACTTCTATTCAGGAACTACTGCGCCATTTCTGGTCATCATATCCTATTACAACCGGATACCTGTATAATAAGGTACCGTTTGATTATCGACATGGCTTGTTGTTTGTGCTATGCCATTTAAAAACAGTTAAATACTTGGTAGCTTTGTTTTACATTAATTATTTCATTTCATTCATTGGAAAAATAAACTGCTTGCTATTATAACTCAAATACCATTGCTTGAATTTCCTTGAAACATTTTGAGGTTTTGTTTTGAGCTTTCCTTCAAATTTGCAAAACAATGATACACTTATTATCTGTTTTTAAAAATCTTTGACATACCCATTGTTCTGTTTATGAATTATTTCGGAATTACTATATTGAATAAATTATGCATTGTGGCAGTATGACAAATAGGATTTATATGAGTATTTGAGTTTTGATCTTCATTTCCTATGTGATTTGACATGAGTAGCGCATTAAATGATTGACTGTATGGTATTAAACAAAATATATTGAAAATCCTTTGCATAGGTCACAAAATATACTTTTAATTTGATTAGCATTTATTGAGGATGCCGGGTTGATTTTCAATTGCCTGTGATTTTGTTATTTGATTTATTTTTTGTCTTGTTATGTAGCTAAGGTTGCAAATGATTTGACCTTGAATTGTTCCGAACCTTTCAAGATGTCAAAGTCATTTGATTTAATCTTGAGCTATGTCAAGCTTTGCTATAAGATGGCTCAATCCAATCTTGGTTCAAGCTAGTATTAATCATTTTAATTTAAGATTGGTTTGAGCCCGTGATTATTTTTATTTCAATCTATATTTGATCTTTGAGGACAAACTCGTAGTCCAACCCGTGAACAAACACCTATGTTATATGAATAAGACCCTTGAACTACTTGAACTGAAACATGCAACACAATCCAAACTTAGAACCAGAAAGGGAACAAATCAGCTTCATGGAAGCATCTCAAAATTTTTAATTCAAGGAACTACATAGCTTTCAATAAATATTAGAGTTGATGTGCATGACATTAAGTTTTTCTTGTATACGCTCCTTAATAAAATCCATATTTTATATAAATAGTAAGCATTAATACATATAATATTAATCCAAAACATGACCCTCACCAATACTCTATCTTACTTTTCTCATTTTATAACCACTGTCAGAATAATAATTTGGTGAGCTATAAAGTTCAATAAGATAAATAATTCTTGTACATTAGTCAAATACTCAAGGAATGGAAGTAAAATGACATGCTAATCTTAAACTTTGCAATATGATCAGAAGTATACTCATCAACTAGTTGGTGTATTACACAATCATTTGGAAATGAAATTGGTTAAGAACATAGCATAGTAGTATGGTAATTGTATCGAAGGACTCATAATGGACATGTGAAGTGTCCAATATGCATTATGCTAGTCAAGTGTTAGTGGTTATAAACTTGATCAATTGCATTACAATATTTATACTTTTTGTTTATTTTATAGGATTGCATATCATATATTATCATATATAATATTCCTTATCTCTTTATAGCTTGTCATATCCTTGGAACATATTATACATGGATATTTAGGTTCACTGGCATTCATATGATTGTAGACTGCATCAAATCTACACTGTATAATATCATAAGTTTGTCATCCAACCCATTGACTATCATCAGAAGGTTTAATATTGTTCAGGTATAACATAGTATTATTACTATGTAACAATCCTTCAAACTAATATCGAAAAGTTGAGGATCTTTTTTTTTTTTTTATATAGGAGCTAATCTCTTCAACTTATTGCCCCACATGTGAAGGTCACGACATAAGCATCGCCAACATATTTTGCATGATATGACATTTCTTAAGCGCATTATGTCTTCTATCATAAAACATTGAAATGCCTATATCATTTTCATGAGTATATTAATCAACAATTTACTTCATTATGCATTTCATAAATACAAAGATGCTCCGTTTTGAAAATAAAACATAATAATAAGATGTTACATTATCTCAAACATGCACTTTGCATAATGTATAATTGATATGTATTTATGTTGAATGATAGTGCATAAAACAATAACTTTTTAATATGAGGAATTATCTTATACATAGCTTAAATACAAGTCCAAGTTATTTATGAGAGTTTTACATGCATAAGCTTGCTTAAAGCATCCTTGCTTCGTATACTAGAGATTATCTTAACAAATTTTAAAGTAGATTCCATACTTGATAGATGCTTGAAACGCATAACAGTTGTTCTTATATTTTCTTATAACTATATCTCTTTCTCATAATTGTCTTAGTCTTTCTTTTTCTTTCATTTCATATAGGTTTTAAGATTGAAGGAAGCTATGACACAAATATATCACAAGCTGCAGGTAAAGTTAGGTTTGATATCTCAGTGATTCTCCTTCTAATGATAGTGCTATTAACTCATATTTCTGGGTTTTTTTTTTCCGTTTGTATCGTATATTAGTCATACTTCTTTTTGTGAACTTCTTGTCCCTTTTATTTAAGAAGTACTAGGAAATAATTATTTCTCTTTAATTGACAAAATATGGCTTATATAGCTGGCATTTAATAACACGCAACAATTATGTTCCTTTAAACTTAGTGCAAATGTTATTTGGATGAAATAAATAATTGTGGACGATTTAAGGGTGATAATGAGCCAATCAGGAGAATTGGTAAGCTTGCACGCCCCCTTATTCTGTTTATGCCTTGCTGAACTTGGCAATAACTTTAATAAAAATTATTGTCCTTAGAGAAATGAGCAGCATGCTTGTATGCTGGGATCTGCTAAAGCCTTTACTTGGCAAATTAATGATATGGACATCAAACTTTTATCGAAATCAGAGAATTACTTCTAACTAAAGAAGTTATCTTACTCTTTGATGCTCAACCTGTAAAGTACCTGAGATGAGAGCTATAATCTACTTTTAAACCATGCGAAGATGCGAACCCCTTACATTGGAAGCTTTTGAAACTTAGAATGAGAAGAAAAGAGAGCAGAAAATGGGAGATCGTTGTGAAATTTCTTAAATAGAATGAAACTGACTTTTAAAAATTGAGGTGGTTTTCGGTGTAATTGCTAGAGTTTCGACGAAACTGCAAAGTTAAGTGTGCTCGCTTGAGAGCACTCTTAGGATAGGTGATCTCTTGGGAAGTTACACCAATGAGATAAAACTGTGAGACCATTAGGCCAAAACAGACAATTTCTCGATAGATAAGAGTTCTAGCTATTACAAAATGTATTAGAGCATTGCACCATCCAGAAGATGAGAACCAAGTGCCATTCAAAACTAAGCGTTGCGACATGGGAGCCACCTCTTGAACCCATGATGGGATAAACTGCAACATGGTGGGTGCTACCTCTAGAATCCTATTTGCTTGGTGGATGATTTTGGGTAAGAACATTGACAAAGGTGGTGGTTACTTACGTGGGGGAGATTGTAAAATACTAAATTCCCTCAAGCAGGGTGAAACCGAACTCCTAAAAATTGAGGTGCCTTGGTGTAACAGTTGGAGTTTCGACAAAAACTACAAAGTTAAGTGTGCTCGCTTGGGTGTACTGTTAAGATGGGTGACCTCCTGGGAAGTTACACCAAAGGATAAAATCGTGAGGTCATTAGGCCAAAGCGGATCATATCTCAATGGATGAGAATTTGGGTTGTTACAATTGTAGTATTGAATTGTATTTTTTTATTATTTCTTAAAAAATAAGATGAGAGGTTGTGTTAAAGAACTGACTATCAAGAAAATATATATATCTTGAATATCAAGAACTGACTACAGAAACGGAATGATGTTTCCTTCGTAGTGTCAGGTTGCTATATATGTAAATTTACTGCCAATGAATTTGTTAGCTGATTGTATATGAAAAGTTTTGTGCGGATTACCTTTGTGCTATACATGGAGGGTGTTGGCCATGCTTTCAGAATTATTTCAACATTCTGACTCAAGTTGGATAATATATGTTGATCATACATCTTTTTCAATTATTTTAACAATACTTGAGAGTTTCTTTGAATATTGATAGTTTGAGAGTTTCTTTGAATATAATTTTGTTGGACCAGTGAATCTAAAAAACATCTTTTGAGGTTAAATGTTTGTGCATCTCAATATTTTTAGTCGTATTATGATAATAGGATTTTTTGCAATACTTGTCAGATTGATTACTACAATACACTTTTAGAGATTTTTTTCCCTTGAAAGTTCTTTTACCAATTGTTTAGCCTATTTGTTCATACATACCAAGTGACCATGCCCTATATTCTATTTTGGCACAACTTCTTGAGATAGCAAATTTTTTTCTTTTACATACAATCAAGTTTCTTTTTACACAAGTATAATTACCAGATGTTGATCTTCAATATCATGCATCCCACCCCAATCAACGTCTATGAGAATTCAGATTTTCTTGGATGGATATTTATATTAATTTTTTTTTTCTGGTTTCATTTAAGATACTCTAAAATGTTATTAACAACTTCCATTTAGTCTTTAGTATGATTGTTAATATAAGGGCCTATAATACTAACAAGTATCCATTGAAGGAACAAAATCATTTTTTTTTAAGGTGAGCATTTTATGAAGATTGTGATGAACTCAAATGTGGAGCATACTCTCATTTTTCTGCATACTGAACAATTTGCCAAATCAGGCACAAAGAGATATGATTAATTGATTTTTTAAATTCTTCGGATATGTTATTGGTATTTTCTTTGATTATTTTATTCTAGGATAAATTTCATGTATACTTTCTCCTTAAGATCTCTGTCGGAAAAAAAATATTCTTAATGATGTGGAGGTCTGTGTGCTCGAAAATTTCAATGGTCTGCACTCTTGTTGGTGTTGTCGAAAGCTTTCTAGGGCCAAATTTTCAGATGTCAGTGATGTTGATAGTTTTGTAGGGCCAATTTTGTGAACGCAAAGAGGATTGTAAATAAGACACTTATCCTAATTTTGTGAGGACATTTTGATTCGGGGTGGTTTGAGGTTTTTCATAGGCACAAATTTATATGGTTACTTACGCTTCCCGATAACAAAAGAGCACTTTCAATTAAGGCTAATCATTTAGAGTTGAATATTTAACATAAAGTAGCAATAAATATAATTTAGATTATAAAATTTATCACCTTGAACTTAAAGTAGTTGGAGGAAACAATGACGAACCTGTTCAAGATTTCATGGTTCTGTCATTTTAGATTGTTGTTCCTAGTCTACTTAGTCAAAGGAGGTAGTCGATTTAACTTGATCGAATGATTCTTGTCAGCAACCATGAGTTGCATCATTCAAGGGACCCTTGTAGATCTGGGGTGAATGTTTGTCTAATAGAGAAATGTAAATCGATCTTTGCTAATAGATGACCTTGTGTCAATCAATTATACACTTATGGTTCAAAACTCAAAAGAGTAGAAAACTATTGGGGAACATACGCACCACGACTGTGATCGTAATATAATGATGTCATTTGATATCAACCACTTGATCAGAAGTCTCTATTTATGGTTGTTACTTTTTGTGTAGTCTTTGTGCCAAATCATTCGGGCAAAGGACTCGATCAAAATTATTACTGGCATGAAATTACTTTGAATATAACAATGCACTAAATGTGACATTCACTTTTTTTGAGTTGAAGTCATTCAAAAGTTTCATCCCTGAGAAACTGTTACGTGGATTTGATTTATTTTAAGTTATTTCACATGATTAATTTTAAGTAGAGTATTTTAGTTAGTTACTTTGAAAAGTTGATTTAAAAATGACCTATCCAGTTGAAACCTTATCAACTCGGTCATTAGGGGAAAATTTGGGCGTTTGAAACATTTGTTTAAAGTTCATTTGAATTTGTAAGTCTAATATCTTTAACATATTGGTCTTGTTGATTCTAGTTTTAATAAAGAGAATGACCGAATTAGGTGATTTGGACTTGTAAATTTTATTTGGACATTATAAAAATTACCAGACTCGATTTCAGTCCTTACAAGGAGTATCAAACCAGTTGACCTTGCCTTGTAGACAATGCAACTAATTTGAATTTGTGCATAGTTAATTATCTTGGGTTTTATTTTTTCTTTAATTTTAAAATACTTATAGATTCTTCAAAAGAACCTTCCACACTTATTAGAGCGATTGAGTGAATCTTTCATTTGAACCTGCGAAACATTTTTAGACCCTTGAAATTTAAACACTACTCAATTTGGTGGAGCACATGCGAGTCTTAAATTTCATATTGAATAGCTTACAAGATTTTATAAGCTCTAAAGATTTGCACAATCTTTGAACTAAGAATTTGATAAGAAATTCATATCAAGAGCCACATGTAAGATTTTGAAAAATTTTATAGTTGATTCATTTCTATAAACATTTTAAAATATTTATATTTTGAGAGTATTCAACTTCATTATTCATATAAGTCTTAAAAGCACTCGCACATATTCAAAAATATTGAGAAATAGTTTTGAAATTTGTATACCTTGCATTCATTTAGAACTTGGAGTGTTTGCAAGAATATTGTGATTTTGGATTACACAATTTCATTTTTGGGCTTTAAAAGGAATGATCTTCTGTTCACTAGTAGGTTATATTGCAAATTCTATGGCGAATTATTCAAATTTCAAAAGCCTCATGTGTGAATTATTTTTCAACCATAAGAGCCTAAATTTGAATTTTAAAAGTCTAAATTCAAATTATTTTCTTGTCCTAAGAGCCTATATTTAGAAGTCCAAATCCAAATTATTATTAAGCTCTAAGAGCCTAAATTCAAAACCATAAATTTGAATTAATTTTAAACCCTAGGCGTCTTAGTTTTGAAAACTCAAATTTGAATTAATTTTTGCTAGTTCAAATAATTTATAATTTTGAGTTGGTTCAACAAGTTTGAATATCCCAAATTTTTAGTTATTTGAAATTCCAAAATCACAAAAAATTTTAACACTCGTGGGGTCTACTCTTGTTAGAGGGCAACGAGTAGAATGACATTCCGCTCAACTACCTATATGACTTACTGGTTAGTGTTGTGAGACACTTTGGCCGGCGAATAAAGCAAAGATTTTTGCCCATGGTCTATAAGACATTATGTACCTTTAGTGTATTTGCAAAAATATAAATCACAAGCATCCATTTGGCCAAATATGCACTTTAATTTTTCTAAACGATACTTAATTCTTTGAACATTTACTCGTGTTTCTTAGGATGAGTATTTAAATCCTCTGTGTTTTATAAAAAATTTCCAAACAAGTACACATTTTTCCTGAATGGTACTTGATTTCTTTGAACAGGTACTTGGGCTTTCTCGAATGGATATTTCAAGAAAAACTCCCTCGCCCGATTTTATTATACATTTGCGTGCGAAGATGGAGGTCAGCGACAATAATCGACGAAATGATGAAATGAAAATACAACTCTTATTTTCTTCATATATATATATATATA
>NW_018164985.1:499416-542471 GCF_001263595.1 Phalaenopsis equestris | reverse complement strand
TTATATATATATATATATATATATATATATATATATATATATATATATATATATATAAATGAAGAAAATGTGACTGGGTTGAACATGAAAACACCAATAGATTAGTTAAGTGCTTGGATTTGGTTTCACAATTCGTTGGGGTGCTGTTCGAGTAAGTGGAGTTGCAAAGCACAAATATAACAGTAAAATGAAGAGGGGTTTAGGTGAGTGAAGTTTGCGTGCAAAATAGAAGGTTGACAGGTTTGGTTTCTGGATCAAGTGTAGGACTAAAGGAGTAGTTTCCGTGGTTTCCATCTACAACTAGAGGAGAAAGGAGATTGTGGCGAGAGTTAGGCAGTTTCGTGCAAAATTGATGGAACGAAGCAGAAAGAGGAAGAATTTCAAAGGTCTTTGTACACAACTTCTTGTCGTTAATCATGATTGTATCACGAGAATAGGCAACAAACTGGAAGAAGGGATGCTCGTGTTGTGTAGAACAGGGTGGCGAATAGTGAAGAAGGAAGATTGGAGCAGGGAAGAGAGCGATAGGTTTGACTTTATGTTTCGAACCAAAGAATTTGGAACGAGGGAGAGAAACTTCAAGATCAAATGATAAAGTGGAAACAAGTTCGACTTATGTGGTTTGCATCAATCAAGAGTGCTAGGGCCTCATCCATAGAAGAAGTCAGGTTCTTGCATACGAGATGCGGAGCGGAAAGCGGAGGGAAAGGAGAGAAAGATAGGTCTTTGTACTTTGCGATCCTGTCATCGTTTTCCCTGTTAGCTCTAATCACAAGTGTATCACAAGGGAGATGGAGCGAGGTGGTTTGAACAAGAATTAAGATTTGGCTTCTTGTTCAAATAGGGAGTAAGATGGGCTTGTGGTTTCGGGCGAAGAGAAGAAGTGTGGAAACTAGAGGGAAAGGCATGTGAATGAGCAGTTCAGTTTGATCGAAAGATGGAAATAGGGAGATAGGAAAACTCCAACAGGAATAATTTCTACAGTGATGTGAAAATTTCAACTTAATTTTGATTAAACTTAATTAACAACACTTGTAATTTTAATTTTTCTTAACGTCAACAATGTTGATTCAAATATATTTTAAGAGAGCAAAAACCAAATTGTGTTGAGTTTGACGACAAAGAAAAAAAAAATTCTTAATAGTTAATATTGGATGACTATGTATATCATTTTGGTTCTAGTCAAACTTTAAATTTATCCATAGATCCATCTTCCTTCATATTTGATCATAAAGATCCATTTGCATCTTGTTGATTTTATTCTAGGTGGAAGTTAGAAGACACATACCATTTTGTTTGTTAGGTCTAAATTTCTTCTTTCATAGCCTTCATCCTTAATGGGGGTTTTAAGAGCTCCATGAATATTGTTTAAAATCTATATTTTTTAGGGAAGTGATAAAGTATAAAGTCCAGCTGAAAGCCCTTTATAAGCCCTGACTTTAGATTGGATGGTTAGCGCATGGCATCACCACCTCTTTCTTTATGGAAATAGGACAGTGAAAATCGGTATCATTTATCAATTTTTTATGCCAGCTTGTATTTCGTTGGTACTTGAACTAGGTTTAGGATTTGGGTATGTTTGAGATACATTGATTGCTTCCTTTGTTTTCTCTTTTCTCGTCTCGCATACACGTGAAGCTATTGGCAAGGCTCAGGGAGCTTGCAGTTTTGGTGAAGCTTTAGTTGGTTGGATGTCTTGATAAGGTGCTGATGGAACTTGTGGTTCTAGTGAGTTTTTAGTTATGCTAGAGATTTGTTGTCTGCTTTCTTTTCTTTTTTATGCTTTCCTTGTATAGATGAAGATATTTCTCTAAGTTTGGTATATTGGCAAGGTGATAATGAGTTTATGGTTTTGATGAGGCATTTTTGGTTTGATATTTCGATAAGTAGATGAGCGAGTTTGTTGTTTCTAGTAAGACTAGAGTTTATTGAGAGGCTATGAGTAGTATTCATTATACAAGTATTTGATGAAAGATAATGAAAAATGATCAAATAAATTTTACATTTTAAGCTCTTATTTTTGAATTTTCTCCTCTTGAATTTTGGGTTTCGATTAATTACTTTTGCATTCATGGAAAGTGAAATGGAATTTTGAATTTTCCTACCGATCGAGGATTTCAATTTGTGGAGTATCTATTAAAGATACTTTAATAGGTTTAATTTCCTTAAGTGCTGAAAATGAACAGAACTAAAGATGGAACATCAAATCGTTTTTTGGAAAAATAAAATATATGAGTTTGGTCTTGGGAAATGAATAGATAATGGTTTGAAAATTGGGTACTTTTGAGGACATTCTATTAATGATATAGTTGTTAGGACAACTTCTCACAGATATTTAGAAATATTTGTGAATACTATTAGTGACCACCTTTACTAGGTGCTTATTTTTAGTCATACGCCATTTTTACTTATCTCCAACAATTATGGGATGTAGGAAAGGTGGGCAATTCAATTGGACATTTTTAATCATCACCAATCCTGACTTTTATTATTCAAGATTGAGTAGAAAATTAGTCCACCGCTTAAATCGTCACAAAATATACACAATCTCTTTTAGGTTTATCTTGATCTTTAATACGGGGGCGTTTATAATTTAAATCAAATTGAATAACAATACTTGTAATAAATTTCATATAAAATCTTTTATTTAATTCATTTATTTATTTCTTCTGTGATAATCCTAAAGCTGCACATTCAATATAGAGTTAAAGAACAAAATCCGATCACTGGATTATGGTTCAACCTGCTCCATTCGCTTGCCTACACGAAAGATAATCTTAAACAACAATCACTGTAATGAAAGCTTAATGAATAAACAAATCTAATATCATATTCAACCTACACGAAAGATAATATAAAATGCCGTGCTGATTATTTGAACTGATATGAGTATTTATAGCACAGAGCTCAGTGTATTAAATTTTAAATTCAAATATGCATTGATACCTATATAAGCGTACAGTCATAGGTAATAATCATGTATTTATGCAAAGAAATGACAAACTTATCTAGTTTTTAATCATTGAATGCATTATGCTAGTTAGATGTTAGTGCCAAATAACTTGCTTTACTTTTATTTCTAATCTCAGTTTTATTTGTCAGTTTTACAATTATCATATAGTGTGTGTAGAGGTTTTGATATATATATATCATATGATAATCACTTAACCATCAGCCCATAATAACCATTAATAAGGGTTGTTTTTGTTCTAATATAGCAATTATTAATATCCCTTTTATATATCATTCCAAGATGGTAGTTATTTAGAGTCAGAAATCTTTTCGCCTTGATCAAGGATCATCTTATCCCTCTTTATTCAAAATATTATCATTCTCCATTCTATCCCACATGACACGACTTATTTGGTTTCTTTTATTATTACTAAAATCATGCTTATAAACGCTTCAAATACAATTATCTTTTCTGCGAGCATGCAGTCATCGAGCTATATCAATATAAGCCAATATATGAACTGATATCAGAGTTAAATAAATTTGTATGCAAATCAAACTCATATTAGTGAAAAAATGAAATCTATCTTAGATAGGTGACGTGTGCAATATATTTGACTTCTTTACATCGTCAGATATGTAAACGTGTTCATTATAAAAATAATCTAGAAGCATACATATAGATATAATTGCAGGAATTCATAAACAATAGATCAAAGAATAATTTGTTCTGTGATTGGGTCTCTCACCGTAATTATTGTATTAACCTTAAAATAGATCTCCCTTTTGTCACCTCAAGATTTAAATCAATTCTGAATTTAGAACTTCAATCTAACTCACAATTATCTCATATGATTTTTTTTATGTCAAAATTATTTCTTCTCATTTATGCCTTCATGCTCATCAACCTTAATAAAAATTAGATTTTAGAAAGTTTATATTTAAATTTGAAGGAGCTCTTTATTCACTTCTTTTTCCTGCGTCTTGCTTTTGTTTTGTCACTCGGCTCAAAACAGGAATCGTTATGGAAAATGAAGGAAATGGCAATGAACTAAAGCTTTAGATTTTAGAATTATATATAATATTCCTTATCTCTTTATAACTTGCCATATCTTTAGACATAGTATACATGGATATTTAGGTTTATTGGCATTCATAAGAGAGTCGACTGCATCAAATCTACACTGGTATGGTGTCATAAGTTTGTCATCCAGCCCATTGATTATCATGATAAGGTTCAATAATGTTCAGATATAGCATAGTATTATTAGTATTTAACCGTACTTAAACTTAATATCGAGAGGTTGAGGATCTTTTTTCTTTTTTCATAGGAGCTAATCTCTTCAACTTATTGCCCCTCATGTGCAGGCCTTAACATAAGCATTGCCTACATATTTTGTATGATATTGCATTTTTAAGCGCACTATGTTTTCTATCATAAAACATTGAAATGCATATATCATTTTTCATGAGTATTTTAATCAACAATTTACTTTAATATGCAATTCATAAATAAAAAAGATGCTCCAATTTGAAAATAAAACATAATCATGAGATGACACATTATCTCAAAAATGTACTTTGCATAATTTATAATTTATATGTAATTATTTTGAATGGTAGCACCAAAAACAATAAATTTTTAATATGAGGAATTATCTTAAACATGCTTAAATACAAGTTTAAGTTATTTATGAGAATTTACATGCATAAGCTTAAAGCATCCTTGCTTCGTATACTAGAGATTATCTTTATCTTACATGAATTAAAGATTGACTCTTGGATAAATTTCCTCAAACAAATCACCAAAAAACTTGGATCTTTTATACACAATTAAATAAATATAAACTTCTCATTCATAAAACTTTTTAAACTTTCCAATAAGGTTGTAAAAAAAACATTATCGTTCGTGAGTAATTCGTGTTCTACTTATTAAGTAGCTCATTCTTGATTTATTTGTTAAATAAGTTAAATATAAATAGTTATTTTGAGCTCGATTTATAAATAAGAATAATTTTTTGCTCAATTGTGTTTGTGTGGATTCCCTGCCACCTGAAACAGAATCGTGAAGGCGAGTAGCTTGACCGATTTAGCAGGTGGCCAAGTGGGTCAATCGGCCCTTCTTTGGGCATAGGGATTGCCGCCCAATCAGAGGGGGGTTCCCCCTTATTTACCTAGCACTATGTATATATTATTTGTTGTGTTTTAGGGCATTTATTTCTTTAATTTTTCTGTCAGGACAGCCGTTGATGCCCATGTTCTCTCTTAAAGGTTGTATTTGAAGGCAAAAATGTACTCCGGCTGTATCTCATCCCAATATGGTATTTATCTGTCCCAACCTGCTCTCTATTTCCCCCATACAACCGCCTGCTTGCTTCCCCCACCAGCCACTATATTTTCCCCACCCAGCTGACCATCTATTTCCCTCAGCTAGTCGCCAACCTTCTCCCTGTTTTCAACATCCAGCCGCCAACCAGCTCCCTGCTTCCCTATACAGCCAACCACTTGCCTCCCTAGTCAGCGGACTATTTTCCCCACTTTGTGGGCCACCTATGTCCCCCATCTATACATCAACCTGTTCTATGTTTTCCCCAATCCAGCTGACCACCTGCTTCCTCAGCCAGGTACATGTTTTTCCCACCCAATGGGCCACCTATTTCCCCCATCCAGCTGCCAACCTGCTTACTGTTCTCTCATCCAGTTGGCCACATGCTTCCTCCATCCCTTTGTGCTTCCACCTTCAGTCCAGCCTCACTGTCTTCGTGTTTGTTGCTCTACCGGCCCCTCTCACCACTCTTTTAGCCGCTATCCCAGCACCCCCACTTCAGAATATAACCCTCATCATGTCTGTGTTGTGATTGTTATTGTAGTCCCTTTTAGTGATCTTGTAATCACTTATTTGCTTAAAGTAATAATATTTGTTTTCCTGTTGTGGTTTCGATTAACTCCGACATCATTTAATAATAGAGCTAGCCTAACCCTAGTCTCATCCTATGGGTTTTTAGCATCCGCCACATCCAAACTTATGTCGAAACCCAAGGAAGACTTCACCATGTGCGACATATAGCGAATACTCTGCCAAGTGCTGCAATAGATCAAGGCCATTGAGTAAAGTACCATAAACTAGGTCAACGACTGTAATAGTGATATCTTTGTTGAAGAGCCAAAAGAACATTTGAGCCCCTCTTTTAGGAATGGCTTCAATGAAGAGGAAAATCTACATGAGCATTTCATATTTCAGTCTTAGAGGTCGCCGAGAGAGGAAGTGCATGCTGGAGGGAATAGAGTTCTGGTAGATAAGGTGGATCAACTAGACTTCGACTGAACAATGAATCCTAATGATCTCCTTAAATGAATGCGAACTGCTTAATAGATCTTTAAATATAAGGACGTGACAAGAGTGAAAGCTAGCCACCATCAAGCAGATAAAAATGCCTCATTGTAGTGGGAGAACCTGAAGAGGGAGAGACAGAGGGAAGGATGAGACAAAATCATTTCCTGTTAGAAGATGAAGAAGACAATGCAACGATGGTATGTACCACCGCAATACTGCTTGGATATTTTCATGAAACTCCACTATTTCCAGTAAAAGGAGCTATCATTAGAGGAATACACGACAAAATTTATGCAACTCAACCTAAATATCCAAATATATACACACACACACACACACACACACACACACACATATATATATATATATATATGTATGTATGTATAGATATATATATATATACATACACATATATATATATACATACACATATATATATATACATACACATATATATATATACATACACATATATATATATACATACACATATATATTATATATATATATATGTATATATGTATGTATATATATATATATATATATCTATATATATACATATATATCTGTGTGTGTGTAACTTAACCTTATATAACTTTTTTAAATTTATCCCAACTCTTAAATGTATGTCACCAGCCATTCCATGCTCGAGGAATGGAGAAAGAATAAAAACTGCTAATGTGTGCAATAGTTTGCTTTTATTAATAGTATTATGGTTTAGGTTATAACAAAAAAATAAAATAATAAAATAAAATAAAATAAAAAACAACAAAAAGTCTTTATCCATTGTGGCGTCGGCTACATGAATCTTTTTTCTCCATTGGCCTATTGAGTGTCAATAAATTAAGATCATTTTTTATGCTGCATGCCCAAGTCTTTTAAGTCTACATCTTTTTTTCTTAACATAAGTTGAATCTAAACCATCTATCGTTCTAACTGGATAATCAGATGGTCTGTGTTTAATGTGACTAAACCATCTAAGACGAATCTTTCTAATCTTGTTTGCCACTAGAGCTACACCAACCCTTTCACGGATACATTCGTTTCATATTTTGTCTCTAAGTGTCATGCCACAAATCCACCTAAGCATTCTCACCTCAGCTAAACCTAACTTAGTTTTATTTTATGCTTCTTTGCTTCTTTTTTAAAGGCCAACATTCTGCACCATAAAGCATTGCAGGTTACACTACCATCTTATAAAATTTTCCTTTTAAGTCTAAGTTTTACTTTTCTATCACACAATAGGCTCAACACATTCCTCCACTTCAACCATCCATGTTGAATTCTACTAATAACATCCCCATTTATATCACCATCACTTTGAGTAATACATGTAAATATTATGTCTTATAAAAACCAATATTATGGCTTAGGTTATTTAATAAAATAAATAATTTAATCTGTACAGACTTATATACACATCTATATGTCAATATGATCCTAACAAAATATAGAATTTATAAACGAACTTCTGATCATTTTCGATGTTGTTTGAAAATTGTGGTATAGATTTTAGAGAAATTCTAATATTACTTACATTTTATTTTTCAACAACCTCATTTTTTGAGGGGTGTCAACAAAATAGCTTTAATGGATATTCCTTTGACTTTGGAGTTGATTTCTAAAGATTGATTTAATATGCTCTTTTAAATTGTCAGTTTTTATTATTTGAATCTTGGTTTGAAATTTAGTTTGGTTGTATGATGCAAAGATACGGACAAGGAGACACAAATACGAAATGATATGAACAAGGGCGTCTATTATTAAAATTATAGAACACAAATGCAAGATGGACATGACATTATATGTATTTTATTTTAAAAATAAAATTCTATTTTGATATGAAATTTTTGTCAAAATCTGTAGAATAATTATTGCAAGTATGAAATAAATATAACATAAATTATAGATCTTTTTTTGCAATAATTATTCTCATGAAGATGTTAGAACACGCACATCCTGAAATGCTAACCACATGGAAGATTGAAACTCAAAATGGAGAGTATTGAAAATCCTTAATTAGTATGAAATAAATTTTAAAATAAAATAAATCTATTTTATTATGGTAGCTACGTGGTATCAATATATGGTGGAAGAGAAATGAAAAAAATTGGATACTTTAGCTTTAAAAAAATATGCCAAATGATTATTCTAGATATAGACATTCTTAATTTTTGTATGTTTATTAAAAATATAGAAATGAAAGATTTGAAGTCAAAATTGGGATTGTAAATATTAAAATATAGAAGAAATATTATATAATTATAAAATTTAAATTTTTTATAATTTTTTAAGGGAATACGACACACGTGTTCTTATTATTTTTTATTTGGAGACTTTTCAGTTGAGTCTAATGCGTGATGGGCATGTGTAAGTGTCCAACACATGTTGGGCATTGTATACCTTAATATCAAGTGTTGTTGCATCATAAGTATGGACCATGGTTTTAAACAGTTTAAAAATGTGCCTTGCCTTATAATTTTTCATAAAGGAACGTTTACGCCGGTCCCTAAGGGCTATTTAGTTTTTTGTTATTTATTATTGTTTAGTGTAAATAAACTAATTATTGTTAGTATAAATACGACTAAATGCTTAGGGTTAGGGTTATGCATGAGATTGTTGTCTTTGAGTCTTAGGTTTAGGGTTTGGGAGAGATTTCTTATCTCTCGAATTGTCGGATTTGGTAGAGATCCCCTAGCTTTCAAATTATAGATGTTTATCCTTTTTTGTATATTCGGAGTTGTAATTGTGGATTTGCTTTTGGGGGAATAAAATATATATTATTTACTTCCAAATTTTTCTAGAAAACCATTACGGTTTCTATTTAATTCGTATCTGAGTATTCGATTATGAAAAAAATTGGCATGCCCTAGTCTGGCCAGGATTTCATACACTTGCCATTTGGAGCTAGTGGGGACGCCAACATTTGGATCATGGTGGATCGGGATCACTTGCTTAAGCATATGCAATTGGAAATTTTTTTTGGGTTGGGAAGTCAATGATGGGATTGCTGGAACGGACGTGCAATACAAGTCTGGAAACAACTGCAGGGAAGTCGAAATATCGTCGCATATAGGAATTTCGTGTCGCTCTTGATCGAAATTCATGATCGAGATCGTGGAGTAAAAGTTTTTTGTCGCTCGTGATCGAACCTTGCGATCAATAGCTGCAACCGACTGAAATCTCGACTGTGAGAGACCTGCACTAGAATTTTACTTATTGAACCAGCGTATAGGAATTTGGATCGTGACTTCCGAACTTCCACATGGCTTCCAATAGTCTAGCTCCAACCCGTGTACAGAAATTCAGGAATTGGGATGTCGAGAGTTTCACACACGTCTAAACCGTGTGAACAATTCTTGACCTCTCGATTTCAGCTTAAATGAATTCTGAAATTGTATGGGGAGTAACGACGACCAAGGAAGTAGATAATTTGGAGAAGAAATTATAGTAAGAATTGGGCCAAATTAGGTTGGGAATGGAGGAGCGTTTTTCGTCCACGGAAGGGAGATTCACTGTCTTGGAAGAAATGATGAAGATTGCAGTCTCGCACAAAATTGCCACCGCTTGTAGTGGGATCGAGCGAAGGAATTAGAAGCGGACTCGAGCGATAACATGATATTTGGATGGTGTGCGATTGTAGTGGGATCGAGCGAAAGATTGCAGTCTCGCACAAAATTGCCACCGCTTGTAGTGGGATCGAGCAAAAGAATAACGTGTTATTTGGATGGTGTGCGATTCAAAGGATTTGGTCGGGAAGAGGGAACCATGGTGGGTGTGACCCCGACCAAGGGTTGCATCCGACAGTGTTAGTGTCTTTTGTTACAACAACTTTTCTGGTTGAAGGAGATTCTGGAGTCTATAAGGAAGGGCAAGTTGATTATGGGCTAGCGAGACTTGTTGAATAAGAGAAATCAATATGGGTAATTGAAAGGAATACAACCACCACTTTATGGGTGGAATGAAGATTTGTCAATTGAATTGGGAGGAGAGTCACACATAAGGAAGTTGAAGATGCCGATCTTTAAAGAGGAGAATGCCTATTATTAGGTTTTTTGTGTGGAGAGATACTTTGTTTTTAATGGGCTGGTGGAGGATGAAAAATCGAAGGTTGCGATTTCGTGTTTGGAAGGAAAAGCACTAGCATGGTTTTAATGGAGAAAACGTCAGTTAATCCGAACATGAGAAGAATTTAAGCATCGATTGTTGGAATGCGTCAGAACCACACAGGAAGGGAATTTGCATGGGCATTTTTTTGCATTGGTCCATGAAGGATACACCATTGAGTATAAGAAAAAACTTGAGATGCAATCTGACCGTTAGAGAGGGATATCAGGAGAAGCGTTGGAAGGCAACTTCCTGAAAGGGTTGAAACTAGACATTCAAGCATCGCTTCATCTATTGAGATTGCAAGAATTAGGGGAAACTATGGAATTAACGCAGTTGGTTGAAAATAAAAATGCAATGAAACATGTTAATAAGAGTAGCACAGGTGGAGCACCATATCGAACCGCTACAACCACAACGATACTAAAAGCTTAAATACTGGAAGTCTTGAGGGAGGCTCTACAGAGCAAAAATGAAAGGTCACGACTGGGGGCAACACTCAAACGCCTTACAGAGACATATTTTGGAGAAGCTAGCTATGGGTTTATGTTTTTGGTGTGATAAGAAGTTTTTTTTCTGAATACCGTTCTAAGGATTGGACATTGCAGATTCTCAGTGTGACACGAGGAGGCAGGGGATGCAGAAACAGAGAAGGTTGTGGCGGAGGAGGATGAACACCCTCACTTGCATGGGCAAAAGTCTTATTGAAATTAGTGGTGAGATTAACACCGAACCACACTATGAAACTTCAGGGGTAGATTAGAGAGCATAACGTAGTTTTGTTAATAGATAGTGGGGTCATCTCCAACTTCAACTCTACTCAAATAGTGAATCAATTGATAAAGGATAAAAAAAAATAGCGAAGCACTTGGGCCTTGATCTCATGACATGGCCCGAGACTTGGAGTTAAGCAAGATGGGAACAAGTGATTGGATGGTGGAAATCAGTTATCTGTTATTCTAATTCTATTACTAACAATTTAATATTCAAATAATACATGAAAGAATCATTAAAGAAAGCAATAAAAATTAATAAGGATTATAATTTTTTGGTTGTTCTCGTCTTCTATATACATTTGCTCATCTTATTTTCATCTTGTTCAAATATTTAAAACCTAATATTAATATTAAAGCAACGTAATAGGTTATCTAAAAATAACACATGAGTAATCACACTTCTATATTGTTTATTCAATGAAAATAATTCAATATGTATGTGGGTCTATAAGAAATCTTATACTATGTTTGATCTTGCCCTGTGGCTCTCATCGGTACAACAGTTAGCGATTTACACATCGCAATTTTCTAAGGTGAAAAGGCCCTTACTTGCCCTTGATCGATATAATCCCGTCGGCACAACGGTTAGTAATGTTAACATTACATTTGTCCGGGGAGGTAGACTCTGGTCTACTCGCCCTGACCGATATTGTCTTGTCGGCACAATGTTTAGTAAACTGACTATTACAATTGTATGGGGTGATAGAAAAACTTTACGCATGCGGGTAAGTTGGTGTTCATATTTATACCTTTAGGGGGTGAAATTCTCCTCTGAACATACACATACAAACATTCATATATAAATTAATTCATTCTTCATACATACATTATTTTGAGACATTTTTATGCATATAATAACATGCATATTTATTCTTACTATGTTGTGCAACTATTCATTTTACATACCTCTTATATCATGTGTATCTTTTATCTCATGCATTTTTTATGACATGCATATATTTTCTATCATGCTTTATGCATATATGTTTTCTAAGACGTCTGTCTTTCATATCATACATATTATAAATATCATGTATCTTGCGTGCTAGAAAATTCGTGGCGGTAGAGTAATTGATTATCGTCTTAGCGTTGCACGAGGATTCAACACACACTCAGATGAAAGTGAAAACAACCAGTGATGACACGAGGTTTTTATGTGGAAAACTCGTAAAGGAAAAAAACTACGGGGTCTGACACAGTTATAAAAATTTACTATATGTTGATGATTACAACGACCCCTTGTCCTACAGACGGGAAAGAGTTACTAGATTTTCGAAGGTACAACGTTAGCTAACAACATCTAGTTGGCGGTGGTTGATGGAGGTCGGCGATGATCAACGATAGTCAACGACAATCGATGATGGTCGGTGGTGGTCAACGGAGGTCGGCGGTTGTCGCAGACGGTGGGTGGTCGACGGTGGTCGACGGTGGCCGGCAGTGGTCGAGATAATGTTGGACTTGAGCTCTTTCTCAAAGCCTCAAGTTCTCTCTCAAATCTCCCCCTTTCATGTGAGGGGTGAGATTCTATTTATAATGTTTTGAATGCAATTAATGCTGGAATATGAACCATTTCGAGTTCGAAAAGGACTGCTCAGAGGGCATTCCTCAATCAGATGACGTTTGATGGACATTTGAGTGTCTTAATAATGCCAGAATTGAGCAATCTTGGGCTCGTTGGATTCGTCTTGTCGAGACGCGGGATTCAACTATAAACTTGCTAGATTCGACATCCGTTTAACATTTCAAATGCCTCTGAAAATCCTCCAAGTGTGGTTTAATGATTTGATCCCATCTTGATTTGACTCGGATTAGACTGATTTTCATATCATTAGGCCTGTTTCATCGAGCTGATCAGTTTGACTATAAGTTTGCTGAAATCGGAGCTCTGGATAACTCTTTATCAAGATTTGAATATTTTCTGCTTAAAATGTAATCTCGAGATTTGTGTCATGCCTCGAAATTTATGTCGGATAATGAAAATTTGTTAGTGGCGTATCAGCTGCCCCCCTATTTTTGGGCGAGATCAATTTCATCGTCCAAAAATATATATATATTTCTTTCAGGCACATTTTTTATATCATACATTGTATATCTTTTCTGTCATACATTTATTTTCTCACAAGATGAAGATATTGTAATATGATTCTAGCCGATCTAAAGCATACATATAAATCAACATGTATTTTTAAATAAAGAAGATTACTGAAATTTTGAAATATAATTACTCACCCCAATTGCCACAAGAGTAATTAGTTGACCGTTGGATACCATTACTATTGATCTCAATAACCTATAAAACATAATATTAAACTTTAAGATTTAAGTAATTTTTGATACTTGAATTAATCCTTAACTTAGAATTATTTTATCGGAAATTTATGGAGTCGTCATACAAATTGCTTTCACACGATTGCCTCGAATTTGCCGCCTCAAGTAAACAACATAGAATATGTAAATATATTAGGATTTATAAATTTTTGGCTCACATCCAAAAGCAACAATCTTACCTCAAATAGGCTTCTCGGCACGTGTTCGCCTTTCCAAAGTTGCCAAATATCTTCGCTCCTCAGTCTATCTTCTGAAACTCATCTTTCCTTTATGTTATTGTGCTAAAACTCTTACGGAGCTCGCAAACCACGTTCAACACTTATGAATCGAGATGGAGGACTTATGACGGAATCGAGAGGAGAAGAGGAAAATCGATTGCTCTGGAACCCCTCTTTAATCGACCCAACGAATATAATGAAGGGAGAGGCAGTTGGAAACAATAATGCAAGATTGAGGATTCATTAAGGCTTAATTATGTTTAATGAACTTGTAAATTTTGATTTTTATAACTTTCAATTCATTTAAAATTTACATATAGTATTATATATCAAATTGATCGATTTTTATGTACAATTTATAAAATTATTTCGATTGAAATCCAAGGGATCCGAAGTTTGGGATATATTTTAGGTTGTCGAAATTTTTTATCCAATATCTCAAAACTGGTTATTACACTTGAGATGGTGAACATAGGATAGTTAGGAGTAATGATGGGGACAAGACATGTGGAGAAGAATAGGAGAGTTTGTAAAGGAGTGATTTTAACGTTGCCAAACATCCAGGTGATAGATGATTTTCTTTCCTTACATTTAGGGAGAATTGACGTGCTATTGGGCATGAAATGATTGCAATCCGTAGGGAGAGTAAGATGAATTGAAAACTTCGACCTTGGAGTTTCAGGAGAAAGATAAGAAGTTGTTGCTTCATTGTTAGCGGATCCATCAAAGGTGGTGGATAAGGGGCCAGCCACCACGTAAGACCTAGAAGGGGCTGGAAGGTTTATGGGACTTACAAGATGCTATAAGAAATTCATGAAGGATTTTAATTCAATTGTGTGGCCGTGGACGAAGAAATTGAGAGAGGATAACTTTCAGTGGGAGAAAGTAATGACCTAGACTTTTGAGAAGTTGACGAAGACTATGACGATTGTGTCAGTGCTGATCACATTAAGCAGACTTGAGCCAGTTTATGAGCAAAGAGCCACACAACGTTATTCAACAGCAGTTTCTTTTTTTTCCTTACCTTGAGGTTAATGTGTCTTTGTGGAAGGAGTTACACCGGTCCCTAAGAGCAATTTAGTTTTTGTTATTTAGTATTGTGTAGTATAAATATGGCTAATATGTTTAGTCTTAGGGTTATGCATGAGATTGTTATCTTTGAGTCTTAGGGTTACGGTTTGGGAGAGATTTTCTACCTCTCAAATTGTAAGATTTGAAAGAGATCGTCTATCTCTCGAATTGTAAGTGCTTATCATTTATATATTTGGACCTGTGATCGTTGATTTGTTTTCGACAAAATAAAACATATATTATTTCTGTCTAATTTTTTTTGAAAAATCATCTTGGATCTTATCAAAAGGGCAAGTGAACAATGTTATGGTGATCAATGAAAAAACTAGATCATTTAAAAAGTAAGTCTTTTCTCCTTGAAATGAAGTTGATTGCGTGTTATATTTTTAATTGAGTTTATATGTGATAGTTTTCTTTAAACTACTCATTTAATGTCAGCTCTACTTTTAACATGATGTTGCTATCGAATCATACGCCTTTCATCATTAGTACTTCCTCCCTTTGCCAATTGATGTGAAGTTTTGTTGTTATGTGTCCTTAAAACTGGAGATTGCTGATTTTAACTTGTGCTAATGAAACCAAAAAAAATTGTGTTTTAATTGAAATGATCACAAGTGCCGTGCTCATCAAGCGATGTTTCAATGAGTTTAAAAGTGGTTTTTTCTGTTCATTTTTCTCTTTATGGACAGTGTAATCTAAGCGTTTCCTTGAATTGTCAGGAAATTAAGGAATCGGTGCAGTCAGATTATCGACATCTCGTATCTCTCCTTGTTCAGCCTATGCTGCAGGTACTATCTTCTCTACATATAATCAACTACTATTTTCTCTAATTTATAATCTCTCAAGAATTTAAACGTTGAGTAGGCATTCTAACTTGTTTGCACGGCTAATAAATTCTTATTACATTTCCTGCAACAATTTGATGCCCTAGATTAACTGTTAACGCCTCTTAGATTGGGAAAAAAAATTCATTTATTATTTAAGTTTATTAAATATCACATTCTGATGGTATGCTTAGAGTTTTTCGACTAAGAAGCAATCATATTATTCCAAATTAAGCTTTCACTTTTGAACATTTTTGTTTGATAACGACATAAATCTATATATATATAGCTCTAATAAGTTTTATTATGTTAGCCTGTTCCTTATATGTTATTAGCAAGCAGCATTTTACTTGCCTCGCCTTTTATCCAACTTAATCTAAAACTACGCATTTTACGATCTCGTAGAAATTATATGCTTGAACACTTCCTTTTCTTGACTTTTTTGCAAGTAAGCTTCCAATTTCAAATAAGATTTCAAAATCAGATTGAACATCTAATCCAGTATGAGAAAAGGTTCAAAGTTTAAAAGTTGAATTGGGATTGAACCGGATGATGTAATAAATCTTAAAATTATTTTAATGGCTTAAAATGATATAATAATGTAGTATGTATGTTAAATTTGTTTATTTATTTGTTAAAATTGTAATATAATTAAGTTTATAATATGTTGATCGATTTGTATAAGCCAAGTCCTCACAACACAATCTAATTTCCCATTAAGGTAGTCATTCTCATTGCTCAATTAGTTCCACAAAACATGGGAGAGTTAACATTGTAATGTTTAAATAAAAAAAGAAAATATTCATAGTTGGAGCTTGTAGCTCACTTAGTTAACAGTATAAACTTTTTTTTTTTGCATGCTACCCTACTATCATATTGTTGATATTTTTATTAAAATTATCGCTTATACTGCTTAACGACGTCACGGATTTCAACATTTTGAGCTTGCTGCATGTGGAACAGGCTCTAGATGCTGCCTTTGCCCATTATGATAATGAGCAGCAGAAACGAACCGCTAAAGGTGGAGCAATGCCAAATGGTTTTACCCTGTAGAGTTTGGAAAAAATTTGCGTACCTAAGACATACGTCAGTAGATTACAGGGAGGTGTTGGGGGATTATAATCGCGTTATAGCTCCTGTAACCTCCCTGTAATCTACATGTATCTTCTAGTAAGTTCCGCTTTTCTGCTTTCATATATTTGTAGGTTACATGTACGTTACAGTAGGTTACAAAGGGTATAACGGGGATATAGCCCCCCGATACCCTCACTGTAACATACCTACGTACGCAGCGCTGCGTACGTCTTACGTACCCAAATTTTTTCCGTAGAGTTTATATTACATTTTTTTTTCTTGTATATTTAGTGAATTTTGATTTTAATACGGAACTATAATTTTTTTTTTTATTTAATACAACGAGAATTGATAGTATGCCTTTTTATTTTCTCCTCATATCAGATGATTGCATTTTGTTATGGCTTCAGGATTTTGGGCCAGTATGGTATGTTTCACTGTTCACTTTTTGCTGGTTTGCTCTTATAATGGTTTTCTTGTCACATCATCTACTTCAATTAATGTGGGCCAAATTTGTTATTAATTAGTCGTATCAATGCAAAATTATGAAGGCAAATTTACATAACATGGCACCCAATTCTTAGTATTTACATAACTAACGCCTAAGTTTCACTTCTTATATTTATATCACCCAAATTTTCCTATCACAAAAATACCATTATTTTAATTTTTAGGTGAAATGCACCTTGTCATGCATAGGTAAGGTGGTATACATGTAAAAACTAAAGTTTAGGTGTTAGATATGTAAATATGTGACAATTGAGTGGTGTTAATCTAAATCTTCCACATTAAACTCTACTTGAAACAATGCAAACTACTTAAAACAATGCAAGTCCTTAAAAATAAAATATACACACAAATTTTCTAATAGAAAATACAATGATTATAAATAAAAAATTAGAAGGAAATCAGGAAAAAAATTGCTATTAAAATAAAATTATCTGCTTGCTTTAAGAATGTCACGGTATAAAATTTATGATCAAATTCAATTCATGCAATCCTAAAACAAACATCATTCAAATACATATATATATATATATATTGGCATGATTATACCTGGAATTACCTATAGACGGGTATTATCACGAACCAAATCTCGAACCATTAAACCTGATTATGTTTATCCCACTTATTGCACTCGACTGGACGTAGTCGATAAATAAGTATGCTCAGAGGATCCAACCCTAAGTGCAATATATGACATATTAAATCCTTCTCAGTAATAACTACCAAAAAGTTGAACTATCACTTGGGATATCTAGCAACTGCGGCAACATGGGTTGCCTTTTTTTGGGGTTAGCTCATGTTGCGATCCGATATAACCCATATAAGACTATATCATACCAAGTTGAGTTCTCAAAAGATTATTTAGCCCAATATCTATTTGGAAGAAATTCCTTTTATAGATGCATATTATTTTATCTTCAAATCACAAAGTCGCTAAATCACAGGTAAATGTATAAAATAAAACTAAAGATCACATCGTTCTATTATTTTTATATACATCGAAATTTTTTACATCCAAAATATTTATAAACATTGGTTATGATTTTTTAATAATTCCAACAAACATATGAATTTATTATGATCACAAAATACATATTCAAAATATACCACTATCAACAAGTATTATCAGCTCACTCCATTAGATCCTACCCTTCCGTAAAAATATGTAAAACAACCATAAGTGAACAATCACAGCTTAATAGTCACACAGAACCTATAATTAAAATTAATGCACGAAAATAAAACAATATGTATCTATATGTTACTAAACTTGTATAGATATACTATAAGACATGTACCTACAATATAGTATCAAATCCCATTAGTCGTAATGTAAAAAAACTGTATTTTTTCTAGCATAACAAAATTAATATAAAAATAACATAATAATATTTTTTATTTAATTCGAACTAAAATGAGTCGAACACAAACAAATAAAAGCTCGAACATATCCCAACTTGTAATAAATTAATTTCAAAACATTATTTGTGTTCGTCATATTTGCTTAAAGAACAAAGCCGAAGATAATTTGTTGGTCAATTAGCTCCTTTTTTTGACAGCCCTAATTCAGCTTTGTGCTCATCAATAGAACTATATTCTGCATACCATCAACCATTTTTTTCTTTTTTCTTTTTTTTTGCTTATAGAAGTTAGTAGCAATTGATTTATAGCCAAACAATCTTGACTTAATTAAGGCACAAAGGCGTAATGAATACATCTTTTGGAACATCCTTCTTGTGTAAATTGTGATGATTTATTACCTTTTGACTCCGTAATCAAGCTTGACTTTATTACAGGAATACACAAAGTCAAAATATAATAAATAATCAAAACTTGCATAATCTCTCCTCTTTAAGTTTAGTAGAACTGAATTCTTGGAAGGATTACTTTGCTAATCCCGTATTTAATGACTTAACAATTCCATGGCATGTTTAGATATTAAAATGTAAATCTCTCTTCTTTTCGTTGTCTTTATACTCCTGCTTTGCTTGCAAAATTGAAGTTCTCGATCATCAAAGAATGAGACAATTTTGTGTATTAGTTTGGTCTTTACCTACCATTTGCAATGAAATTGTTAGGTTGTTTTTCCTCAATTGGATTCCTTGAATTTGGGTTTCTTTGAAGAAGATATTTGGGGGCAGAAATTTGAAGGCATGCATGTAAAAATTGAAATTTATGTTAGATATTTAGATACATGGGAAATAAGAAAAAAAATTGCAAAAGCCATTGACTCTAGATGCTAAGCAGGCTATCTTAGCTTGATTGGACATGGGCAACTCCTGTACTTACATTACATTACAACGAATCTCTTTTTATAATTGTAAATAATTAAAGTTAGTTGAGGGTAAAATTGAGTTATTGAAAAGCTGCTACGAGTGATGGACTGTTCTCCATACAATCTGGAAACTAATAACAATTTGCTTACAACTATTCATTTCTTATTAATCTAATTGCAAAGAGCTAAAATGCACAAAATTCCATCAAAATATCAATAGAGTTGGTTTTCAAATAAAAAAAATGAGAAGATTTGACACCTAAACTACAATTCTTTTCACATAGTGCACCTTACCCATGCATGAAAAGATGTATTTTCACTTCTTAGAAGTTAAAAGCTAGTTCCTTTTTTGATGCAATACGAAAGATTTGAGTGATATAAATGTAAAATACACAGGAAATACATATGAATTTTGGGGGGTAGGTATATAAACTTCTACAAAATTTTCCTAACAATAGACAGCAATGACCTCTATCATTGCGGATGATTCAACTATAAAAACTGGATCCAGCAACGACTCAGAAGCAAAAAAATAGAAAACCAACAGTAAAGTGCTAAAATAGTCCATTGGCTATTTACATAAAGATCATTTCAGTCCTAGAGTTTCTAATAATGCTTAGTTAATCCCAAGACATTTTAATGGGGGCTAAAAAAATCTTCATTGAAGTTTATTTCAACCCATATTAAAAAAGCCTTCGGATTAAATAGATAATTTTATAAATTTTGGGAGTAAAATGACCTCTTCCGAAGGGTCAAAAGATCAATTTTGACTCTTTCTTGAAAACCAACTCTCCAATAATAGGTAGGGGTTAAGTATCAAAATAGTCCCCTCACTGGCTATTTTAGTCCCAGAGTCTAATACAAGGGCAAAATTACTCTCCCAGACACTTAAAAACTGAGGCTGAAATTTCAGCCTAATATTAAAAGACTCCAAGGACTAAATTGATACTTTTATAGACTTTGAGCTAAAATGACATTCTACAGAGTGGACAATTTTGACACTTTCCGAATAGATAAACCTATCAACAAAAGCCTGAAATTCAGTTCATACAAGGTTTACTACAACAAATCACAAAACTTAAGAGTAAGATATTTCCTATGCTTTATTGTGTCAATTTCAGAACATATTTTACCACAAGAAGCTGAAAAACTAATAGCATCACTGAAGCAGTCAATAAAGTTCATTCCATCCACAGTTGACAGGGATTTTTGACAGAATTAGCACATAACTTCCAACAATACGATAGATTTGACATTAGTCGAAGAAAAATGCAAAACTATAAAGAGAAATACAAGAGATTTGGCAAATAGACTACCTAAGGAAATTAAAAGACAGCTCATTTACATTAAACTATTGGCCGACCAGCAAATCCATTAAGACAGCTCCTCACTAAACCATAATACAATATCATTATAAGTGAATACATTCTCCTTATTTCAATTTGACACCACTGCTTTAAAACTGAGGCTCTAGTCTTCATGGCTACACAAAATAAAACCTGGAAAAGCAGAAAATTCTATCTCTCCATATCAAAATCAACCTTTAATCCAACTTCTGAAGAAAAATATAGCAAGAGAAAAGAAAAATATAAGGTAGATTTACATATCTACACCTAAACATTTATTTTTACAAACATACCGCTTTAAATATGGATGACAAGGTGCATTTGACATTTTAAAAGTTAAAATTGTGGAATTTTTAATATAATATAAAAAATTTGGATGGTATAAAGGTTAAAAAAAAAGGCTTAGGTGTTAGATAAGTAAATACGAGGAATTAAGTGGTTGTATGCAAACGCACCAAAATATAAATACCTCTATATCGTCCAAACACAATTTGGCACGTCAGACCTCGGACCGGCAACCGTTCTGTATATATAAAGCTTCTCGACGGGGGAGTCATCGCGCCTTGAACCCACTGACCCTCCTCGCCTCTCGTCGCAGCCTCGGCTTTCTCCGAGCCAGTAATCTACAAGCCCCCAAACTCACAGAGCACGATGACATCCAAAGGGATCGCATTGTCTCCAGCTTCGCCATGTTGGCCAAAAGAGCCTTATCCCCAAAAGGACAATCCCGAATTTCTAATTTTTTTAGACTTCTACAACCTGATAGAATATAATGTAGGCCTGCATCGCTCTTTCCAGCAAAGGCAACCGACAGCATTTTAACCTTATTTGCGTGTGCACCGATGCTTTCGAAGACTTGGTCGGTTAGGAGGCCAGAGAGGGAAAGGCGTCGGAGCTCCTTGCATGATTTGACGATGGCACTGAATCCAATATCGAGTGGTTGATCGGTGAGATGATCGGCGGTTTGTGGCTCGAGGATGCAAAGTCGAAAACACGTTAAATTTGGGCAGTTTGTTGCAACGGTGATGAGTGCGTTGTTTGTCATTTGTCGGCAGAAGTAGAGCACAGAGCGAAGCAACGGGCAACCGGCAGAGATGCTCACAAGCCCACGCTCGGTAAGAGAAACAGGTTCTAGATCGTAAGGATCAAAGGGAAAGACTCGAAGCTCTTGGAGAAGCTTGCAAGATGATGCAACGGCTTCAAGACCATCGTCCTCGATTAAGTCCATGACCTAAAAAAGACATTTCATTGATTTTTTTACAGTTTATAGCAATAGCTTCATCATTGGCACGTGGAAAAATGATGACACTATTGTGAAAGAAGACTGGAGTCGAGCAAAATCGAAAATAATCAAACAAATTTTGTTAGGCCATCACATTCGTACCACACAATTCTTATGTATTTACATATCTAACACCTAAACATTCATATTTACATACATACCACTTAAATCGTTAATATCACATAAAAAATACCACACACTACCTTTTTAAAAGTGAAATACACCTTTTCACGCATAGATTTATGGCACCAAGGTGTCTTAAGTGTAAACATCAAACTTTGGGTGTTAGATATGCAAATACATAAGAATGGTGTGATATGTATGTAAATTTCCCAATATTTTTAACCAAAGTTTCATGCTGTGAAGAAGTTAAATACAGCAAGCTGATAATGATTTCATACCCATAAACGCTGGAGATTTTTACACCGTGTAATCAGCTTTATAAGTTCAGCACTTTGCAGGTTAGCATAGCTCAGATTTAGAGAGCTAAGCCCATCACAAACGGGGTAGATAGTTGGAAGATATGCAGGAACAGCATCATAAAGACCAGATATGCTTTTCAGACCCCTACATTCCATAAATGACGATTCAAGGTTTGCAAAAAGGTCCGGACGAGAATCAGCTGAAAATCTGCCAGTTCCCAGGTTGACCAGTTGTGGGGCTTTACGGAGAATACCAGCAAGCCGGTCAAGAGGCAAGGACTGGTGGAGTTTAAGTGTCATGAGCTTAGAGCAGCTCTGCATAAGCCGCTCAAGAACGGAAAAATTTATCTCCCCATCAAGGCCGGCAATGTTAAGTGATATCAATGACGAGAAAGATTCTGGGAAATGACTAAGCCAATGGCTACAATTATTCTCAATGTCGTTCTCCTGCAGGTCCAACTCTCTTAGGTTTCTGTGAGAATGATGCATTATGAGAGAGAGGTTATGATTTTGCATTGTACATAATAAGGAACAAATTAAACTACAAAATAAATGAAAAAGGAGGATACTTTTGAAAAAGAAGTAATATATCTATCGACAAAATAATCATTTAGATAGTTATCACTGTTAAAAGATACATACTGTGCAGCCTGTTTAGCCTAATCGATGAGAGCTTTGTCTCTACCCACATGGTCTTGAGTTAAAGGCTAGCACATAACATAGAGGTGTGTGCATTAGTTTAAAAAAAAAAATTTACGCAAAATGTTAAATTGCAAATTAAGTCGAATACTGGCCATATCGATGATAAGTATTTATACACATTCTATGTCATGTAAAAATTTTTTTGCAGAGCTCATGCAAGAATTGATGTTATCACAGCCATAGTTTTACAAAATTTACCAAAACACTCTTTTACGGAGCCCTAGGCAACAAAAAAAAAGAACGCTTGTGCTCAACTAGAAAGAAAGAAATTTGAACCTAGCATAACACATGCAAATCAATCTACAAGCCATAAATCATAGTACAAAATAACCAATTAATTTTCACATTAAGATTAAAAAACTTCATACTGAAAACAATTAACCAGATCTTCAAAGCATGAAATTGTAAGTACAGTCACATGTCTGGTTACTTTAAAAAAAAAAAAGAACTGAAATTGCAACTTAAACCACATCTAAACAAAACAATTTCAAGATAACTCTGTAATAACATTTTTTCAGAAATTTGAAAAACGAAAGAAAAAATAACAATACACTAACAGTATAGCTATTTCCAACCAAACATCAATAACGAGAAACCGCCGTTTATGCTAAGTTTCCAAATAACAATACTCTAGAGATGGACCTGCAAAAAAATTCACAAAACTCATAACTCATGATGCATACATAAGGACACTGCTCACAAAAGACAACCATGAAAGAAAGAAAATCAAAAGAACTAGCACACAAAGCTATAGCAATCTAAAAGAGGAAAAATGGTACTGACAAAGTAGAAAGTGTATTGCAAATGAGCAAATCTAAAAACACAATTTTGCAAAAAATCATGACATATTCATCCGTGGAGGTGAAAAAATATTGCCCATATATATGTATAGAAATGAGCTAGGAAGAAAAACACTATGGTTATAACAGATAATAATGCAGCATTTACCACCCAAATATTCCCTATCACATCAAAAATCCAATCATTTTAACTTTTAAAAAGTGACATATACCTTTTCATGCATAAGTTAGGTGGCACGTATGTAAAGATTGAATTTCATCGTTATTTATTGTTCAAAACCGTTAGAGGAGAAAATTTTCAGTTCCAAAAACTCCACCATAAATTAAATTGGAAGCACAGAATAATAGTGAAATTAAATTGGCAAGCTCACTGCTAAAGAGTGGAACTTACTACAAACATCATCTATAAGTTGCCAAATAAAGATAGGAGAACAGGAGATACTAATTTAAGTGAAAAAATCATGTCATATAACCACAGAATCCAAAATCACATTTTAAGAGCTCTCTACACCCGGCTATTCCTTCAATAACACAAGTTCCAAACACAGGATCTTTCACAGTTTGAAACTCCAAAAAATCTGAAGGAAAAAAAATCCAAAAACACGATCTATACAACTCTATAATCTCCGCAGGAAACTAATAAACTGCTCTCACAGTAATTAGATAGCTAATCCGCCCACTAAAGTTAGCAGCACAAGTGAAAATGTCTGTTTTCAGAAGAACACAAATCTATCCAAATGCCAAAATAATGATGCACGAAACCCTCATGTTTTACTCAAGCTCTGCCGATAACCTAACCTCCAGCAATCAAGAAACCAAAATAAGAATGGCTACTTATCTTCCAAAATCCCTCTAAAAGTCATCAAGTCATACCACCGAAAACCCTAGTCGACTATGGGTCGCTAAAAAGTAAAACCAAACAAAAAAAAAAAAAAAAAACTAATAAGTGAAAGATAAAAACGAGCGTTACTAATCATTTACCTGCAATTGGAAGCGATGGATGCCAGCCCAGAAGTACTGAAACCCTCGCAGGACGCAAGTGAGAGCACCTTGAAGTTCCGAAAGGACCTCCCGATGAGCTCAAGACACTCATCAGTGACCACCATTCTCTTAAACCTAAGCTCCTCGATCTGCGGACAAACCTCCGCCAACGCCTCCACCCACACAGCAGCTCCGGCACCCCAGTCCCTCGGCACAAGATCGAAATCGGCGAAGTGGGGCTTTCCTTTGATGGTCACCGCTCTGACTTCAGGAAAACGCTGTAAAGCCATCGCCGGAGAAACGGCGTAGCAGTTCCCAACAAAGATGCGCCCCCGCCGCTCGATCCGGTACCACCCCCGGCAGACCAGCGAGATCGCGTTCCTGTCTACGTCCGCCTCCACAAAAGAGAAGACATACTCCCATACCTCATCCGGGAACATCGGCTCCGCCACCCACTCCCCTCCCCCCATGCCCTAGTAGCCCGCTCCTCTCTCTCCCCCTCTGCTCTTGCTTGCTGAGGAGCACTCACCTCTCCTTTGGCTTTTGGTGTTGCAGATTAGGGGAGGCTCGAATCGCGGCGCTGGAGAAGGAAATTGTGACGCGTGTACAAAGGAGGATAAGAGCCGTTGGATGGGTCGGTCCCGTCGTCTCTATCAGGAGCGTGATTAGGCAGAGCTCCAGAGGGGCGATGAATCCATTGACGACCTTTATAGTGCCGAGCAGCAACAGGTGAGTTAACCCTACCGATCCTCTGATCTGATCCTTTGAAAATTTTGGGCTTAAAGTCATCTACGTCATGTAGCTTATATGGAGGGTATTGAAAATTATATCCACATTATATTTTCTGTAATCTACAAATATATAAAAACAGAAACGTGAAACTTACTATTTACAGATAAGTTATAGGAGGTAAAACACGGGTATAATATTTAATACTCTACATGTAATCTACCTGACCTACACAGCTGCGTACGTCATATCCACACAAATTTTTCTCTCGTCAAAGAGACAACCACTTAATATTCAAGAAATGAATGAAGTCCTGAAAAATGGCACCACTAAATTCCTATCCATCTTAATTTTAATTTTTGCATATCCGTCATTTTATTTATACATTTGCCCTAAAAAAAATATGTTTCACTTTTTAGAATTTAAAATAGCATAATTTTGAATATGATGGGAAAGATTTAGTAGGGATGCAAATGAATCAATAAGTTAATAAGAGTTAAATTATATTTATTTGATTAACTAATTGAATAAAATTTTTAAACATCTATTTGGTTATGTTAATGAGCAACATCATTTAAAGCCCGTGAACAAGATTGTTAAGAAGATCAATAAATAATTTTATTTAAAATTATAGAATAAGATCGATTTATTAGTTATAATTATAATCGGCTAGTTTAATTTAAGCTTGTGAATAAGCTCAATTAAATTTTAACTTAAGTTAAATTAAATTTTAATTATAAAATTTGATATCATCATCTTTTAAAAATTTAGATGTCCATAACAAAAAATATGAGCCCAGGCGAGCGATTGACGAACCACCAGAGCTCGTTTGTGAGAAAAGAAATCAATGAATAAATTGAACATATAGATAGAATAAATCTTTAATTTTTTTTTTTTTTAGTTAAATATATATCATTGATGTCTAAAAAAATATTTTTAAAATTTTTTAATTCACTAATTTAAGACATCTTCGTCCGATATGTGTCCCTTTTTATTTTAATATTATTCAAATTAGACGCGTTAGGAACGTGTCAAGTACGAGTGTTGACATCTGAAAAGTATCCAACACTGCACGACTCCTTAATCAGAAGTGTCTGTGCATCATAGGTGGTTTAGTGTTTTGTCTAGATCATGAATTTAATGACTCGCATATTCGGTGTTCGTACGTTTGCAATTAATTTTAATCAATTTTTTTTTCTAAAAAAAATTAGGTATTACATAAATAAATACATAAAGAATCCGGTGGGTATGTACATAAATTTCCTCAATTTTTAAGTAGCATAAAATCAACTATGTAGCAATGAATCCCGGGAAATGAGTTCTCTCATAAATTTTGAGAGTGAAAAGTAGGGTGAAGTGTTGGCCAAAAAATCTGTTCATTTGATTGAGAACTTTTTGAGTGTTCAAATCAAACTTCATTAATTTTGTTAGCCAAAGCAATACTCAATTTGTGTTGATGGAAGCCATCCTCATTGTTGTCGAGCTAATCAAATTGGCGTGGATGTTAAATGGAGGCATCTACCCACATGCATGGCACATCATTCTTATGTATTTACATATGTCACATCTATATTTTAATATTTACATGCATACTACTCTAAGCTTAAATATCACATAAGAAAATAATGATTTTATTCATTTTATGATAGTAAAATGCACATTTGATATGCATGTAAATGTAAAGATTTAGTTGTGAGAAATGTGAATTGGGTCCTATGCATGTACATTTTCCTTGATTTTTTTACTAGGTTTAATAAGATTGAGAAAGTGTTTTAATGTTATAGAGATTTTAATTACAATTTGTCTATAATAAAGATCAATGAATGTTAAGCTATCTCGCGACTTTGTTATGATTAAGGTATTAACAATAGGATAAAGCCATTTTTGTGAGATAGGATGCACTAACAGACGTAAGTATATCTCCGATGTTAGCATGTACTCCTTAAGACATTCTAAGACGTTTTTATCCTCTTCTTGCTCGTGTTCCAACTCTTTCATTTCAGATTTCTCTTCATACGTTGCTTTGAAATGAAATTCACTCAGATCTCTTATTCCATACATTCTGTAACATTCATAATCTTTACTTTTTGCAAGATACTTCATCGATTTTGAAATATTAAAAGTAATTGTTTGATCATTGAACACATAATTAATTCCCTTTTCTGCACATCCATAATTGCTCTTCATATGACTAGGAATGGTCTCCCCAAAATGATAGGTATCTCTTTATCTTCCTCCATATCTAGTACAATAAAATCAACAGGAAAGACTAATTGATCCACTTTCACTAAAACATCTTCTATATCTCTCTTAGGATATGTTATTGAACAATCTGCTAACTGCAAAGTTCCAGTAGTATGAGATATTTCTCCTAATCCAAGTATTTTAAATATTAATAATGACATAAGGTTAACGCTTGCACTTAAATCACATAAAGCTTTCCCATAAAATCTGTCTCCTATTGCACATGAAGTTGTGAAGCTACCAGAATCTTTGAACTTTTTAGAAAGCTTTTTCTAAATTATAGCAGTGTACTCCTCACTAAGTGCAACAGTCTCGTTATCTTTGAACTTTTTTTTTATGTTAAGAATATTCTTCATAAACCTCACATAGCTTGACATTTGTTCTAGGGCTTCAACAAATGGAATATTAATCGTAAGCTTTTTAAAGATTTTCAGAAAATTTGAAAGTTGTTTATCCAACTTTTGTTGATGAAGTCTCTGAGGAAATGGAGTTGTTGGTTTTTCTAAGTCAATTTTTAGTGGAGAAATAAGTCTCTCTAAATCTTTCGGAGCGTCTTGTTTAGGCTCTTCAATTTCTTTTCACTTTACTTCAATCTCTGTTTGAACTCTACCTTTCAACTCTCTTCCACTTCTAAGTTGAACAGGTTTTATTTGCTCTTTATTATGATAATTTTGATTTACCTATGTATTACTAGGAAGTGTTCTTTGAGATCTATTACTTAATGAATTTACTATTTATCTCAATTGATTCTCAATATTTCTAATTGCAGCTCATTGACTTTGCAACTAATTTCTCATTTGTAACACCACTTCTTCTATAGACAACTTTTTTTCCTTAAATTGTAGATTAATGTTAAAACTTAGAGGATAAGTAAGTCTATAATTATTATTACCTTGGTTGTTCCACTTTCCCAATGAGTTTACTTGGTTGTTCCCCCATGCTGATTATTACCACCCAAATTATTATTATTCCAGTTAAAGTTATGATGATTTTTCCAACCTGGGTTATAATTATTTGAATATAAGTTATTTGGCTTGTTATTTATGACATTCAAAGTTTCTAATGATGTTTAAGAATCTACCATTCGTCCTAATGAATTCTCTTCAATCATTGAAATTGGTTGAGAAAAATTCATTCCAAATTGGTTTAACTTCCTTGAAATTATAACAACTTGATTTGCTAACATTGCAAAAGTATCAGATTCATGAATATTGACTACTTTCTTAGAATTTACCCTCTCATAAGGTCATTGAAAATTATTAATAGTCATATCTTAAATTAAAGCATATACGTCATAAAATGGTTTTGACATCAATGAATTAAGAGCAGCGACATCGATAATAGATCTAAGAGATCCAACTAATCTATTGTAAAATGTTTGAATTATTAATCAATCTGGTACAACATGGTGTGGACACTTTCTCAGAAGCTTTTAAACTGTTCACACGGTTCATAAATAGATTTCTCTTCAAACTGACAAAAAAGATGTAATATTATTTCCAAGCTTCATAGTTTTTTTATGGTGGAAAATATTTAGCAAGAAATTTCTGCGCTAAATCACCCCAAGTTCTGATAGATTCAGGTGTTAACAAATTTAACTATATATTAGTTTTATCCCTCAGTGAGAATGAGAAAAGTTCAATTCTAATAACATCATCTAAAACACCATATTAAATGTAGCACACAATTCTAGAAATTTAACAAGATGTAAATTTAGATCTTAAGTTGGTGCCCCCCCAAACTGATTATTTGATATCATTTGAATAATAACAGGTTTAAGTTCAAATGAATTTGTCACTATAGTAGGTTTTTGAATACTACGCGAAAGTTCTTCTAATGTAAGGTTTGTATAATCTCTTAAAGGTCTAAATTCTTGATTAATTTCAGCATTTTGATTATTTTGGTTTGTCATTTCTTGAAATTTTTGAACTTTTTTGTATTTTTTTTATTTTTTTATTTTTCTAATTGTTCTTTCTTATTCAGAACCGTAAGATACTAGTCCTTTAGAACCTGAACTACGCATACATTACTACAAAATAAAATAAAATCACACAAACAAGAACTTATATAAAAGCAACACTGTGATATTCCTATAATAAATCTAAAAGTTTAAATAAGACTTTCTAAAAAAAGAAATTTATTTTCCTAAATATTTCTTCAAAATTTACTAAAATTTTCTTTTTTCTCCCTAAAAACGGCGCCAAGAACTTAATCCCCTTTTCTTATATATATACTTCTACTTCTGACTTTACTGCTAAGAACTACATGTAAGTTCCCTGATAACAGAAGCCAAAAACTTGATCCCTATCTGGCATAATAGTACTATGATGTATGTGGGTTTAACTTCTCAATTCTCTTTATTTATATTTTTTCTTTACAATGATGACAAAAAATTGGTTCCGAGGCAAGTAAGAGTACAACAGTTATATTTAAATATTGAGATACTACGCAAGTATACATATCGTTATCAAGTAATTTAGATTTTTTGATTAAGCTCCGAAATATCGAACCCACATGAAGAACTACAAACTCTTAAGAAGAAATTAGATAACAAACTCTATTTTGAAAAAGAGACTTACTCAAACTTTAGACACTATGGTAGGAATGAAAGTTCAATTTTTTAGGTAATTTTGATAATTAAAAATAAAGTAAAAAACTAACAAAATCTAACTAGATTTTTGTAAGATGAAAGTAATACAACTAGATTTTTGTAAGATGAAAGTAAGATGAAAGTAATACAAATAAATTATCTTTTTCCTTATCATGAATCAGTAACAAGTGTAAGAATTATGTTGTGAATGTGTGTAAAATGTATTGTGTCAAATAAGAGAAATATTATTCCTTGCCCTTACTAGAGATGCTATAAAAAACATTGGCTAATCTAAAGTTTGAATAGTCCTAAAGACGGGCTAGGTAGGGAAGATACTAGCTCTCACTCTAGAGTTTCCTCTTCTTCCTCCACTTGGGGGCTAATTTCTAGTATCAAAACCTAAAACAATATACTGAATTAAGGGCTTTAGTTTGTCACTCTAAAGTCCTTTAACTCTCACCCTTCAAAGTTTATTTCCCTATTTATCTGCACTCGAACATATGAATTACATTCTCATCCATACAATCTCATGTGATTTTATCATTAGTTGACTGAGACAATACCATCACGAATCTTACATATTCTCACAACAAATTTTAGCATCTCAATTGGTCAAACTAAGAAGTAAATGAAATACAAGGATTAAATCATCACAACTTATTTTAGCATCATAGATCAACACTTCACACAACTTCCATCCAACACTTAATTACTTATCATTTTAATGAAAAATAAAGAGAACTACTTAGAATTCATGGAGAAAGCATAACGACAATTAAGTTTAAAAGTATAAATCATGTATAAGCACAAGAAATCTAAATTAAAACATAATGCAGTCACAAAGATAAAAACTTATCTCAAATTTCTCTCCAAAAAACTCTTGAAGTTCCTTTGAATCTCTTCATTTCTTTTACAATCCTCTTTAAGTTTATTCGGCCAACCCTAGAGGGTTAAAATCTCTCTATCTCATATATCTCTTCTATTTATTCTATCTATCTCCTCTATTGTATTCTCCTCTTAATTCAATCAAAGTCCTCCTTTTTATAGTTTTTCAAAAGTTATTTTGGTCTCTCTTCAAAATGTGTCCACATTCATTGAATCTTTCAAGAGTTGACTCTTTTCAAGAGCCATTTCAATGTATTTTTGTGTCAATTAACTGTAATCCACGTTTTCACCAAGAGTTGCTTCAAACACCTCTTCAAAATTCGTTCAAAATTCCTTGAATTTTCATCATAACTACCTTTGATGCGTAAGCGCGAGGTTTTCAGATCTTAGGCGCGACCTTGTTTGTCTTCTTGTGCTTAAGCATCACTCCTGAACCCTTAGGTGCCACAGTTCATTTTCACACCTTTTTTATTTTTGCTCCAAATTTGATCATTTTTCACTCATTTCACCATATTTCATCCATTTAATTGCACCTAAAAGAAAAACACTCAAATATCTTCCATTAAAACGCAATATCCTCAAAACCAGGTTTAAAAATGTGTACATAAATGTTATATATTTTAGTTGTATAAAAATCCCTCAAACGTTACTTGTCCTCAAGTGACACTCCATTCTTTCAAAACCAAAATAAACAGATTATGCAAATGATTTTCTTTACAATATTCTAAAATTTTGCTCTATAAATATAGTGGTCCAATTTAGAAAAAAAACTTTAGTAAATGAGACCAACTTAGAGTCTAGAAATCTTTAATGTAAAGAAGTCTGAAAATATGAGTTATTATCTAGTTCAGAGATACTTGTAGATTTACCAAACATAGGGTTTAGGCATTCTATCTCCCCCACTTAAAATTTTTATTAAGAATAATTATACTTACTATTATATCTTTAAGCTTAAGAGTTTCTCAAGTCTTATACTTTAAAAAGATCAGATGTGGAACCAATTTTTGATTAGACACTAATCCTTAAGCTTCTCCTCCCTTTTTCAATTTTGATTTCCTCTATCTTTCTTTTTATTTTTATTTTTCTTTTTCATTCCTTTTTATTTTTCATTCCATTTCTTTTTAGATGAGGATTACTATATCTGGATAGACATTTAATGATTTTGAATTCCTCTCTTTCTTTTATTGAAGCAAAGATTTGATATATATCCTTTATTTAAAAAAATAATAATAGTTTTGAAAATTATTTTTAATAAAAGAAAGTTAGTATTGAAATTAAAAGTCTAATCCTTCTACAATTTTAAAAAATTCAACTTCTCCTACTATAGATAGTTACACAATATTTATCATTTCTACACTAAAAATTTTTAACTTAAAATTTTTCTTCATCACTATAGGTTTCAACAAAATTTTTTTACTCATTTCTATATTTAAAATTTTGCTTCCCTAATATAACTTCATACATAATCATTTTTTTTTTCAATCAAAATCAAATTTATTTGTAGCACATTTGAGAACAAATAAAATTCAAGGTTTGAAAAAATTTTTTTTCACACCCCCCCCCCCAAAACTTAAATTTTTAATAAAATAAAACATTTTAGCATTATATATTTATATATTTATAGACAGAAATGAAAACTAAAAATAACATGCTTACAGGAATTTTCATATCCTAAATATACAAGTACAAAAATTAAAAACAGGAGTAAAAAAAAATTGCTTAAGTTTTAACTTAATTTTATCATATCTGAGATTCAACAAAATTCTATGCAATGGAGGATAATATAAAAGCAAATGAACACAAACTAACATAAATTCATTTTGATTATTTGTTATGTCATGAATTTATTAAAATTGTAAATAATTGAAAATTTAAACATGAAGTTCTTTTTTTTTTTTTGTTTTGAAAAATAAGAAAAGGAAAAAAAACCTTCCTAATATCTCTGATATCTCTGGAATAAGTTCTTCACAAATCAATGCAATACAACTAAACAACAATTTTCACACAATTACTACCACAAAAACAAAACATAACTACTCACAACAACAAAAACAAATTTTTTAAATATCACAACAATATCCAAAACAACAAAACACATATAACAATAACAATCCAAACAACTACAACAAACAATAACATGTAAAAGAGTAGTAGTCCAAACAACTACAACACATAAAAGTTTAACAATGTAAAAATAAAAAATTCAAATCAATCCTCCTCCTCCTCATATTCATCATCCTAAAAATTTGTAGGCTCATAGTGAGGGTAATGTGGATATGAATGAAATGCCACACTTTGGTCACCCCTGATAAGGCGTTCCAAAGATGTGTGACATTTTCTTCATAATCACTATGTCTCTTAATATAGGTATCAACATGTCATACATAGTTCTCTAAATTCAGTACATTATCAGCAGTGTAGTTGATGTTATTGAGCATCCTCTACATTAATTGTGACTATGAATCTGGACTAGTCGATTGACCTTGTGATGTAGATGCTCTTGAAGTAGAAACACCTAAAACTCTTGAAGATCCTCCTCTCCAGCCAAATATAGAATGCTTAGAATAAGATTTCACATCGACACTCGTAATAGGCTTTAGTGGCCGCAAAATCTCTTCCCAACGATCAAATATCGCACATGTCTGCTCACATAAAGAAAAGATTAAGGATGTGAATCCCAAACCTGTAGTAGTGGCAGCTCTGACAAAACTAGTGATTGATTGATATATTAAGGATCCAATATCAATCGACTTCAACTACTGAATAAAGTAGTTCAGAATGGCTCTCTCTTGTAACTTCACTCAACTAATTTGTAGGGAGTAGACAAGTTGAAATAAAATAATGTCACGCTTTTACCGTGGCATCAAACTTTAACGCAGGAAAATTCACTCTCATATCATTCGTTATTTTCCACAATCCACTTCCCACAGTAAATGAAGAAATAATCTCATCTAACTCTACCTCAATAGGATTATAATTTGAATAAAAACATAACAAACTCGAGGGCAGCTGGTAAAACAAACTGATTACCTCAGGGGAAAAAGCTATTGATTTCCCTCTCACCATAACTTGATCTTCCTCAGCCTCAGAGAGATTAACATAAAACTCCCTAACTACGGAAATGACCGTTACAGCAGAAAAAAAACATAAACTTTCCCACTGTGACTGAACTATCAAATCTTCCACAGCTCTGCCTGGGATTTTATAACACCGCTCAACTGTGAGGTCTTCGGTGCTTAAGTGTGACCTTCTCTGTCTCCAGGCGCTTAAGCGCCAGTCTTGGGTGCTTAGGTACCACAGTTTATTTTCTTACCTTCTTCATTTTTGCTCCAAATTTGATCATTTTTCACTCCTTTCACCATATTTCATTCATTTAATTATACATGAAGAAAAATACACAGATACCTTCCACTAAAACACAATATCATCAAAAATAGATATAAAAATGTGTACATAAATGCTATATATTTTAGGTGTATCGGTAACCTTACTTGCACCCTGTGAGTAACAATTAAAGCTTAAGCTATAGCAGACTTCTTGATCGATTTCTCAAAATCGGATGGATCTAATGACAGATTTATAGCAGACACAAAAACTTGGATCCTTCATGTGGATGGAGCTTTAGGTTAAACAAGTGCAGGAATCGATCTGACATTAAACAGTCTGGTCGGGGAACACATCTATTATTCAATCATTTTCGATTTTGCGGTCACAAACAGACAAACAAATAGAAAATCAACCGTTGATAAAAGGACTATGGTAAGCTCAAAAAAAGGGTGCTCAACATTTTATAGTTAAATTTGATTCATAACCAGTTGTTAGCTAAGTCAATGGGAAATTTGAAGTTCGAGACGAGAGGATGATCAAGTACTTTAAATAAAGTGAAGTGGAAGTTGGTAAGTTTATAAACTTCCGTATCAAACACATGGGGTTAGAGGAGAACCACGTGGCAGATCTTTTATCAAAAAGCATAAGATTTAGAATCAAAGCGTCCCGAAAACTTTCCCAACCAACCGTTGAAGAGTCGGAAGTAATGGAGGTGGAAACAGTTGATGTTAAAAGCTAGTTGGATTCTTATACCCACTATTGCAAAACAAGAAAAATCCATAAATTTGTAGCAGATCTTCGGAGGTTCAAGTTTAAATTTGGTCAATACCTTCATATGGGAGACACACTAATCCAAAGGTCAACCACATCCTTGCTCCTAAGAAGTGTCAAAGAAAGTGAAGCTAAAGAAATCCTTTGAGAAGTACATTATGGTGAGTGTGGAAACCATTTAAAGGGAAAATATGTGGCTCATCAAGTCCCAAGACAAGGTTTTTTTAAGCCAACAAATTTAAAAGATGTAGAGTCGTTCACTTGAAGGTGCATGCAATGTCATAAATATGCTCCACTGCAACATCAACCAACACATAAATTACAACCAATCATTAGTCATTGGCCTTTCGTCTTTTGAAGAATGGATATCCTCATATATTTTCATCCCTCGAAGGAGCAACAGAAATTTCTTTTGGTCATTGTGGATTACTTTTCTAAATGGATAGAGGCAAAAGCTCTTGCCCGGATCATTGCAAGTGTTGTTCAAAATTTTATCTGGACAAACATAATTTAACAGTACGGCTTATCCCAAATACTCATTACAGATAATGGAACCAAGTTTGCTAATTGAGGTTGAGACATTTTTGTTAGAGCCAGGGAATTAACCTAAAGTTTTCATCTGTACATCTCCCGCAAACAAATGGTCAAGTCGAAGCTGTGAACAAGGTCATCATAAACTTGTTGAGGAAAATGTTTGAGGGTACTAAGGGTAAATAAGCAGATATGCTTCCTACATTTTTTTGGGCCATCCGAACCACTTTGACAAGATCAACCAGACAAATGCCATATATGCTTTTACCCGAAATGGAAGCTATGTTATTGTTTGAGTACAATCAACATAGTTAAAGGATAATCATCACAACATCTTTTAATGAAGGGGAGCTCATTGATTGGCAAAATGAAAATGATGAAGGATCTTCACTCACCCTCAATTTATTAGAGGAAATTTGGACGAACACTGCTCTGCAACTAGAGGAAATAAAAAGAAGAACTGCGTGTTACTACAAAAAACATGTCCAGGAAAAGATATTTTTTTCCCTACAATCTAGTTTGGCAGAAGGCTGACCCTACCGTGAGAGGATAGTTGCTCGACAAGCTCAATCAGACATGGATCGATCCTTTCATCATTAACTACCAAGTTGCCCCTGGAGCTTACGAATTAAAGGCATACACAGGGCAAAGCCTCCAATGAACATGAAGTGAAAACGACCTTAAGAAGTTCTATCCATAAAAATGGATTAATTTATATCAGAGATTAAATTTGAGATAAATTATTACTATAAGAAAATTTGAGTTATATATTTTGTGAAAGCTAACAAACTCACAGATTGATGGACCTCATGCCACATCAAAACTCAAGGAAGGATAATACCTACAAAGATGACCAAAAAGCATTTTCACGCATGGTTGCAATCAAGACAACTGAAAGGGGTTCCGACATTTGATCACAATCAAGATGTTCGAAAGGCGCTCTGACGCTAGGCCATTGTCAAGATGACCAAAAAAAGTTATGGCATTTGGTCACAATCAAGATGACTGAAAGACATTCAAATGTTTGGTCACAATTAAACAAACCGAAAAAGCATTCTGATGCTTGGTCGCAATTAAGATGGTCGAAAAACCGTTCCAACGCATAGCCACGAATAAGAAAACTGAAGAATTGTTTTGAAGCCTGGTCACGGACAAATTAAGCAAAAATGACTTAACCTTTGGTCATAATACAACAAAAAATAACCAAAAAACACCCCAACACGACTTCCCAAAATGCGAATAAAAAATTTAGAATTTTTTCTAAAGTCTAGAAGTTACATTTTATCTCCTTATGAGGTGTTTTTGTTTTTTAATTCAAAAAAAAGGCGAGAGAATTATGTAAATGAAGCAAAATAATTACAGGGGGTTAGCACAATCAAATACATAACCATAAGTAAAAAATGATCAAAAGGTCACATTTACATTCATATGAACTTCTGTGACAAAACCTTTGTATGTACATCTTGAGTTAAGAAAAAAAGAGAGCGTAAGGCCAGATCTATGGATCTTCAGGTCAAGTTTTGGATGATCTGCATTATCTCCCTCAGATTCCTCATGATATTCAAAAGCGGACAAAGCATCATAGAGCTTCTTAAATTCTTCAAGGTTAAAATATTTGGGGTCAACCATCCCACCTTAGCGAACTCATTAGTCACAATCTTCCAAACTGCCTCTAGGTATTCAACTTGTGTGGTGAGGTGTTATTCGAAGGTCTTCAAAGTAGACATCCACTCTGTTATTTTAGCATTCTCCTTCTAAATCATTGAAATTTATTCAGAGGCTATTTCGAGTTCTGCCTAAGCATTTTTCAGGTTAGCCTCCGCCTCAGCCGCTTGCCAACTCCATATGCTCCCAATATTTCTTAGCCTTCTCCTCAGAATTGGTGAAGTTCTATCTCATAGATAAGTAGAGAGAGATTAAATGGTGTGTAGAAGCGTAATCTTGGAGCTAGTAGTGGTGGAGCGATTGACACAGTTTGACTGGGCAGAGTTCATCAAAATGCTTGTCCAAGCACGCTTAGCACAAAATGTCAACAATTGTAGAAGCATATCCTATCTATGTTGTATTCAAGGGAAACAATTCCCTCTCAATGTTCACCAGACTAAGATTCGAATCGTAATTCATAAAAAACTTTGTTTTGCATGAGAATCCATCGGTCTTGATCCCTTTTCTTACTTCTTGAAAAATTTGGGAGGAAAGAGTTAGAGGAGAGAGCTTTGCCCTTCCTTTTGCGCTCAACTGCCTTAGCCAAATTGATTCTTTCTTATGAATTTTCTTCTAAATATCCAATAGTTGGATCTCACTAGACTTGTACTTATGGCGACTGTGGCTTGCTTCGGCTCTCTCTAACAAAGGGATAAAACCTGCTCAAGACCACCAAGAGATCTTTTGTGTCGAGGGACGCTTGGACGACCCTTCAATATTTGTGGGAAAAAGGGAAGGAGTCAGGTCGTCTCTAGAATCACCTATAATCATCGAGGGAGGTTCTAATTAAAATAATATTATTCATGTAACTTTATTCTATATAAAAACAGAAGTTTTCAAAACTGAAAGAACAAAATCCGAACCTAGAATTTGCCTCCCTGATGAGACGACTTCTTCTGGTTCCTCTTAACTCTCTCCTATGGGGGAATTGCCCGCTCTCTTTCTTTTCTTTGTCATCTTCTTCGAAAGCTGGGTGGCCTTCGCTAGCTATCTTTTTTATTCAGCCTCGTCAGAAGTGACCCACATTTCTTCTATCATTTGGACAAATTCACTCTAGTTCAGGACCCAATTACAGTCAACGGATCAGTGTATTGAACCACTGATAGTTACCAACCTAGAATGACCTATTCCATTACTTTCAACTATGATGAAACCATCTTGCTTTTCTTTTATGGGCTGCCCGTTGCCTTGGTCATGATGCCCCACTCATTATAGAAACCCCTAAAAAATCAAAGCTTCCAATCCTTTATCTTATTATCCAAATCAATTAAGTGAAACTTCTGGGTAGTGCCAAAAATCACATACCCATCTGGCTTGACTCGAGAAAACATGTGCAAAAACAGTTCGTTGGACCAAGGAACACCCCTTCTACATAGGTAAGTCATTTATGTTATAACCGTGACAATGAAATTTGGCTTCACTTGTGCTGAAATCACACCATAGAAGTTGAAAATCGAACGGAGCTTTATACATGAGGGCAATTGAAACCCACAATTAAATTGGTATTGATAGAAGATTTTATTTCACTTAGGCAGTCAATAACCAGACATTCATATCAACTTTCTCTAGGACGACGCTTGTATCGTAGACATAAGTCTCGTCCAGCAACTTAACCTCGAACACAATGAAGATTGATCTCTAACTGAGCCAAAAATCTAAGAGGAATACTTAGGAGTCATCAAACTTTGTAGATAAGCCGAACTAAGAGTAGCCTAAGCGAAAAATGTAGAAAATCCACAACATATGTTTAACCCTATATATATATATATATATACATGCACCATAAGGAAGTGACGTGCTGCATTGGGTTTTGAGAAATCAAGAAAAACAATAATAACTAAATTGGGGAAAAGTTTAATAAATTTTATTTATAAAAAGAAATATTTTATAGATGGGTTGTCCGACACTTCGAGCAAGACTAGACCCTCATTCATTTAACTTATATACAATGCATGCCCACAAAACTTATATTTCTCTATCTTCTTCTTCCAGTACGGACATGGGAGATCAAACTAGTGACCTGAAATTCAACAAGTTCGCCCCTTAGGATCATTACCATGGCCCAGAGAGCTTCTACATCCCCAACCTTGGCCTTTAAATCTTCCACATCTGCAACTTTAGTCAAGAGATCTTCCACATCTGTAACCTTGGCTCGAAGAACCTCCACATCCACGAATTGGGGCTAAAGAGCCTCCATGTTTGTATATACAACATCCACCTCATGCAAATCTAATACAGTGGCATTCTGCTGAAGATTCCTAGCTGAAGTGAAGGAATCAACGATCCAATCCATGTAGCAGACTAGAGACTCATGACACTTCATTCAGCCATCAGTCTTCCACTTCAGGTTAGTTGATGGGGGTGTTAAGACCAGAAGAGGCAGCGAGACGGATACCCGCACAGTTGAAGCTTAAGCAGGTCTGGTAGGCTTCGTTAACTCAGTTTGGTGTGCATTTCTGTAGCCCGACAGTCAATAATATCCACAATTTCCTCTGCAGTATATGTGCTTGTGTTATAAGAGTAATTTAGAAGACCGAATAGAAAGAAAAAATTGTGTTATCAATCATGCATCCTATTTCAGATGTATGGAAGCACTATGCGATGAGAGGAGGGGCACCGCCATGGGGACCCCCTTCGGCCAAGGGCTAAGGAGAAATATCTTTTGTCCCGGAGCTTCACCTCGCATAGCTTCATTAGCTAAATGCCAGAGTGGATCATCTACTTTAGGTGGAGCATCACCTTGAACGACCTTCCTAATTTGAGGATGAAGTAGAGCAAAGCAGCAAAGCCTAGTGGTTGATCTTGCACAACCGCCATCGATGGTTCCACCTCCTGGGGTGGCAGCTGAGCCGGATGCTGAAAAAGCGGTGTAGGGTCCAAAACATGCTCACCCTTTCGTCTCTGCACCTCTATAAGGAGTATTTAATTGGATGATTCCCGAACCTCTTCCACACGAGACATCTTTGCAGTCGGTTGTTGTGTTGATTTAAATCCCTCAAGTTTGGTCCCTTCAACTGGCCTTTTAGTACCAACCATTTTTCTCTCAACTTCATTTTTCCTCTCGGTAAGTTGAGCTATTTCACCAGCCATTTCTTTTGAATAGGGTTGGAACTTTCATCCGCAGAGGGGTGAGGTCGTGAAGCATGAAGCCCAAAGGCCTTCATTAATGCTTCATTGCTCACTGGTTTCTTAGAACCTCACATATTCATTCAAATTTATGATTGTTTAAAAGACAAAGAAATTAGAAAATGAGAAAAGAGCAAAACACACTTATCACCCTATTTATATGAAAAAAAGACATGAAAATCAAGGGAGTATAATTATTGATAATATTAATTACTTATTATGTGAACAATTATGTTATTTAATTCTTTTATTCTTTTGGAAGTTGTCACTTTCAAAGAAGTAAAATAATCAAAAAACTAATTATGTATATCAGGAATATGCCTGCGCAAATCTCGACGAGATACGATGGATCACACAAAGAGAATTGGTGTTCAAACATTCATAATGATACCAGTCATCCCATTAAGCCGGTCAAGCGAAATACTGTAGGATTCATTGAGCACCACGCGATCACGTGGATTAATAGTCGCCCAGAGGAAAGTCCTTTCGTGCAGACACATTGACAGAAGGTGGGCTGCCTGTCTTCACAATTGGTCCCCTAAAAAATGCTATTGAAGACCATTCAATTAGGCAGATGACCCTGGGTCGATCGAATGAATACGAAATGACAAAGCTAGGCATTTACGAATATGAAGCGGTGGCAAGGGAAGGTACAGATGCAGAACAACACCGACAACGGTTACATGGTCAAAACATCTATTATTCGATTACAAATATGTAAATGTGTAATAACTTATAACTATGGAAGTGTTCCCATTAAATGAAGGATAATCATGTAGTTTGTTATGCCCTATCTACGATTTATAAATAGAAGGACATTTCCACTAAGAGATGAATCCCAAAAAGTTTTTAAAAAAGTAAATGCTACTTGTGTCTTATTTCTATTTCCTTCATTCAGTTGACGCTCTATTTCTTAGGCATGATTCACAAGACAATTTAGGATCCAACTGATCGCCAACCTTACATTACCATTTTATCAATAATATCTCATTTTATCAGAAGAGTGACCAACCAAACAACTAGTATCGCCCAACATACAATAATCCTTATTAAGAATTGACAGCCATCTTGCACACACAAAAGATAAATTTTTATCAGCCATTAATATTTGACATTTTTCTTCTTGATTACCTAATTTAAGCTTCTATAAGAAAATGAATGTTTACTGCCATTTTATAAACTAAAATGTTCATTATCAATTATTGTCCAATATTTGCTAATGATTAACATCTAACATCCATTAGCTGCCAATGTCAAATGCTCATTTATATATCCTCTGATATCCCTCTTAAGAAAAGTCCCATCATCAAATATAAAGATTTGACATCATTTTCTTGGTCACTAATTTCTCCTTCCTGAGAATGATCTAATTGATTGCCTATCTCCACTCAACTTTGATATTTCTTGCTCATTATTGCCTAACATCCACTAACAAGCAACAATAACAAGCCACCCTTTATGCCCCCCCAACTTGTAATGTCCAATATAAAATATTATATGATACTCATCACTTGGTAACTATTAACACTCTAGAATTCATTACACCACAATAAGAGAAGCCTCCCACAATTCATATATATTTTATTGTAGCAATTCATTCTATAGTGATAGCTAAAACACCATTTCTAATCTTTAATTTACACCAATGCAAATTATTTCAACAAAGCTAAGAAGTATTTTTTTTCTCATTTCAAATATCTCACGTATAATATCTCATCTCCTAGTTTATACTATCAATTTAATTATATATAATATCTTTATAAAATCTTATGTGAATAAACCATCTCTTGCTCCACACATTGCTCAACACCCAACAATTACTTTGAATTTTTTTGATATCTTTTACATTGTCATAATGCAACCAATATATTTATATATATATCAAAGAGTTATACCAAGATATTCTCATATATTTTTTATCAAGATGAACCATAAAACTATTGAATTACTTAAATTAATGTCATAAATTAAAGATTAATATTATAGTCATCTAAAAAACTAACACTTATAGGCAAAATTGTAGACATAATTACATACATTGTAACGAAAACATTGCTATTTACAAAACTAGAACCAACATGTTTTTTTTTTCTTAACTATCGAATGGATGCATTTATGTGTCACGATCAAATCATTAAAATTTTAATAA
>NW_018164985.1:471356-499406 GCF_001263595.1 Phalaenopsis equestris | reverse complement strand
ATATATATATATAAGTTAAAGTTTGAAACAATATTTCAAATGCTATATATGTATTTAGGGCGATACTATATTAAAATGTTATGGGATTTTTTATTTTATTTTATATAAAAAACAACTTTAAAAAATTTTGAGAAACAATTTCTAATTGATGGGTTTAGTACAATACAAAAATTTATAGAGAAAATTTCATAGATACCACAAAATTCCTTTGTATTTGCATATATGACACCAAAAGTTTATTATTTACACTTATTCCAATTTGTTGTCATAAACATATGCTTGAAAAATGTGTATTTCACTTTAAAAAAGATATTGACAGTGCTATTTTTTATGTAATATTAAACATTTGAGTAGTATTCATGTAAATATATATATGTTTAGGTGTTGGAAACTAAATACATAAGAATTGTGTGACATGTATGTAAATGTCTTAATTCTTTTTCTTTTTCTTTTCTTTTTTAGCCACTTGGTATTTTAGTCATTACACTTCTCTATGGATTAAGCATAAGAGTAGCTCTTCTTCTTTTTGAAAAAAATTATCTCAAGTGGCTTAAATCACTTATAACAATCATCTTCTTTTCGTTGGTTGAATGATTTTTCTCTTTTTGAGAAGTTTAGTAATATTGTTTTCTATTGGTTTAATCTTCCTCCTTCCACTAAAGTAGGTGAAGTTTTTAATAATAAATGAGATATTTTTACCTCTTCTAATATTCATGATTTTAGTTTATATATCTACTCTTGATATTCCTATTAATAATAGTTTTGCTTCCTGTCTTCGAAAGGGTTAGGATAAATGTACTCAATTATAATTTTTTCTTTGATAGATTTTCTATTGTTGGTCGGAATAATCATGTATAGTTTAAATTTTACTCTATTAGACATGCTAATATTACGAGAAAAATTTTACATAATCGTCTCAAAACAGTGATGCCTTGATTGCTAGAGGTATTATGATTAATAATTATTGATTTTTATGCCTTAATCATAATGAAACTCATAACCATATTTTCTTTGAATGTAGTTCTGGCCATTCTTTATAAAAAAAGATGTATTCTTTATTGAATTAACTTATTTTAAGGTACAATTTGTTGAATTCTTTATCTTATTGCTTATTATATTTGGAAGGAGAGGAAATATAAAACTTTTAATAATTTTTTTTATTATTTAGATAATATGATTTTTAATATTCACGAGATCACTAAGTGGAAGAGTAAAAGATGAAAGTTTGAAGATGATATTCCTTCTTATATTAAGGAGGTTTATTTTATTTAATTTTGTTGTTTATTTTAGATGCTATGATTTTCTTCTCTTCCATTCTTTTCCTTGCCTTTTTCAGGCATTTGTGGTTGTTCTTGTTAGTTTTTCTTTCCTTTTTCTATTTTATATCTAGCATTTTGTTTATTATGTTTTTTTTTTACTTTATTTGTTTTGTTACTACTGTTATTTAGATATGTTCTACTTTTATTCTTTTCCTTTATATTGAGTTTAGATTGAGCTTTGATGCTTTCTAACCGCTTATTAAAAATAATTGCATTTAAATGTTTATGGTATTTTGATTTTAGATATTTAATATACTTTAAAGGAATTTTAATTTTTTTTTCTCTCGGGTAAATTTCCAAGCTCTGTTTTGCTCTTCTCATTGTTGTTTTTCTATGTTATTATTTTTGGTCATTTCCTTTGTTTTTTATTGTTCTTCTCAATGGCCCTTTTTTTGTTTACGACTTCTATTGTTGGTTGCTTTCAATTTTATTGTTGTGATCTTCTAATGTTGCTTTTGAGCTTGGATTGTTCTTATCTGATTTGTGATTGTTTGCTTTTAATTGTTTTTATTTGGTTTTCTTTGTTTTTTGTACTGGTTAGCTCTGATTTCATATTTTTGCACTTCTCTATTGTTGGATACTTTGCTATTTTCCAGAGATTTTGCTTAATTCGTTATTCTTTGGTTCTTTGTACATTTTATTAATATTATGATTAATAATCTTTGTTCTTTGTTTTTGTGGCTGTTTTTATTGGTGTTAGCTTTTGCCATTTATTAAATTCATCCATATTTTTAATGTTTAAGATATTTTTATTTTATATATTCATTCCACTTGAATGAAATTTTAATACTTTTCCCTTAGACAAGTTTTTGAGCTCCTATTTGGTCTTCTCATTATCGTTTTCTTGTTTTATATTGTTTGGTCCTTTCCTTTCTTTTATGTTATTCTTCTCATTGGGTCTTTTATTCGTTTCATGCTTATGTTGTTGGTCATTTTCTATTATGGTGTCGTGATCTTCTAGTGTTGGTTTTAGGTTTGGATTGTTCTTTAATGATTTGTGGGATTTGCTTTTGTTCGTTTTGATTTAGTTCCATTTATTTCTTGTGATGGTTACACTTCTCTATTGTCGGTTGCTTTGTTGTTTTGTGGATATTTTCTTAATCTATTATTCTTTGTTTCTTTGGATATGTTATTGATATTATGATTACTACTCTTGGTTCTATGCTTTTATGATTGTCTTATTGGTTTGAGCTATGATGTGCCATTTACTAACTTTGAGATTTCACTATTATTTAAAAATTCTATTTCAGTGGTTTTGTTTACTCTGTTAACTTCTTTAAACATGGATGGAATTTTTATTCAACCGTTTAATGAAAGTTAAACTTGTATTTGAGCTTCATCTCATGGGTACCATTTATCTTGGTCGCCTTATTAGTTTGCCTCAACGAATTGTTCCTCACTTTTAAGGTATAACTTCAATAAATTTGGATGAATTCTCTCTGCTGTTGAGATCATATTTTGTATTATTCATTTCTTCCTTTTCATTTTGTTTTGTATTAATAGTTTTGATTGTTTGTGTTGTTTTTGGTTTTGGTCTTCCTTTTTTGTTCTTATGTTCTATTACTGCCTTTAAATTTTTGGTAGTAGTTTCCTTTGTGCCCTTGTTTCTGCTCGAATTGGTTTTGCTAGTCTAAATACTGATTCAAGTAGTTGCCATTCTCTTGTTTTTCTGAGTTTTATGTTGAGAATGCTATTTGAATTCTTGCCCATTGGCTGTTATCTGGTAGCTAATTTGCAAATACATTGTTGTTCTGAGAAAATGCTATTTTGGGGCACTTCATTTTAAAGATTGGTTGCTGATGCTGTTTATAGCAGAAGCCACTGCTTTTCCTTCTGTGTTCTAAGTGATCCTCCTCAATTGGACCTATGGAGTTTTTCTGCTTCTTGAATCTTGTGTTTTTTTTATCCCTTTTGGATCTTTTGGATGTTTTGAGGTTTGTTTATTGTCATTTTGCTCTTTAGTGTGATGTTGTTAGGTTATTTGTCAGGGGTTAGTGTGGCTTTTCCTTCCCATGTAATTCTATTTGTTATTGTTCTGTATTGTATGATAATGTTAGTTTTGTTTGTCTTGTACTTCTGTTTTCTGTTTAATATAGTTGGGTGAGATTCTCACTTTTCCTTTAAAAAAAATAAGAAAAGACCATTGTTATGAAAAATGCTGCAACCTTTAATTTCAAGATTTGGGCTCAATGATTCCATGTGAAACCTCACAAACAGTGCTAGCACTGAAAAGGTAACTACAAACTTATGCTTTCAAATGAAAACAAATAGTAAGAAGTACATGTGAAGAAATGAAAATAAGAATGACCATTTAATCAATTTCAACATACAATATCATGATGAGTATAGCCATAGGTAACTGCATAATTTAATGTATTTCCACTTTCTTCAAAAGAATACAACAACAACAACAACAACAACAACAAAGCCTTAATCCCTTAATCCCACTACAATCCCACTACGTGCGGTCGGCTACATGAATCATTTTTCTCCATTGCGTCCTATTTAGAGTCATATTTTCATAAGAATGAATAAATAACAGTGGGAAATATATTTTCTTTGGGCCCTTGAGATTCATAACTTTGTTTCCAACAAAAATGAGAAAATAAATAAGCATTCTTCCTTTGCCATGCATTTATTGATGGAGAAGAACACAAATACATAAATTTCAGCCAATGAACTCAAAACAATTGGCAGCTTCATACATCAATCAAGCCTTAAGAAGGCTTCCAATTAATTAGAAAGAATGATTCCATCACCTATTTAAAAATAATTAAAATTGAAAGTGAAAAAAAAATAAGAAGAAAAAAACTATTTGCAACTTACACCACAACAAACTGCAGATAAGAAGTAATAGGAGAGAATTCCACTGATGCCGCTGAGAATTTTTAAGCCCAAAGAAGTCCTTCAAATCCTATCTCTGAGTTGGAAACTGGACTATCTCCAATTTCTTCATATGGCAATTGATTATCTTCAATGTCAATATATGGCTCCAACAAATCAGCAGATCTTTCGCTTGGAATTCCGTAGCCCTTCAGAATAGACATAGAGGCAGCAATGGCAGCTTCTCGGTCCAAAACAGCGAGAAAGTTTTCCTCGAATTCGAACACCAAGTACTTTCCTTTGCAAGCTACATATATATATATATATATATATGAAGGGGAATTTACATATATACCATCTAATTTCTATGTACTTACATATCTAACACGAAAACTTTGCTTTTACGAATCTTTCATAACACCTTAAAAGTTTAGTTGTTAGATATGCAGATACGTATAAATTGAGTGGTATGCATGTAAATCGTCCATATATGAAATACCAAGAAAAGCTTAATACAGAGAATGAGTTTGTTAGTACTTTTTCTTTGAAGTTAGCGAACTTACTGTCAACAAGATGAGCAAGGTGTCTGATATTTTTTATGCGAGTTCCATTGAACTTTAGAACCTACAATCAATTATAAAGTGAATATCAACTAAAAATATACCTATATCATTATTAAAGTAAATAGTTCAAAATTGGGGCATTTACATACATACCACTCAAGTTTTATGTATTTACAAATATAACACTTAAATTTTAACTTTTTACATTCGTACCACCCAACTCTTTCATATCACAAAAAAATACCACTATTTTAACTTTTCAAAAGTGAATACCTTATTATGCAATCGATAAGGTGGTCTATATTGTAAAAATTGAAGTTTAGGAGTTATATATGTAAATACATAAGACTTGAGTGGTATGTATGTAAATCTTCCTAGTTTCAAATACTTGTTGATTGGCCATGTCCTCATAACCGATGTTCACGTCATTAGCTAAAACCTGATATCATAAATATAAAATGAATATATCAGCAAATGCCAGCACATACGTGAAAAAGGTAATTGCTGGTAATGAAAATTTGCAGAAATATGCATGATTCCACTAAAGAACAGATTCAAATTCGGGGATAATTTTAACATGTGCCAAGCTGATCATGAATCCCAATAATGCCAAAATATGCAAGTACACAATACCATATTCTAACATGATCATGTTTGTTTTTATAATTTTGATTATTTATTATTTTTTACATCATAATGTTTTATAATAATGCATTACTTTAGATTTATCATGTCTTCTATAAATAGGCTTGAATGAAGAAAATATTCATTTACAAAATATAATATTTTTTAAAAATATGTAACACTTGTATCGATGATACTAACATTAAATACTTTTAAAATTATTTTATATTTTACTAAAAGGATTAATTATACTGTGAAAAATTATTTCATTGTAATTCTTGTGGTTACTAAAATTTTTTCTTAAGAATTATTAACCATTATGTAAAGTTTTTTTTTTATTATTATTATTGTGAAAAATTATTTCATTGTAATTCTTGTGGTTACTAAAATTTTTTCTTAAGAATAATTAACCATTATGTAAAGTTTTTTTTTTATTATTATTATTGTGAAAAATTATTTCATTGTAATTCTTGTGGTTACTAAAATTTTTTCTTAAGAATTATTAACCATTATGTAAAGTTTTTTTTTTATTATTATTATTGAAGAAATTGAGCGCCAAAGCAAAAATCACACACGTGTCAATTCCTGATCCAAAGACATCTTAAATTAGCTAACCTGAGAAAGAATCACAATTTGCTCTCCATTAAAACTTGCTAAGGAATAGCGAGCCTTGGCCAACAATTTCAGCTGAAAAAACAAAAACAAAAAGCGCTCATCACATAACCAAAGTTTCCACAAACAAAATGTTTAAATTATAATGAAACTTTGTAAAATAGAGTAACAATCAAATAACTTACCCCTATGGAATCTTCACACTCCTCCCTGTATTTAGTTCAGCTATTACAACTCAAACTGTCTAAAACTGCTCATGTATAGTAATTAGATTCATTCAGAATGGATTTAACTTACTCTATCAGAGGTTCGGAGAGTGGAGTGAATACCAGACCAGCAATAATCAGATAAGAAGGCTGCCCTCCTTCAACATTATATGGTACCTGTTTAGAAAGCGATATTAACAGAGGCATTTACATGCATAGCACAAAATTCCCATATATTTACATATCTAACAACTAAACTTTACCTTTTTACATTTATACAACCCAAATCTTTCATATCACAGAAAAAAACCCACTATTTTAACTTTAAAAAAGTGAAATACACCTTCTCAAGAATAGGTAAGGTGGCATATATGTAAAAATTGAAGTTTTGGTGTTAGATATGTAAATACATAAGAACTGAGTGGTATGTATGTAAATTTTCGTTTATAATAATAGAAAACTGCACTGTTCCATGACTTAAAAGGTTTAAACGTCCAACTCCAAATCATGCACAGACCAATAGGAGAGATTTCTTACTAAATGAACCCGAGGTTGTAGGACTGTCTTAACATCTGTATATGCACCTTCCCTGATGACTCCCAGCTCTGCGGTATCACCTGAAAATCTAAATTTGAGCATAAATAAAAAAAAAATCAGCATCAGAACTTGTAAGAGAAAATAAAAACAGCATATTGGCATAAAATTCACGCAACATTCAAGCAGATTTAAACTAATATATATATATTATATATATATATATATTGGGAGTATAAAAAGTAAAAGCGGAATGTACATACAAACCACAAAATTCTTATGTATTTAAATATCTAACACCTAAACATTCATATTTACAAGTATACCAATTAAATCTTTAACATCACATCTAAGATATGATACATTCAAGTTTAGGACCTCAAGGTGTTAATAAGTGTAAATGTCAAACTTTGGGCATTTATATGTAAATACATGAGAATTGTGTGGCATGTACGTAAATTTCTTAAAGTGAAAAACTGAACAAAATTACTCTATTACAAAAAATATTCACGTGCCAAATTTAGCTTGTAAATTATAAACCAATTCACAAATATTAAATGCATACATAATAAGCTGGCCATGGAGGATTCAAGAAAAAATATATTCGGGTAAAAAAAATTAATATAATTTTCTTTCAAAATGATAGCAGAATTTAGATAAAGAGAAAAATGAAAAGGGTTTTTACTTTTGACTTATAAGGTAGCGGAAAGCAATTCTCTCTGTAGACCGAAAAGGGACAGTTCCTTCACACCCAACTGGTACACCATCAAAGCTTACAATCACATCTCCCTGAAATTTTTGAATATGTTGATCTAATTGATAAGTGACATGTTTGGGGTCAAACCAAGATGAACGTCGAACATGATAGAAAATTTTTTAGTTGAAAACTTTACCTAATAAATAAAATTGATAATCATTTTAAACAAATGAATAATGCCAAGATGTGATCAAATGTTTTAATACCATGAAGTGTCAAAAAAGTCAGAAGAAAATCTCCTAAAATTATACCACATTTTTTGCAGATTGTGTCTAGTTTAGAAAATTGTAATTGATTGAGAAAAGTGATATTGTGATTACGTTATTTATGAAGAACAAGAACTCGAAGAAAGATATATAAAACAATATGCCCTGGGAAAATCCTACAATTATAACGAGAAACTCAATTTTAATAAATAAAGCAAATGATTCATAAGTCTAGCGTTTATAGAATTGCTAGTAAAGTTAAGACATAGTTTTTACACAATCACCTGTTTTAAAAAGAAAACAATTTATATTACTGAGTCTTAAGATTAATTGATAATAATGATGAATGATAAAACACCAATTTGTAGACATTTACATGTTATGCTTTATCTTGATACAAGTTAATACAGATTGGTTAAAAACACATGCATAATAATGTTTAATCATTTTAAATAAGTTTATAATAATGCCAAGAAGAAAAAAATCCATGAAAGGTTATAACATGTGAGATATGTTTGCAAATGATTATCTCAACATGGAGAAACGAAAGGCATGAAGAGATAAACTTCAATAGTAACTGAAAGCACAATTTTGACTCTTTATTCAAAAACGTTGGTATGTTGCAATCTGAGCTTGAATTGAGAGGTTATTGATAAATAATTAGCTGACAAACTAGGTAATGACCTAATGATATGAACATGCTAAAGTCCATAGAGACATTATATAACTCTGCAGACTATGAATAGTAAAAGAATAACAAAAAAAATGAAAGAAAAAGTTATTTCAAAACAGCAATTGACGATTTTAATGCATTAAATGTTGATTTTTGAAAGATGCATTTTATCCATTTGCATATAAACATAACTGCGATTAGCTTTTATTTATGTAATAATAAAAATTCGTCCTGCTTTAAATTTGATGGACTAGATTAGTCCTATTTATAATAACTAATGCTCATGTTAGTTAAAAAAGTCAGCATGCATATTGATATGAAGTTATTTCAAAACAGCAATTGACGATTTTAATGCATTAAATGTTGATTTTTGAAAGATGCATTTTATCCATTTGCATATAAACATAACTGCGATTAGCTTTTATTTATGTAATAATAAAAATTCGTCCTGCTTTAAATTTGATGGACTAGATTAGTCCTATTTATAATAACTAATGCTCATGTTAGTTAAAAAAGTCAGCATGCATATTGATATGAATAAAGATGTGCAATATTCCAACACGTTAATTCATGTTATTGCTTATTTTATGACGAAATAACATTTGGGAAAGATATTTTTGTCGTGTTGTGCAGGTTTCAGGATACAAGTCACTTGGAGGAGAAAAAGATGTAAAATGGGAGCAAAAAGAGGAAAAAAAAAACTGGTGCACCCACGCTAATGATGCCAAAAGGGAGCACACCCCCGCCTAGTCCAAGAGCACCCGTGCCAGGACCAAATCCAGGACAGCCGCAAGACGGAACGGGCAGCATACCCTCGCCCCCGCTCCTCATAGGCAGGTATAGGATCGGTGCATTCGCCATGTACCTGGCGCACCGGCGCCTGCTGCAGAAATGGATAGCACACCTGTACCGCCTTCGCAACGCACCAACACTGAACCCATTGTAGGCACAACGCACCTCGCCACACACGGGCACGGGCATGCCCAATACACAGATTACAAATTTGAAAAGATTAAGCCTTGGCTGTAAATACATGTCTTGAACTGATGGGAGACATCTTTGGACGGATTAACGTTAGGTTTTCTGGGAGAAGAGAGTTTCTTTGAGTGCCCTAGAGATTTCTCTTCCTCCCAGAAGGGAGAAGCCCTGAGGGTAATGTCTTTGTTTTTTCTTGCTGCTTTGAGAGGGATTTATAAGCGAGGGTTTGTTGCATGTTCATTGTAAGGCGAGGGCCACTGCTATGGTGGAGAGGAAAACTGGTCGTAAGTTGTATTTTCATTTATGTATTGGTTTTCAATGCTTTCAATGACTTGTTTTTGATTTTTCGCTTGCATGTCTTGTAGCTAAATTTCTTTTGTGCATTTGTGATATTAGGATATTTGTTTTTCGTGGTTTTTCTGCATGTGACTTCCACGTAACATTTTTAGTCTTTTATTGTATGCAAGTTATTGGGTTAAATTTTTAAACATCCTTTAGTCCTAATATGGCCCGTTAGGAAGTTAAAACTATTTGTGATCTAGGACTTCTACCCGTTGCCTAATAGAACGAATAAGTTAACTCACAAAAACTTAGTGAAAACATTTTGTCTTTAGAGTTTTGTAACCTAAATAAGAGATTTGAAGAATCCTAAAAAACACTACATGGTCAAGGGTTAGCATAACTGTAATATCATTTCTGATTCTTCTTATGACCTAAGCATAAGCTAAAAAGAACTATTATCACTAGTTGACAAATATCATGTAGAAGAATCAATAAAAAACTACAAAAAACACACTCCAGTTGAATCATGTAATATTTTCCTAAAAATTCACATCTTCTCTGCTCATGAAAAACCTTTAACCCTCTATTTGAGGCTACTCCTATGGGTGGATATATAGGCTTAACTCTCCCTAACCTCATTAGAGGTCACCGCTAAATGAAAAGCAGATGCTTCCTCAATCATCGTCTAACAAAACTAATCCACAATGGCTTGCTCTTCAGGGTCCAATTCCTCTGATTCTAATGATTGGCTATTGACAACCCCTACCACTACTTCTACACTCTGGCATTGATCAATCCTAGAGGCCTGGGAAAACTTTATTGATTTTAACACATCCAATTTAACCTCCGATCATTCACTCTCGAAGTTAATTTCCAATTCTGAACATCAATCATTTCCCCTCTTATGGCTAAGAATGGTCGCCCAAGAATCATGTGTATTTCCTTGTCCTCCTCCATGTAGAGTATCACAAAATCGTTTGAGAATATGAATTTCTCCGCCTTAAGCAATACATCCTCTATTATTCTTTTTGGTAAGGTCAAGGCTTGGTTCGCTAATTGAATATGAAAGACAACATGAGATTTATGTTGGCTCAGAAGTTATATAGAGCTTTCCTGACAAACTTCTTTCTTATGTCACAATGGATGGTAAAGCTACCCATGTCTTTCAATTTGCTAGGCAACTTCCTCTGCAGGATGACACTACACTCCTCTGTCAAGGCAAGTGTCTCATCGGCTCTTGACTTAACCTTCTTATCCAAGACACCTTCACAAACCAACATAACTCAACATCCATTCTAGGGCTTTAACATAAGACTCATTGTTGGTGAGTTTATTAAAAACTTCTAAATACTCAGACATCTGTTGGTCATTAGGTTTCTGGAGTCATTGGGGGAAGGGTAGTGGTGGTTTCTCATCGGCTCTTGTCTTAACCTTCTTATCCAAGACAACCTTCACAAGCCCACATAACTTAGCATCCATTCTAGGGCATTAGCATAAGACACATTGTTGGTGAGTTTATTAAAAACATCTAAATACTCAGACATCAGTTGGTCCTTCTTAGGTTTCTGGAGTCATTGGGGAAAGGGTGGTGGTGGTCTCTCATATTCTATCCTATGATGTGAGGTAGATTTTCTCAAGTTAGGCTCAACACATTTGCTCTCACTCCTATGGTTTTCATCCCCCTCCACCACTCTCACTCTAATGGCCTTACACTGCTTGGGGTTCTGATCTTTTGGATTTACTTCAATGTTACAAAGAAGCGTCCATTAGGTCAATTATCATTAAAATTTGCCAGTTGTCCTCAAATGGCTACATCTTGGCTCTGCATTTAGTTTCCTAGTTATAACCAAATCTCTTCTAAAGAAGATTTTTTATCCTTAAACTGGGTATTTTAACTGAATCTGAGGGCTTAGTTTGGTCTCAAGTTTGGGTTCCCTTGATAGCTCTAATTACCTACAGAGGGATTTGCTTGTTGTACCCCCACTGTTGGTTTTCTACCACTTGATTGTTATTATTACACCGAAATGTGGGGTGGCTCTTCCATCCCAGGTTGTAGGAATTGGAGTAAGAGTTGTGGAGTTGCTTTCCTACGACATTTATTGTCTCTAAAGCCAACATGTTAGGATCTCCTGCTAGCCCAAACATCATACCCTCAATTGGTAGGGATCCTTGCAATGAAATCACCCCAAAACTACTTGTGCAGCTAGGATGGACATAATGTCAGTATCGTGCACACTAGCTACCTTATGGGGGTGACTCTCTCAGAAGGTCATTGAAAGTTATTGGTGGTTATTTCCTCTATCAAATCATATGCCTCCTCAAAAGGTTTGAACATCAGGGATCCTCTAGTTGCAGTATCTATAATGGACCTTAATGAACTTACCAATCAATTATAAAAAATTTGGATAATTAGCCAGTAGGGCAAGACATGATGTGAACACCTCCTAAGCAACCCATTAAATCTCTCTTAAGCCTCATAAATTGAATCTTCATCTATCTGATTAAATAAGACGCCATTCCTAACTTTGACAGTCATATATGGAAGAATGTATTTGGCCATGAACTTGTGTAAGGTAATTCAAACTGGTATTGGATATTGGGGCTAGGGAGTTCAACCACACCTCGACTTTGTCCCTCAAATAAAAAGAAAAAGGCCTTAGTCTAACGATATCACTGAGGTCACCATTATACCTGAACGTGACGGTTCTAGGAAGTTTGTTGGGTGAAGGCTAGGGTCTTTCGCAAGTGATCTCCCAAACTGGTTAGTTTGTACTATTTGGATATTGGCTGGTCTAAGCTCAAAGGTGTTGGCTTCTACAACATGGTAGTTTATGCTCTGTAAGTGTGCTCTTCTAAGTCGTCTAAAGGTCTGCTTAATCTCAGGGTCAACTGGTGCAAGGTCGGCTTCAGCAATCCTATGCATACACTAAGGTAAGTGAACAAGTGATCTTAATCTAAAGATGCACAACAACACTCTCAACAAGCAAGAAAATAAATAACAAAAAAGAAAACATAGAAAAATATTTTTTGCTTTTTTGGTTTTCTTATTTTTTTTACTTTTTAGCTTTTTATCGCCTGCAATAAAAACATAAAAAACAATAATGCAAGCGTCATATATTAAAAAGGAAAAAAACAAAAAAATAGAAAATGCCAAACCTATAATTTAAGCGATTCAACTACAGTTTTCCTAAATTCAAAATATTTCTTACCGCCTTCTGCGACAATGATGTTAAAATCTTGATGGTTGAAAAGTTACTGTGAGGAAAGTGGACAAATAAGCGAGTATACGTGTCAAGTAATATGCTATTTTACGAATATACGTGTATATATCATGAGAAAAGGGTAAAGATCAATTTTGTTAGGTGAATCTCTAGTTACTAACTCACGAGACCAAGTTTGACGTGATCACAACTGCAAGATCCAAATCCTAAAATCTTAAGCGAATCATAAAAAAAAAAAAAACAAAAACAAAATCAAGAAACACCGGAGGAACTACATTGAAGTTTTTCAGAGGATAAAAGGCTCGAGCTTCAGTGAATCAGGTGTAGTGTATTTTTGTGGTTTTCCAAGTGATTCCCTTGCGTGATAATTGTCGACCAAGAAGAATAATTCTTCTTAGCTTACGTTTAGGTCATAAAAAAAAAACCAGAAATCATATTGTAGTTAAGTTGTGTTTAACCAAGCAACGTTTCTCAATATTATTCAGATTTCCGACCTAGGTTCAAAAACCCTAATGACAGTTTGTCTATAAGTTTTTTTGTGGGCAAACTTAGTCAATCCACTCGGCAATGGGCAAAAGTCCTACATCACGAAAAGTTTTAACTTCTTAGTAGTCAAGATTATGAGTAAATAAAATTTACAAAATTAACACAACAACTTGCACTTGCATATAGTAAGGGTCAATTTGAGATCACTTTCTATTTTCTAGTGTTTGATTTTTATTCTTTTTTTTTTTTTTTTTTAAACGGATTTGCTATTGTTATGATTTATATGTTTTTAAAAATAAAAAATAAAAAACATATTTGATTGGATTCTTTTTATATTTTTAAGGAAAAACTGTATTTTTTATGAAACGTTCTCTGTCATCCATGACGTATTCGACGTCTTCCTTGCTCCACCCTACGCGAAGCATTACTTGTGGGTGGGCGGCGGCGGTGGCGGCAATGAGCGGTAAGCGGAGCGGCACGGGTACGTATCGGTGGCCGAGGAGGGTGGGCGGCCAGCGCGCGGCGGTCGGGGTAGGCGGCTGGACTTACTGTTTTTGATGTTTTAAAAACAGATAAAAACATTTTTTTTTCTGTTTTGAGTACTTTAAAAACAGTAGTGTTCTTTCAAAATATTAAAAACAGAAATAAAACAAAAAACAGATAAACAAACACTATTTTTTTTTGTTTATTTCTTATTTTTAGTTTTCAAAAATAAAAAAACAAAAACAAAAAAATTTAATCCAAACAGCTCCTAAAAGCGTAGAAAATGTTACAGGCAATCTACGGAGGAAAATCATGAAAAATAGCTATCATAACATCACAAATACACGAAGGAAATTTAGTTACGAGATATGCGAGAGAAAAATAAAAAACGGGTCATTGCAATTGTTGAAAATCAATACAGAGATGAAAGTAAAACTTACAACCAATCTTTATCTTCACTACAACAGTGATCCTCGCCTTAAAATGAACACACTCCAATAATAATCTCACTCACATTAGCTACAATACCTCTCTTACAAATCCCTCTCAAAAACAGCAAGAAAACATACAGAAATCACCCTAAGGGCTTCTCCCTTCAAGGAACAAGAGAATTACTTTGCTCATCTATTACAAGTAATAGGTAAGTTTGAATCATCTATGACAATTGCTTATCCCTTCAAAATTTTAGCACATCAGATATTAGATTGATTAATTTCTAATAAAGGTAAAAGAGCATACAGGTCAATAATCAAGTTAGATACTTTGATCTTATCTTAAAGTTTTAAGTGTGGAAGTTTTGAATATAATAAACAAGAAGAATGCATATGGTGTAAATTAAAAACTACTTCTTGTGCATAATAAATTTTCATAGGAGCTATGTGCAGTTATGTCGATGATTTAAATTGTGAATGTTTTGGTATTAATAAATCTAATGAATCTATTTGAATGATTATAAAAGTGGTGTTGTATTCTGTGACAATTTAAATCGACTTACATTTTAATCATTCAATCCACTATGAAAGATATTCATGAAAAATGTGTCTAAATGAATTTTCCGCCTCTTTTATGTCTTATACTTGACTGAGAGGGGTCAAAATAGGGCATGATGGAAAAAATGCATTAATTGATACAAGATATTTATAGCTTAGAGTTTTCTCTACTACAAATCTACGATGGAATGTACAAAAACCACAAAAGGATCAAATATACAATCCAACATTTCTTAATTTTGGTAAATTTAAACACTTAAATATTGCTTCAACTAATAATCTAAAATATTTCAAATTAAAGCTATGCAAAAAATATAATATCAAATTAAAATTATATAGCAATTAAGATTCAGACTGTTAAGAAGAAATTTTGAATTTTCAAGTACTAATAACAGTTTATTGTCGGCAGTTTTATTGTCATATAGATTAAAATTTGAATGCTATAATGTAGGTATTAATGCTTATCAAACGCTTATGTGATTGACCAGTCTCCAAAATATCATTGAGGTAAACTATGAATTAATTTACCTTAGAAAGTACATTACCGAGTACTTTGCATGTGAAACATTAAGATTTCAGAATATTTTCATCACAATTATTATTCCATGCGTGCTACTTAAATTTGTAAACCTCATCAGAGAAACATATGGTCCTTAATTTGATTCAGATTCATGCTGCGCACATACACCATTACTAATTATACCCATTTATCTTTTTTCTCGTTTTGGTTTTCTCATTTGACCTTAAGGAAAAAAAAAACATTTAATACTAAATGCAGAGTAATCAATAGACAGGTGAACAGATTGAAATCATGAAGTGAAAGCAATGAAAATATAGATGCTTTTAATGTTATAATTTAATACTGGGAAAATAAAAGGAAAACAAGCATCAAAATAAACAAAATGACCAAAAAATTAAAACCATAATATGTGAGACTGCATCGAGAAGTACCTCTTTGAGAAAACCATGTGCTGGTGAGGTGGGTTCAACTATACGAACCAAAACACCCTTGACAATAGAAGCATGCAGAAAATGAAAACCCTATATTAGGCTATACATGTTTTACTGGATGAAAAATATGTAGAGAAGGAAAAACATTCCAAATATGTTTTTTCATCGACTGCAAAAGATAGCCAAAACAAAATGAAATAAAGTTCCATGCTATAAGTTTAATCAAGTATAAACTAGCATAGTAAAACTATGACAAAACCACATCCACAATTATTTCTAGTGTCAATGTTTGAATATCATATATTCTACAAAAATGGGCAAGCAAATCAGAAATAATAGATATTGTTGCAGAAAAAACAAATCTATTCTTACAACCACAAAATAAGGAAACTCCATTAATCTTCACATTTGAATAATTCAAAGCTTAAAAAAGCACTTTTTACCACGCTCAAAGAAGCTTCAAGAATATGCATGTGTATTGCTGCAAACTAGAATTTTTCCCACGGGAAACAATGTAAAATGATTAACCAAATGAAAATTACTTTCTCAAGCGGAGAAATACTACTCATTCAGGTATATGCAAGTAATTTTAGCACAGTATATTGGCTATACACACTTTAAATGCGTAGTGTTGAAGCCTCCTCAGAGATGAACAAATATTGTTTTCAGCTATCTGAGCATCCACAATTGTTTATTAGTCACATACTATTTCAACAGCCTCAACAAATATATTGTAAGCGATATAGCATGGAGAAAAGAAAACATGCACATCCCTAAAAAAAGCGTGCAATAATGAGTGTGCTCTCAAAAAAAAAAAAAAATGAACCCAAATCAAATTTAGTCAAACTGCATGCTAAATTGAACAAAATGTGCCATAAATTATCTCGGACGCATTTCAAGAAACCTGCCACTAAACCACGTGCCAAACCAAAAAAACATGCATGCTAAAGAGCATACAAAGCATCCCGATGGAAAACACACAAAGCGATACATGAAAAATATATACAAAAGCCTCAAATGTAAAATTACATACATAATTCGACATAAATGGCTTCACGAACAAGCACCCCCCAAAAAAAAAAATCATAACTCATAGTTCTATACACACTCATCGGAAAAGATGATCTAAAATCAAAACATTTCAACCACTTTAAAAAGCATGCTAGCTCATCATATGATTTAGGATGCATCTGTTTCGACTTTTCAGCCCGCTTTAAAATTGACTTCTCGAATAATGTGTTTGATTCGCGCTTCCCACATATTGCGTTACAAACTGTAGCACGGTGTTCATGTATTCACAGTCATTCTCAGACCGTAGATTTTAATACAAGCGGAGAACTGAGTTTCAATATATGCTAAAAAGGTTTGAAATACAGTAAATATTTCTGATTTGGAACGCAAAAAATAAATCAAAGTAAATTGAATGTAATCATCAATAAATGCCACGAAATATATATTGAGCATGTGAAATAACTGGTGCAATTCCCCAAACATCACTACGAATAATGTCAAAACATTTATTGGCACGATTGTCTAAAATAGGAAAAGGTAATGTCTTAATTTTTTCAAGTTTACAAACAGAACAGTCTAACTACTAAACTCTTATCTGTAGAATAAAAAACATCACTTTTAAGTAAATGCTTAAACACCATGTTATTTGAATGACCTAGTCAGGAAATTATCAACAACTGAAGAAGCTAATGACATATTTCAAGAAACAGGAAATTGTAATGGAAACAGTTTGCCAACTTTAGGCCCCTTCGCTATCACCTTCCTCAAGACCTTATCCTGCACAATACAACCATCACGAGACTAATGTGTGTCATAATTATTATCCACAACTTGACCAATAGAAAGTAAGTTAGTAGATAATTTAGGAGAAACTGAGACATGTCTGAAAGAGAAGTTAATATAACCAACTGTCATAATTGGATATTTCCATCAGCAACTAACTTGAATATGTTGAGTACCAGTGTACGACCGTTGGTTATACAATACATTAGTTGTGTTAGTCATATGATTTGTGGCGCCTGAATCAACAAACCAAAGGAAGGAACAAAAGTAATAGTTTTACCTTTTCCTTGAAAGCCGAGAGCAGAAAAAATAGAGAGAATCATCTGTTGAACCATATCTGGTGTGACAACTAATTGATTATTGTCAGCAGCTGTGGATGTCGAGCTAGGACTGTGAGTGTCGGACACAGTGTCATTAGTGCTTGTGGTTTGCAGTTTTGGGGTCGTGTAGGACACTCCGGGGGCCGTGCAGGGCACTCCGTAATAATGGCCCTTATCTTTGCAATAAGAACAACACTTATTTTTACAATTTCGTGCAATATGACCAAATTTCTTACAGTTGTAGCACTGCACTGGTCCATTCCATTTGGTCCGAACAGCATATGTCATATTAATTATTTCTGATGATCCACCTGTTGATGATCCACCTGTTGTACTACCTGTTGTACTAATAGCAGCTTGTGTTGTCAATCTTTGTTCTTCGCGCAGTAATTCACCAAAATAGATATACAAACAAGGAACCGGATCTCTGTTCAGCAACCCAACCCGAGCAATTTCAAATTCAGGTCTGCGCTTCATTAAAAACTGATCACGTCGACTTTCTTTATGAATAGACTGAATATTAGCTAAATTCTCTTTTGACACCTTAACATAGATAATATCAGTATATTCGCTCCATAAATTTACAAAACCAGAATAATATTGTCCAATTAAAAGATTACCCTGAATATAATTACTCATATCAAGTTCTTAAAGTATTTCGCAGTATTCTCTTGATTGTAAACGCACTTCAAGTATTCCCATATTTCTTTAGTCGTGCCAAAGGATGGTAGATTGTTCACCATATGAGCCTCAATAAATCCCAAGATCCAACAAACAATCCGAGCATCATTTGCTTCCCATTGACAAAGACCTTTTGCTCAGTAGGAGCTGGATAAGACTCATAAATATGGTCTCAAAGCTCCTTCCCTTTTAAGAACATTCTGAGAAGAAATTCTCATGTGGCATAATTCTTTCTCATAAATTTGATAGCAAAGATTTCAAAAGACATCCTAAATAAAATTGTCGTTCACAAATTGATTAAGAAGGTCGTTGATCGAAATCAACCAAAAATCAAAGAAAGCCAGGATATCCAAAAAAAATTCAAATCCTTGATCTAAATCAACCTACAATATTCAAAAAATCGGACACTGCCTTAAATTAGGAGAGAGTTTAAAGCCGAAGCTGAAGCCAACAAACCTTGAGTGCGACGATCTAGGAAGTATATTGGTGTTGAAATACGCCGACTATACTGAAGTCGAAGATACAATCGATGCTACCGAAGTAGAAGCAAAAGCGGGCAAAGTGAACGAGAACAGACGTGGTCAAGGCAATTGAAGCGGACGAAGAGATCGAGTGAAGCAGACGAGCGTTTCACAGGACGAGCAGAGCAGACAGGCGGAGAGGCGAAGCAGTCGAGCTCTTCAGGCAAAGCAGATGATGGTTTAGACGAACCAGAAGAGCAATCTGGCGAGACTCAAAGATTTGCAGTTGAACGATTGCAATCTTAAAAACTCTAAAGATTCAGACCCTAAATATTCGAGTGGCTCTAATACCATGTCAATATTTTGAGCAAATAGGCTAAATGTCTTTTCCTTTGCTTTCATTCCAATAAATAACAGTTTGTACAATCTACTTTAGATACATAATAAAGTGCTCAATCTAATTTCAGTAGCTTAATAATATATATTTCTAATTAAAATATTTAGCTAGAAGAAAAGAATTCGTGCAAATATAATATTTCCTTCTTTGCAGCATTGAAAAGAAGAAAAATCTTTATTCTATCTGATTTTATTTACTCCTTATTGAATTAGAAATTAGAAAAATCTTTTTTCTATGCACCGTATCTTAGCTTTATAGTCTTGACCAAGGTTTCTCGTTTTTACCAAAGGAGCAATAGAGTTTGTATTTGGGAAGTGACATCATTCTAGAAATTTTAGAAGGTGTGAAGAGCACGAGAAAGAGATAGGTAAGTTGTAGGATGCGTAACAAAAGCGGTAGGAATGATGTAGACTGAAATCCGACGTAAACGGCAGCTGGAAAGATAGCCTGACCGTGGAAACCAGCAGTTTTCTGCTGTCAACAGCAATTAGCAGCAGGTTCAACAACAAAGCTGGCCTTCGAACATCCAGCTAAGATCACCACCTCAATCCGATCAGGTTACACACACACAATCTGAGAGAATATAAGGGCACAACGCTCCAATAGAGAAAAAAACATGGAGAAAACATCTCCAAATAACATAAAACCAAACAAAAGTCTTCCAAAACCAGGTTCTAAGACGCCTACTTATACTAGGCAATAATTAAACCATAATTCTAGTTAGACTAATGTAGAAAATAAAATACTGCAAAAACTTTCCTGAATCTCATTCACATCTTTGTACAAGAGAAAGGATATATATATAGAACTCCCAGAGACATTAAAAAATAGGAATAAATAAAAAAATGATGGAAAAATAATTAGGTGTTAGCGATCCTATAGGAAAGCACACGGATTACAATTTGAGGGTCATAGAGAAATATATCCAATGATATATAGCCACAATCCATGTGCTTTCGATTCTTTGTTATCTGAGAGTCACAAGTAAATAAGTCTCACAGCACAAAATCTCGATCCATGTTCACTTCTCTACTATGATTGGAGCAAAATTTCAACACTTGCTCTCAAAATGGATGGCACAGATCTACCAATCAAAATTTTCTTATGATATTTTAAATGTTGGGTTGCAAAGACCTTTGGTGAATATTAGCAATAGAGTTTCTATAGACACATATGTAGTGCAAATCAAACCGCTTTCCAATTTTTCTTTTATAAAGTGCATATCAACCCCAACATGCTTAGTATGATCATGTTGTACATAATTATTTGCAATATTGATGACCGATTTATTATCACAATATATTTACATAGACCTTTCAACTTAAATTTTAAATGATCTAATATAATCTTAACCCATAGAAGCGCACACATCCTTTGCACAATGACTCTAAACTTGGCTTTAACATTTGATTTTGAAATCACAAGTTGTTATTTACTTCTCCAAGTTCTGAGATTTTCTTCAAAAACCATGTAATACCCTGAAGTACAGCTTTTATCCATCATTGATCTAATATAGATTGTGTTTGTGTATTCTTCGGCTTATAGAGCATCACATTTTTATATAAAATTCATTTTCTTGGGCTTGATTTGAGATATGAGTATTCTATAACTGACTAACTAGATTTACTGCAAATACAATGTCAGGATGAGTGTGAGATCTCGTATCTATATTAACGCCTTCATCAAGGCCCAGTTTTTGTCCTAGTTCAGTTGGAGTTTCACACGATTTGCACTCCATCACCTTAGTTTCTTTTGAAAGATCCATAACATATTTCTATTGGGAGAAAAATATTCCCTATTTAAATTCATCCACTTCTATTCCAAGAAGTATTTGAATTTTCTTAATTCTTTAATTTAAAATGCTTGAGCAAGCCTCTTTCTAAGAGTTTCTGGTTCTCGATTGTCATGTCCTCTAACAATCATATAATCACTATACACAATAAAAATTGAGATATTACCATAAATAGTGCTTTATGTAGAGAATAGAGTCTTATTGACTCTGTTTATATCCAGCTCCTATAGTCTTTGCAAATGCACCAAATCAAGACCTTGGTGATTATTTACTCCATAAAGGGTCATTTTCAATATGTATACCTGATTTCTAGTGGTGGATCCATATAGATGTCTTCTTCAATATCATAATGTAAGAAAGTATTTATTTACATCATATTGTTGTATAGATCACCCATAATATGTGCTAGGGATATCATAATGCGAATAATATTCATTTTTTTGCAAGAAGGGTAAAATTTTCTTGATAATCAATCTCATATGATTGAATATATCTTTCTACCATCAATCTTTTTTTTACCTTTCTAAGCTCTCATATGTATTGTATTTCAATGTGAAAATCCAACTTTCTTCTTTCGTTTTGATAATTTAGTGATCTCCCATGTATGATTTTTTTTCTAATGCATACATCTCTTCTCTCATGGTTTCTTTTCAATTGTAATTTACAAGTGCCACAAAAAGAATTTGTGGAATGAAAATATGATCACTGTTGTGTTTGCTTTTGCTCGAACTAGAGAATAAGGTTAAATGAAAAACCCTTACATTAAAGAATAAGAATAAGGTTGGAAGGAACACCCTAACACTGTTTTGGTATCATGTAAACAGAAAAATAATGGAAAATTTTATCAAAAATCTCATTAACGTCTTTTTACAAGAGAGGATGATATCGTTTTAGGGCTCCTAAAAAGTATATTGGCACACAAGAAAGGGGTAGGTAAGCAGGAGGGATGTATGTCGGTTGAAATCTAGCATGAACGGCAGGATGACAACAAATCAGAAGAGGAAAACGACTGTTTTCTGTTGTTAAACAACAATAGGCAGCAATTTGGATAATGAAGAGGGACTTCGAATGTCTGGGAGAGAATGCTCTGATCTTATCAGATTACAGTCACACCAACTAAAATAATTCCAAAGATACAACACTCAGAGAGAGAAAACCTAGAGAAAATATCTACAAACAGTATAACAATAGCCAAAAGTTCTCAGAATAGAAAATTATAGTATATATATAGTCTCATGCCTGAAAGAAACCAAATCATAAGAAAACAAATAGGAAATAAGCTAGATAAGGCAACAACCACTGCTCAATTAAAGAATTTTCTATTTCAGCCTGAAAAGAGGCGGAATACTGCCCTTTGCCCTTACAGGATTGTGGAAATTCCATGCAAAGCTCTATATCGAGATGATATTCAATCTCGGTTTGCCAATATCGTGTCGTGGGATCAATAATGTGTTCCGTAATCACGGAGTCCTGTGAACGTGTTATCACGGAATGCGATAGTCATGAGAGTCCCGTGTCATTCTTCCAAGATAGGAGAGGCTTTGCCTTCTTCTATGGAGGCTTCTGGAACCGACCCTTCGAATCATAACAAAGAGATTGCCTTATTGTTTCTGAGGCAGCTACCCTGCAAAATCGATACTCACACCAGTCCATACAACTCTAAAACACATACAATATTCCAAAGACTATTCTGATAAAATAAGTAGCCATCATGTTTTAACACAATCAGAGCTAGAACTGCGCACAAAGGAATCTTCTAGCAAACTATGTTTCAAGCCATTAAATATACAATATGCTTCTCCCACTACTTGTACTCGGCTAGGCCTATCTAATAAACAAGCATGTCTGAATAAACTTTGGAATGAAATATGTGACATGTTGGACCACTCTTAGCGGCAGCCACCCAGAAGGTAAACAATTAGTCATGATATTTAGCAATTTCTTTATCAGGGATTGTCCCTTTTTAGGTATCAACTCCTTGGACTCGTTATGTTCTATGACAACAAATGTTAATCGATGTTAATCAAGTTGTTATCTCGCTTAGGCTCAACTCGACTCGGAGCACTAACATCTCTTCCTCTTCAGCTGGAAGTTGAGACTCCTTTCTAACATATTCATTCTCTTTCATGTCATTACCCATTTCTTCAACTACTCTGTGCCCAACGAAAGAGATCACCTTCTTGTTTGGACAATTAGACATCATGTGGCCAAAATCGTGACACTCGAAGCATTTACTAGCAGGAAGAATGGATCTAGGAGTACAAACGGTCTTCGCCGTTTCTCCACATTGTATGAGTTCCTCCTCTGGATGGGTAAGCTTGGCTGCTGCACTAAGCGTACCCTTGCTACCATATCTAATGGCTAAACTCTATTTGAAGGTTGGTGTGGATCTGATATTGTGTGTTCTCTCCATCTTAAAGGTTAAGATCTGAATTTTCTGTAATGTTCAATAAAGTCACAACCATACCACATTGCCAATACATGATCTCAATCTCCTCAAATATTGAAATATGTTGTTCTCCTCAAGCTCCATTAACCCACATTTCAACATAAGTTGCTCGAACTTAGTTGTGTGCTCATCTACTGAGAGATGTCATTGTTGCAGGTGATAAAGTCACAAAAATATGTTTTGTCTGTAATGAACTAGTAGGTATTTGCGCTACATCTCTCATTTCATCTTGGACCAAGAAGTGATTTTTGTTTTTCTATTCACACTATCGAAAAAGTTTCAAGTTCTCCTACCACAGATATGCACTATTCTTTAACTTAATGGAGACTAGTTTACCATTCTGTCCAAAGGGACATCCCAGCACTCAAAGACACCTTCCAATATCTAAAGTCACTCAATGAATTTGGTTGGATTCATGTGACTATCAAAATGTGATAATTCAATCTTTATTTCAATGGCTTCTTTTCTGCTATTCAATGCCAAATCGAAGTGGCTTTGGTTGTTCATCACAAGAAATTTCTCAATTGAAAGGATTCACTTCCTTCTCTCGATCCGATGAGTCACTATTGTAGCTACGGGTGACCTCACCAGATTGTCTTCTCTCAAATACAGTAAGCCTCTATTGCATTTGAAAGATTTCTCATTGCAGAGTTTTCTTAGGCTGCATTGTATCCTTTCCTCCTGATCAGACTTCCGATTGGTGTAGGGTAGCAAATTAAGGTTAGTTTGGGGCTTAGATTTTGGTGTAGGTGTGTGGTGATATTTTTGTAAAAGTAGGAAAGTTGGATTTTGAAAATTTTTGGGCCAGGGCTTGGAAGTGTGATAAGATTGATTTGGGGAAAAAATATTGGGTGAGGATGTTAGGTCCAGTTATTTCAAATTTTGGTTCGGGGCAAAGAAGATAAAACCTTAAAGATCTAGGGTTTGTCGGGCTCTGATACCATTTTAAGACTTCTAGAAGACATTTTGGCACACAAAAAAGGGGTAGGTAAGTTGTTGGATTGGTAAGGAAAGCAGGAAAAACAAATGCGGTTGAAATCCAGCGTGAAAGGCTGGATGACAGCGAATCAGAAGCGAAAAACGACTGTTATCAAATAGCAGTAGGCAATAATTTGGACGACGAAGAGAGATTCTCAATGTCCAAGAGAGATCACCACTTTGATCTAATCAGGCTACAGACACAAAACCTAAAGAAATCCATAGATACAACACTCCGTGAGATAAAATCAAGCCAAATAACATAATGATAGCAAAAAATCGTCAAAACAGAAAATTAAAGCATATAAATAGTCTCAAGCCTCAAAGAAACCAAATTAGAAAAAAAAAATAAGATAGATAAGACAACAATCCCCATTGAATTTGCCAACCAGACAATATACTCCTGTTTCGGCGTAAGACGGGGTGGAATCCCGCCCATCGCACTTACAGAATCACAGAAATCCCTGGAAAGCTTCATAGCGAGATGAAATTCAATCCTACTTCATCAGTGTTACGTTGCGGGATCGATTCCATGTCCCATAATCACGTAGCCCTGCGAACATGAAACCGAGAAATGTGATATTCGTGAGAGCTTCCATGTCAGGGGATGTATATAAACAACTCCTAGAGGCATTATAAAATAGGAAAAAATTAAAAAAAAGAAAGCGAAAGTAATTAGCTGCGGGCTATCCTGTAGGAAAGCACATGAGTTACAATTCGAGAGTCGTAGAGAAACATATCTAACAGTACAAAGCCTTAATCGTCGTGCCTTCAGTTTTTTGCTACCTAAATCTAACTGTACAAAGCCTTGATCCATGTACTTTCGGTCTACAAACAACAACAGCAACAAGCCTTTATCTCTCTAAGTGGGGTTGGCTACATGAATCTTTTTTCTCCATTGCAACTATTGAGTGTCATATTTCATTTAGTTCTAATAAATTAAGAACATTTTTTCATACCATATGCCCAAGTCTTAATAGGTGTACCTCTACTTCTCTTAACATAAGTCGAATCTAAAACATCTACTCTCTTAATAGGATTATCGGATGGTCGATGCTTAAAGTGACCAAATCATCTAAGAGGACTCTCTCTAATCATGTCTGTCACTGGAGCTACACCAACCCTATCACGAATATATTCTATCACGAATATATTCATTTTTGCATTTTGTCTCTAGATGTCAAGCCACTCATCCACCTAAGCATTCTCATCTCAACAACACTTAACTTTGTTTTGTGCTTCTCTTCTAAAGCCCAACATTCTATGCCATAAAGTATTGCTGGTCTCACCACTATCTTACAAAATTATCCTTTCCGTCAAAGCGATACTTTTCTATCAACATGATAGGCTTGATGCATTCCTCCACTTCAACCAACCAACTTGAAATCTACTAATAACATCCCCATCGATATCATCATCACTTTCAACAATAGACATGAGATATCTAAAACATTCACACCTTTTAATAATGTAATCACCCATGGCTACAACTCTGCTACTAGAGTTACTGCTACTAAAATTACATTCCATAAAAACTGATTACAAAATACATTTAAAAATTATTATAACTAACAATCAATAGAAAAACTGACTGATATATATATGTATGTATATATATATGTGTATATATATATATGTAACTTTAAGATTATCTTCAATGTATGGTCAACCCTTAAGATTCGATCAAAATTTCCCATATTCTGAAGTGTTCTCAAAAAAACATCCTAATCCTTACTCCAAAACAATACCCTCCATTTTGATAAAATTGATACAAGAGAGAAAGTGAGGTTCTTCTCTTTTATCTCCCTCTTTGCCTACTCCATAATTTTCTTTCAACAATTTTTTTTAATCTAAGGCAGTATTCTATTATTGCTGGCCACCCCCATCCACATTAACATATCCAACCTAAATTGGGACTACTCTAAGAGTGTACTCGATCCATACATTCTTGTTAAAAACTACATAAAGTGTTTACAATTTCACAAGTCATTTTATATAATTTCTAGTCATTAATTTGGGTCAACCATTTTCCTTCTTAATCCTTTCCCCTTAATTCTCTCTACTCATCATATTCTTGTATGACATATTTTGTTCTCCATTCAAAAACAACAACAGAGACAACAAGTCTTTATCCCACAAAGTGGGGTCAACTAAATGAATCCTTTTCCTCCATTGCATCCTACTGAGTGTCATATTTTCTTTTAATTCTAATAAATTAAGATCATTTTTTATACAATATGCTGAAGTCATTCTAGATCTACCTTTACCTTCTTAACATAAGTCAAATCTAAAACATCTACTCTCCTAACCAGATCATCAGGTGGTCGATGTTTAATGTGACCAAAATATCTCTGTAGACTTTCTCAATTTTTTTTCCGCCACTGAAGCCACACCAACCCTATCACGAATATATTCATTTCGCCTCTTGTCTCTACGCGTAAAGCCACTCATCCACCTATTAATGCTCATCTCGACAACACTTAACTTAATTTTATGCTTCTCTTTTAAAAGCCAACATTCTGCGCAACAGAGCATTGCAGGTCTCACCACCATTTTATAAAAATTTCAGTCTAAGCAGCATTTTTCTATCACAAAATAGGCTTGAAGCATTCCTCCAGTTCAACCAACCAACTTGAATTCTACAAATAACATCCCCATCTATATCAACATGACTATGAACGATAGATCACCCATAATTACAAATAACACTATTAAGAAAAAGAATTAATATTAAAACTAAAAGAAAAAGGGCCTCAAATTGATAAAACAGCTAAGGGGCGAGAAAACAGGATTGTAGTGGGATAGAATTTAGTCCCGCTTCTATCTCACGATTGTGAGATCACAGGATGTGAGGCGCAAGAGCTCTCGCATCAGTAAGTATAAAGGATTGTGTGGATAAAGGTCATGACTTCTTAACATTTTTTTACGTTAATCCAAAGTCACTAATGTCAATCATTACATGTTGCATATAGACAGTATTTATCAATGAGAGCTAAGCAAGCATCTTCATTGGGGTCATTAATAACAGCTTTGTTAATTACCTACAATAGAATATTTCTTGGTAAAAAGAAAATGGGATGAATATCAATACATTAATTCACATAAACCTTTAATAGACAAAGCACATAATGTGTCGAACATGCTTTATATTTATTGAGAGGCATATGTTGACCTAAATATGCATGCCATGAGGTTAGCCTTTGAATGGGTCATGGCATAGGCCAATTGACCCCAAAAAAAATTAAGCCAATTGACCCCAAAATAAAATTAAGACCAATAAATTGCGGCATATATTAAAGCCCTCTCCCATGCTCAATAACAAGGTAAGGAGAAATTCACAAAAGGAAAACGACAATACATGCTTTGACACGAGCACGCCAACATGCACATATATGGATGTGCACATGCATACGAACACCCTCTAAACATAAGTCATTTAATATATATATATATATATATATATATATATAT